>NC_138744.1:25875806-25973306 GCF_965113295.1 Leuciscus leuciscus | reverse complement strand
TCTTTCTTTCTTTCTTTCTAACTAATCTTTCTTTCTCTTACTTTTCTTTCTTTCTTTCTAACTAATCTTTTTTCTTTCTTTCTTTCTTTCTTTCTTTCTTTCTTTCTTTCTTTCTTTCTTTCTTTCTTTCTTTCTAACTAATCTTTCTTTCTTTCTCTTTCTTTCTTTCTCTTACTTTTCTTTCTTTCTTTCTAACTAATCTTTTTACTTTCTTTCTTTCTTTCTTTCTAACTAATCTTTCTTTCTCTTACTTTTCTTTCTTTCTTTCTAACTAATCTTTTTTCTTTCTTTCTTTCTTTCTTTCTTTCTTTCTTTCTTTCTTTCTTTCTTTCTTTCTTTCTTTCTAACTAATCTTTCTTTCTTTCTTTCTTTTTCTTACTTTTCTTTCTTTCTTTCTAACTAATCTTTTTTCTTTCTTTCTTTCTTTCTTTCTTTCTTTCTTTCTAACTAATTAATCTTCTTTCTTTCTTTCTTTCTTTCTTTCTTTCTAACTAATTAATCTTTTTTCTTTCTTTCTTTCTTTCTTTCTTTCTTTCTAACTAATCTTTTTACTTTCTTTCTTTCTAACTAATCTTTCTTTTTTCTTTTTCTTACTTTTCTTTCTTTCTTTCTAACTTATCTTTTCTTTCTTTCTTTCTAACTAATCTTTTTCTTTCTTTCTTTCTTTCTTTCTTTCTTTCTAACTAATCTTTCTTTCTTTCTTTCTTTCTAACTAATCTTTTTACTTTCTTTCTTTCTTTCTTTCTTTCTTTCTAACTAATCTTTTTACTTTCTTTCTTTCTTTCTTTCTTTCTTTCTTTCTTTCTTTCTTTCTTTCTTTCTTTCTTTCTTCCCAACTATTATTTCTTTCTAACTAATCTATCAATCTAACTTTAACCTACTTTAAACTTCTAACTTCTTTAAACTTCTTCAAACTCTCTGGTCAGGCTTTCTCAAGCCAACTTAAAGTTTGTCTCAACAAACTTTTTTTTCTAGTTATTATTCTTCTTCTTCTGAGACTAAAAAAATATAACTTTAATACAGCCTAGAGCTTTAACTCTACATACTCCAAACTCGGCTCAGACCTTCAGACTATTCTGACTCGGTATGCTATATCTTTTCTAACTGATCGGACTTACGGTTTTCCTAAAAATGACGATCAAAACTCAGAAAAACTCCCATTGACTTTTTCAAACTGACCAACCGACAAAAATTCAAATCTAAATCCCTTGAAGACTAAACCAAACTGCCGTTCTATATACTATATGAGCCATTGAGACTCATTTAAACTAATAAACTCATCTATCTATCTACTTCAAACTAAATTAAACTTCAAACTAAATTAAACTTCAAACTAAATTAAACTTCAAACTAATTTAAACTTTAAACTTCAAACTAATTTAAACTTTAAACTAATTTAAACTTCAAACTACTAAATTTACTTCATTTAAACTAATAAACTCATCTATCTATCTACTTCAAACTAAATTAAACTTCAAACTAAATTAAACTTCAAACTAAATTAAACTTCAAACTAAATTAAACTTTAAACTTCAAACTAATTTAAACTTTAAACTAATTTAAACTTCAAACTACTAAATTTACTTCATTTAAACTAATAAACTCATCTATCTACTTCAAACTAAATTAAACTTCAAACTAAATTAAACTTCAAACTACTAAATTTACTTCATTTAAACTTATAAACTCTAAACTCATACACTTATAAACTAATTAACTTATAAACTCATGAATTCATAGATTAATGAACTCTTAAACTCATAAATGTATAAACTCTGAACTCTTAAACTCAAACTTATAAACTGTAAACTCATTTAAACGTATAAACTCTAAACTCAAAAACTCGTACACTTATAAACTCATCAATTTATACTTATGAACTCTAAACTCATAAACTCTGAGTGTGAGTGTGTGTCTGAGTGAGTGTGTGAGCGAGTTAGTGTGTGTGTGTCTGTCTGTCTATCAATCTAACTTATCTATCTATCTATCTATCTATCTATCTATCTATCTATCTATCTATCTATCTATCTATCTATCATAAACTTCAAACTACTTTAAACTACTTTAAACTTCAAACCACTTTAAACTTCAAACCACTTTAAACTTCTTAATTTAAATATACCAGCTCCAAAGCAACGCCATAGCAACCAAACTTGAGTACCCTAGCAACCGTTTTGCAAGACCTATATCTCTGTATCAGAACATCGTATAGAGATGAGGTTTGGCTCTTTTGACTCATGCTAGCAAACAGCACTTTCAACATGCTACACATGCTAGCAGTGAATAGCTACATGCTAATAGCGATTAGTTAAGTAAGAACTCTATAAAAACTCCATAGTAACCATCTGTGACAACTACCAACCAACCTAGTAACACCATATCAAACGCTCTGAATACCATAGCAACCACCCAGAACACCCTAGCAACCACCTAGCAACCACCCAGAACACCCTAGCAACCACCCAAAAGACCCTAGCAACCACCCAAAATATCCTAGCAACCACCCAGAACACCCTAGCAACCACCTAGCAACCACCCAAAACACCCTAGCAACCGCCTAGCAACCACCCAAAAGACCCTAGCAACCACCCAAAATACCCTAGCAACACCATAGCAACCACACAAAACATCCTGGTAACCACCCATAACACCCTAGCAACCACCTAGCAACCACCCAGAACACCCTAGCAACCATCCAAAACACCCTAGCAACCACCCAAAATACCCTAGCAACACCATAGCAACCACACAAAATATCCTGGTAACCACCCATAACACCCTAGCAACCGCCTAGCAACCACCCAGAACACCCTAGCAACCACCCAAAACACCATAGCAACCACCCAAAATATCCTAGCAACCGCCTAGAAACCACCCAGAATACCCTAGCAACCACCCAAAACACCCTAGCAACCACCCAAAATAGCCTAGCAACCACCCAAAATACCCTAGCAACCACCCAGAATACCCTAGCAACCGCCTAGCAACCACCCAAAAGACCCTAGCAACCACCCTAAATGTCCTAGCAACCGCATAGCAACCACCCAGAATACCCTAGCAACCACCCAAAACACCCTAGCAACCACCCAGAACACCCTAGCAACCGCCTAGCAACCACCCAAAAGACCCTAGCAACCACCTAGCAACCACCCAAAAGACCCTAGCAACCACCCAGAACACCCTAGCAACCTCCCAAAATACCCTAGCAACACCATAGCAACATCCTAGCTACCGCCTAGCAAAAAACGTTCTGCTCCAAACTTTCTCAAGCCAACTTAAAGTTTGTCTCGACGTACTTTCGCATCTAGTTAAGTTGGCTTGAGAAAGCCAACATATTGAAATCCTATTTAAACTTATTAAGTTGGCTTGAGAGAGCCAACATATTGAAATCCTATTTAAACTTATTATTATTATTAATATTATTAAGTTGGCTTGAGAAAGCCAACATATTGAAATCCTATTTAAACTTATTATTAAGTTGGCTTGAGAAAGCCAACATATTGAAATCCTATTTAAACTTATTATTATTAATATTATTATTATTCTTCTGTGGAAACTGTTGACTCAAACTCGCCCTAGAGCTTTAACTCTACATACTCCAAACTCGGCTCAGACACTCAAACTGATCTGAAGTTAGTTGCTATATCTTTTCAGACTGATCGGACTTACGGTTTTCCTACAAATGACGATCAAAACTCGGAAAAACTCCCATTGACTTAACATTGGGCATTCTAAAAAAATTCAAACTCACCAACCGACAAAAATTCAAATCTAAATCCCTTGAAAACTAAATCAAACTGCCATTCTATATATATTAGCCAATGAAACTCATTTAAACTAATAAACTCTAATCTCAGACACTTATAAACTAATTAACTTAAATTTAATAACTAATTAACTAATAAACTCATGAATTCATAGACTTATGAACTCTTAAACTCATAAATTAATAAACTCTGAACTCTAAACTCATTTAAACTTATAAACTCTAAACTCAAAAACTTGTACACTTATAAACTCATCAATTTATACACTTATAAACTCTAAACTCATAAACTCTGAGTGTGTGTGTGTGTGTGTGTGTGTGTGTGTGTGTATCTATCTATCTACCGCTCTGAATACCATAGCAACCACCCAGAACACCCTAGCAACCAACTAGCAACCACCCAGAACACCCTAGCAACCACCCAAAAGACCCTAGCAACCACCCAAAATATCCTAGCAACCACCCAAAACACCCTAGCAACCACCCAAAACACCCTAGCAACCGCCTAGCAACCACCCAAAAGACCCTAGCAACCACCTAGCAACCACCCAAAACACCCTAGCAACCACCTAGCAACCGCCTAGCAACCACCCAAAAGACCCTAGCAACCGCCTAGCAACCACCCAGAATACCCTAGCAACCACCCAAAACACCCTAGCAACCACCCAAAACACCCTAGCAACCACCCAAAATACCCTAGCAACACCATAGCAACCACACAAAACATCCTAGTAACCACCCATAACACCCTAGCAACCGCCTAGCAACCACCCAGAACACCCTAGCAACCACCCAAAACACCCTAGCAACCACCCAAAATATCCTAGCAACCGCCTAGCAACCACCCATAATACCCTAGCAACCACCCAAAACACCCTAGCAACCACCCAGAACACCCTAGCAACCGCCTAGCAACCACACAAAAGACCCTAGCAACCACCTAGCAACCACCCAAAAGACCCTAGCAACCACCCAAAATACCCTAGCAACCGCCTAGCAACCACCCAAAACACCCTAGCAACCACCCAAAAGACCCTAGCAACCACCCAATATATCCTAGCAACCACCCAAAACACCCTAGCAACCACCCAAAACACCCTAGCAACCGCCTAGCAACCACCCAAAAGACCCTAGCAACCACCCAAAAGACACTAGCAACCACCCAAAACACCCTAGCAACCACCCAAAACATCCTAGTAACCACCCATAACACCCTAGCAACCGCCTAGCAACAACCCAGAACACCCTAGCAACCACCCAAAAGACCCTAGCAACCACCCAAAAGACCCTAGCAACCGCCTAGCAACCACCCAGAATACCCTAGCAACCACCCAAAACACCCTAGCAACCACCCAGAACACCCTAGCAACCGCCTAGCAACCACCCAAAAGACCCTAGCAACCGCATAGCAACCACCCAGAATACCCTAGCAACCACCCAAAACACCCTAGCAACGACCCAGAACACCCTAGCAACCGCCTAGCAACCACCCATAAGACCCTAGCAACCACCCAAAAGACCCTAGCAACCGCCTAGCAACCACCCAGAATACCCTAGCAACCACACAAAACATCCTAGTAACCACCCAAAACAACCTAGCAACCGCCTAGCAACCACCCAGAACACCCTAGCAACCACCCAAAAAACCCTAGCAACCACCTAGCAACCACCCAAAAGACCCTAGCAACACCATAGCAACCACACAAAACATCCTAGCAACCACCCAGAACACCCTAGCAACCGCCTAGCAACCACCCAAAAGACCCTAGCAACCACCAAAAAGACCCTAGCAACCGCCTAGCAACCACCCAGAATACCCTAGCAACCACCCAAAACACCCTAGCAACCACCCAAAACACCCTAGCAACCACCCTAAATATCCTAGCAACCGCCTAGCAACCACCCAGAATACCCTAGCAACCACCCAAAACACCCTAGCAACCGCCTAGCAACCACCCAGAATACCCTAGCAACCACCCAAAACACCCTAGCAACCGCCTAGCAACCACCCAAAAGACCCTAGCAACTGCCTAGCAACCACCCAAAACACCCTAGCAACCACCCAGGACACCCTAGCAACCACCCAGAACACCCTGGCAACCTCCCAAAATACCCTAGCAACACCATAGCAACACCATAGCAACATCCTAGCAACCGCCTAGCAAAAAACGTTCTGGTCCAAACTTTCTCAAGCCAACTTAAAGTTTGTCTCGACGAACTTTCGCATCTAGTTATTATTATTATTCTTCTGTGAAAAACTGTTGACTCAAACTCCTCCTAGAGCTTTAACTCTACATACTCCAAACTCGGCTCAGACCTTCAAACTGTTCTGAAGTTAGTTGCTTTCCCTTTTCAGACTGATCAGACTTACGGTTTTCCTACAAATGACGATCAAAACTCGGAAAAACTCCCATTGACTTAACATTGGGCATTCTAAAAAAATTCAAACTGACCAACCGACAAAAATTTAAATCTAAATCCCTTGAAGACTAATTCAAACTGCCATTCTATATATATTAGCCAATGAAACTCATTTAAACTAATAAACTCTAATCTCATACACTTATAAACTAATTAACTTAAATTTAATAACTAATTAACTAATAAACTCATGAATTCATAGACTTATGAACTCTTAAACTCATAAATTAATAAACTCTGAACTCTAAACTCATTTAAACTTATAAACTCTAAACTCAAAAACTTGTACACTTATAAACTCATCAATTTATACACTTATAAACTCTAAACTCATAAACTCTGAGTGTGTGTGTGCGTGTGTGTGTCTGAGTGTCTGAGTGTGTGTGTGTGTGTGTGTGTGTGTGTGTGTGTATCCATCTCTCTGTCATAAACTTCAAACTACTTTAAACTTTAAACCAATTTAAACTTCTTAAGTTTAAAGCTCCCAGCTCCCAAGCAACTCCATAGCAACCAAACTTGAGTATCCTAGCAACCGTTTTGCAAGACCTGTATCTCTGTATCAGAACATTGTATAGAGATGAGGTTTGGCTCTTTTGACTCATGCTAGCAAACAGCACTTTCAACATGCTACACATGCTAGCAGTGAATAGCTACATGCTAATAGCGATTAGTTAAGTAAGAACTCTATAAAAACTCCATAGTAACCATCTGTGACAACTACCAACCACCTAGTAACACCATATCAACCGCTCTGAATACCATAGCAACCACCCAGAACACCCTAGCAACCACCCAGAACACCCTAGCAACCACCCAAAATATCCTAGCAACCGCCTAGCAACCACCCAGAATACCCTAGCAACCACCCAAAACACCCTAGCAACCACCCAGAACACCCTAGCAACCGCCTAGCAACCACCAAAAATAGCCTAGCAACCACCAAAAATAGCCTAGCAACCACCCAAAATACCCTAGCAACCACCCAAAATATCCTAGCAACCGCCTAGCAACCACCAAGAATACCCTAGCAACCACCCAAAACACCCTAGCAACCATCCAGAACACCCTAGCAACCGCCTAGCAACCACCCAAAAGACCCTAGCAACCATCCAGAATACCATAGCAACCACCCAAAATACCCTAGCAATCGCCTAGTAACCACCCAAAAGACCCTAGCAACCACCCAGAACACCCTAGCAACCACCCAGAACACCCTAGCAACCGCCTAGCAACCACCCAAAAGACCCTAGCAACCACCCAAAAGACCCTAGCAACCACCTAGAACACCCTAGAAACCGCCTAGCAACCACCCAAAAGACCCTAGCAACCGCCTAGCAACCACCCAAAAGACCCTAGCAACCACCCAGGACACCCTAGCAACCACCTAGCAACCACCCAGAGCACCCTAGCAACCTCCCAAAATACCCTAGCAACACCATAGCAACATCCTAGCAACCGCCTAGCAAAAAACGTTCTGGTCCAAACTTTCGAAAGCCAACTTAAAGTTTGTCTTGACGAACTTTCGCATCTAGTTATTATTATTATTCTTCTGTACAAAACTATTGACTCAAACTCGCCCTAGAGCTTTAACTCTACATACTCCAAACTCGGCTCAGACACTCAAACTGATCTGAAGTTTTATGCTATATCTTTTCAGACTGATCGGACTTACGGTTTTCCTACAAATGACGATCAAAACTCGGAAAAACTCCCATTGACTTAACATTGGGCATTCTAAAAAAATTCAAACTCACCAACCGACAAAAATTCAAATCTAAATCCCTTGAAAACTAAATCAAACTGCCATTCTATATATATTAGCCAATGAAACTCATTTAAACTAATAAACTCTAATTTCATACACTTATAAACTAATTAACTTAAATTTAATAACTAATTAACTAATAAACTCATGAATTCATAGACTTATGAACTCTTAAACTCATAAATTAATAAACTCTGAACTCTAAACTCATTTAAACTTATAAACTCTAAACTCTGAGTGTGTGTGTGTGTGTGTGTGTGTGTGTGTGTGTGTGTGTGTGTGTGTGTGTGTGTGTGTATCTATCTATCTACCGCTCTGAATACCATAGCAACCACCCAGAACACCCTAGCAACCACCTAGCAACCACCAAGAATACCCTAGCAACCACCCAAAAGACCCTAGCAACCACCCAAAAGACCCTAGCAACCACCCAAAACACCCTAGCAACCGCCTAGCAACCACCCAGAACACCCTAGCAACCACCCAAAACACCCTAGCAACCACCCAAAATACCCTAGCAACACCATAGCAACCACACAAAACATCCTAGTAACCACCCATAACACCCTAGCAACCGCCTAGCAACCACCCAGAACACCCTAGCAACCACCCAAAAGACCCTAGCAACCACCCAAAAGACCCTAGCAACCGCCTAGCAACCACCCAGAATACCCTAGCAACCAACCAAAACACCCTAGCAACCACCCAAAACACCCTAGCAACCGCCTAGCAACCGCCTAGCAACCACCCAGAATACCCTAGCAACCACCCAAAACACCCTAGCAACCACCCAGAACACCATAGCAACCGCCTAGCAACCACCCAAAAGACCCTAGCAACCGCCTAGCAACCACCCAGAATACCCTAGCAACCACCCAAAACACCCTAGCAACCACCCAAAAGACCCTAGCAACCGCCTAGCAACCACCCAAAAGACCCTAGCAACCACCCAAAACACCCTAGCAACCGCCTAGCAACCACCCAAAAGACCCTAGCAACCACCCAGAACACCCTAGCAACCGCCTAGCAACCACCCAAAAGACCCTAGCAACCACCCAAAAGACCCTAGCAACCACCCAAAAGACCCTAGCAACCACCCAAAATATCCTAGCAACCACCCAGAATACCCTAGCAACCACCCAAAACACCCTAGCAACCACCCAAAAGACCCTAGCAACCACCTAGCAACCACCCAAAAATCCCCTAGCAACCACCCAGAACACCCTAGCAACCGCCTAGCAACCACCCAAAATACCCTAGAAACCGCCTAGCAACCACCCAAAAGACCCTAGCAACCACCCAAAAGACCCTATCAACCACCCAAAAGACCCTAGCAACCACCCAAAATATCCTAGCAACCACCCAGAATACCCTAGCAACCACCCAAAACACCCTAGCAACCACCCAAAAGACCCTAGCAACCACCTAGCAACCACCCAAAAATCCCCTAGCAACCACCCAGAACACCCTAGCAACCGCCTAGCAACCACCCAAAATACCCTAGAAACCGCCTAGCAACCACCCAAAAGACCCTACCAACCACCCTAAATATCCTAGCAACCGCATAGCAACCACCCAGAATGCCCTAGCAACCACCCAAAACACCCTAGCAACCACCCAGAACACCCTAGCAACCGCCTAGCAACCACCCAAAAGACCCTAGCAACCACCCAAAATATCCTAGCAACCGCCTAGCAACCACCCAGAATACCCTAGCAACCACCCAGAATACCATAGCAACCACCCAGAACACCCGAGCAACCGCCCTAAATACCCTAGCAACATCATAGCAACCACCCATAACATCCTAGCAACCGCCTAGCAAAAAACTTTCCGGTCCAAACTTTCTCAAGCCAACTTAAAGTTTGTCTCGACGAACTTTCGCATCTAGTTATTATTATTCTTCTGTGAAAAACTATTGACTCAAACTCGCCCTAGAGCTTTAACTCTACATACTCCAAACTCGGCTCAGACACTCAAACTGATCTGAAGTTTTATGCTATATCTTTTCAGACTGATCGGACTTACGGTTTTCCTACAAATGACGATCAAAACTCGGAAAAAGTCCCATTGACTTAACATTGGGCATTCTAAAAAAATTCAAACTCACCAACCGACAAAAATTCAAATCTAAATCCCTTGAAAACTAAATCAAACTGCCATTATATTAGCCAATGAAACTCATTTAAACTAATAAACTCTAATTTCATACACTTATAAACTAATTAACTTAAATTGAATAACTAATTAACTAATAAACTCATGAATTCATAGACTTATGAACTCTTAAACTCATAAATTAATAAACTCTGAACTCTAAACTCATTTAAACTTATAAACTCTAAACTCAAAAACTTGTACACTTATAAACTCATCAATTTATACACTTATAAACTCTAAACTCATAAACTCTGAGTGTGTGTGTGTGTGTGTGTGTGTGTGTGTGTATCTATCTATCTACCGCTCTGAATACCATAGCAACCACCCAGAACACCCTAGCAACCACCCAGAACACCCTAGCAACCACCCAAAAGACCCTAGCAACCACCCAAAATATCCTAGCAACCACCCAAAAGACCCTAGCAACCACCCAAAACACCCTAGCAACCGCCTAGCAACCACCCAAAAGACCATAGCAACCACCCAAAACACCCTAGCAACCACCCAAAACACCCTAGCAACCGCCTAGCAACCACCCAAAAGACCCTAGCAACCACCCAAAATACCCTAGCAACACCATAGCAACCACACAAAACATCCTAGTAACCACACAAAACACCCTAGCAACCGCCTAGCAACCACCCAAAAGACCCTAGCAACCACCCAAAACACCCTAGCAACCGCCTAGCAACCACCCAAAAGACCATAGCAACCACCCAAAACACCCTAGCAACCACCCAAAACACCCTAGCAACTGCCTAGCAACCACCCAAAAGACCCTAGCAACCACCCAAAATACCCTAGCAACACCATAGCAACCACACAAAACATCCTAGTAACCACCCAAAACACCCTAGCAACCGCCTAGTAACCACCCAAAAGACCCTAGCAACCACCCAAAATACCCTAGCAACACCATAGCAACCACACAAAACATCCTAGTAACCACCCATAACACCCTAGTAACCGCCTAGCAACCACCCAGAACACCCTAGCAACCACCCAAAACACCCTAGCAACCACCCAAAATATCCTAGCAACCGCCTAGCAACCACCCAGAATACCCTAGCAACCACCCAAAACACCCTAGCAACCACCCAAAACACCGTAGCAACCGCCTAGCAACCACCCAAAAGACCCTAGCAACCACCCAAAAGACCCTAGCAACCACCTAACAACCACCCAAAAGACCCTAGCAACCACCCAGGACACCCTAGCAACCACCTAGCAACCACCCAGAACACCCTAGCAACCTCCCAAAATACCCTAGCAACACCATAGCAACCACCCATAACATCCTAGCAACCGCCTAGCAAAAAACTTTCCGGTCCAAACTTTCTCAAGCCAACTTAAAGTTTGTCTCGACGAACTTTCGCATCTAGTTATTATTATTCTTCTTACTAAAACTGTTGACTCAAACTCGCCCTAGAGCTTTAACTCTACATACTTCAAACTCGGCTCAGACACTCAAACTGATCTGAAGCTATATGCTATATCTTTTCAGACTGATCGGACTTACGGTTTTCCTACAAATGACGATCAAAACTCGGAAAAACTCCCATTGACTTAACATTGGGCATTCTAAAAAAATTCAAACTCACCAACCGACAAAAATTTAAATCTAAATCCCTTGAAAACTAATTCAAACTGCCATTCTATATATATTAGCCAATGAAACTCATTTAAACTAATAAACTCTAATCTCAAAAACTTGTACACTTATAAACTCATCAATTTATACACTTATAAACTCTAAACTCATAAACTCTGAGTGAGTGTGTGTGTGTGTGTGTGTGTGTGTGTGTGTGTGTGTGTGTGTGTGTGTGTATCTATCTATCTACCGCTCTGAATACCATAGCAACCAACCAGAACACCCTAGCAACCACCTAGGAACCACCCAGAACACCCTAGCAACCACCCAAAATATCCTAGCAACCACCCAGAACACCCTAGCAACCACCCAAAACACCCTAGCAACCGCCTAGCAACCACCCAAAAGACCCTAGCAACCACCCAAAATACCCTAGCAACACCATAGCAACCACACAAAACATCCTAGTAACCACCCATAACACCCTAGCAACCGCCTAGCAACCACCCAGAACACCCTAGCAACCACCCAAAACACCCTAGCAACCACCCAAAATACCCTAGCAACACCATAGCAACCACACAAAACATCCTAGTAACCACCCCTAACACCCTAGCAACCGCCTAGCAACCACCCAGAACACCCTAGCAACCACCCAAAACACCCTAGCAACCACCCAAAATATCCTAGCAACCGCCTAGCAACCACCCAGAATACCCTAGCAACCACCCAAAACACCCTAGCAACCACCCAGAACACCCTAGCAACCGCCTAGCAACCACCCAAAAGACCCTAGCAACCACCCAGAATACCATAGCAACCACCCAAAAGACCTTAGCAACCGCCTAGCAACCACCCAGAATACCCTAGCAACCACCCAAAACACCCTAGCAACCGCCTAGCAACCACCCAAAAGACCCTAGCAACCACCTAGCAACCAACCAAAAGACCCTAGCAACCACCCAGGACACCTTAGCAACCACCTAGCAACCACCCAGAACACCCTAGCAACCTCCCAAAATACCCTAGGAACACCATAGCAACCACCCATAAAATCCTAGCAACCGCCTAGCAAAAAACGTTCTGGTCCAAACTTTCTCAAGCCAACTTAAAGTTTGTCTCGACGAACTTTCGCATCTAGTTAAGTTGGCTTGAGAGAGCCAACATATTGAAATCCTATTTAAACTTATTATTAAGTTGGCTTGAGAAAGCCAACATATTGAAATCCTATTTAAACTTATTATTAAGTTGGCTTGAGAGAGCCAACATATTGAAATCCTATTTAAACTTATTATTAAGTTGGCTTGAGAAAGCCAACCTATTGAAATCCTATTTAAACTTATTATTATTAAGTTGGCTTGAGAAAGCCAACATATTGAAATCCTATTTAAACTTATTATTATTATTATTATTATTATTATTATTATTCTTACTAAAACTGTTGACTCAAACTCGCCCTAGAGCTTTAACCCTCTGAGGTCTAAGGTGTTTTTGGGGTCCTTGAGATGTTCTGACATGCCCTGACATTTGTGCTTTTTTCAGTTGCTTATAAACATATTAATGGCAAAAAAAAATTACACACTATTTAGCACAAACAGGGCTACCATAATATGTGAGCAACAAGAATGTACATGTCTGCATTTTTGAGAGAATAATGTTTATGCGTGGTTATTGAAAAAACTAAAAACTAAAGTTTCTGAAATAAGGCCATAAAACACATACTAAATATGTGCCAATAAGACTTTTGTCTAATAGATGTCATTGCCTAGTGTTTTTTCTTCAAAATGATGTGAAAATCACCCTGCCCTTATCATTCACATAACACAATACATTGATTTGAATTTTGCAAAGCACTTTCTGTTTGGAAGGGCAATATGCGGAGTGGGCGTCACAGATCATGCATATTTAGTGGTTCACACCTTAGGAGACAATGGGGCCTGCATACTTAATGACCCTTTCATTCAGGTGAGTCACTGAGCCACAAGAATGCAAGAGCAACAGTTGGAAGCATCTCAATTCTTTTTTATTTTTCCACATATTGTGCTTGCAATTTGGCCTATAATATCCAAGGAAAACATGTCTAGTAATTGTGCAGTTAATTCTCATACTGTATTTTCAGGTTTGGAATATTTATCCTCTCCCCAAATTTGTCACTAATAAAACACAATAAAAATTATTTAAAGAAAAGGCTTATATTTACCTTTTAATAGTTTGTTTACATCTACCTTGTAAATATATTTTTTTATTAAAAAGGTTACAATTACAACAACAATTCAAGTGTAATCTTTCTTTGTAAAAACTAAAGTATACATTTTATCATACATATTTCAAAGTTAAAAAGGTTACAACAACAATAATTACAATTTCAACAATATTTCAAGTGTACTCTTTCTTTGTAAAAAAAAAGATTATAGGCCTACATTTTATCTATGTATTCATTACTTTGAATATAGCCAACATTGGAACAGCTAACATCTTAGTTGATGACTTTATTTTTGACAAAAATAGTAGGCTATTTTATATATAGAAATTGCTACACAAAAGCTTATTTGATGTGGCAGTATATTCTACAGTAAAAACTGTACCCAAATCTACTAAACAAAATGTTGTCTTTCATATTTCGCCTGACTGTAACGTTGTGAACGCACCGGAGAAATGCACATTTATTAGGCTACATAGTTTTTTTGTTTTGGATGGTTTTGTTTAGAACCAGCTTTCTGTAAATATATTACATTTTTTTTAGACATGTGAGGCGAGTAGGCTACGGGTTCATGATGATCTCCAGTTCAGACCTTATGTTGTGATTGCTAGCCTATATTTACTTTAAATCCAGGAAATTTGTTAATGAAAAAATTATTAAAATTAAGAGACAATTGATACAAAACGAAATTCGTTTTAAAGAAAGGATTTGTACTTTCTGTTTTGAGGTCTCTGTGAATGTTTGAAAGTATTTTAGTGCTTAGAGCGCTCGCGTCCATAATGGAGAACTGTCACGTAATATTGTTTTTTTCCTCATAAATGCGAACACGAAAAATAAAAGACAAAAGACTTTTAAGTAAAACTTACTCCGAAATTGTGTCCTCGGCGGAATTCGCTCTTCAATATGCTGCCGTTCGTCGTCTGTTACAATCTTCCTCTGAGGAAACAACCCGGTATCGTGCATTCTTCCTCGCTGTCCAGAATCATCTGAAGGGCGTCTTTACTGGAGAAGCGTGCCATACTCAAAACGCGATGAACTATCAGTAAGTCTGATAGAAACTGTGTTTTTATGGCATTGATCGGGGGGCGTATACTAGATCACCTAAACTATTTACATGTGAATCGCGCCGGGGGCGGGGCGCCCGCAGCTGATTATAAAGATAATGAGGCAGAAGGAAAAACGGTACCTCTCCTTGCTTTCAAACGGATTACATGAGTTGAAAACATTTGTGTTTTATATAAATTACTTCATTTAAAAGAAGAGATTTCAAGCTTCATAAAGACATAACTCACATGCCTGTGTGAGAAGTATTCGCTGAGTTATGATTCATTTTCGGACGCGTTTCGGAATGGACTACACGGACAGAGAGAAGGCAGAACCTAGCTTCGTGTTTATTTTTCTTTATTTGGCAAAAAGCACCAACCTTTGTTTTTATTGTGAGTATACACAAAAATAATACACATTTAACAGAATCGATTGATGTATGAAACTTGCTTGTAATATCAAAGTCAACAGAGCAAAATTAATTTCTTTTGAACTGAACTGAAAAAAATCCAGCAAAACGCGTGGGCGCGTTTCTCGACCTCAGAGGGTTAACTCTACATACTTCAAACTCGGCTCAGACACTCAAACTGATCTGCAGCTATATGCTATATCTTTTCAGACTGATCGGACTTACGGTTTTCCTACAAATGACGATCAAAACTCGGAAAAACTCCCATTGACTTAACATTGGGCATTCTAAAAAAATTCAAACTCACCAACCGACAAAAATTCAAATCTAAATCCCTTGAAAACTAAACCAAACTGCCATTCTATATATATTAGCCAATGAAACTCATTTAAACTAAAAAAACTCTAATCTCATACACTTATAAACTAATTAACTTAAATTTAATAACTAATTAACTAATAAACTCATGAATTCATAGACTTATGAACTCTTAAACTCATAAATTAATAAACTCTGAACTCTAAACTCATTTAAACTTATAAACTCTAAACTCAAAAACTTGTACACTTATAAACTCATCAATTTATACACTTATAAACTCTAAACTCATAAACTCTGAGTGTGTGTGTGTGTGTGTGTGTGTGTGTGTGTGTGTGTGTGTGTGTCTGAGTGAGTGTGTGAGCGAGGTAGTCTGTTTGAGTGTGTGTGTGTGTGTGTGTGTGTGTGTGTGTGTGTGTGTGTGTGTGTGTGTATCTATCTATCTACCGCTCTGAATACCATAGCAACCACCCAGAACACCCTAGCAACCACCTAGCAACCACCCAGAACACCCTAGCAACCACCCAAAAGACCCTAGCAACCACCCAAAATATCCTAGCAACCACCCAGAACACCCTAGCAACCACCTAGCAACCACCCAAAACACCCTAGCAACCACCCAAAAGACCCTAGCAACCACCCAAAATACCCTAGCAACACCATAGCAACCACACAAAACATCCTAGTAACCACCCATAACACCCTAGCAACCGCCTAGCAACCACCCAGAACACCCTAGCAACCACCCAAAACACCCTAGCAACCACCCAAAAGACCCTAGCAACACCATAGCAACCACACAAAACATCCTAGTAACCACCCATAACACCCTAGCAACCGCCTAGCAACCACCCAGAACACCCTAGCAACCACCCAAAAGACCCTAGAAACCACCCAAAAGACCCTAGCAACCACCTAGCAACCACCCAGAATACCCTAGCAACCACCCAAAACACCCTAGCAACCACCCAAAACACCCTAGCAACCGCCTAGCAACCACCCAGAATACCCTAGCAACCACCCAAAACACCCTAGCAACCACCCAGAACACCATAGCAACCGCCTAGCAACCACCCAAAAGACCCTAGCAACCACCAAGAATACCCTAGCAACCACCCAAAACACCCTAGCAACCACCCAAAAGACCCTAGCAACCACCCAGAATACCCTAGCAACCACCCAAAACACCCTAGCAACCACCAAAAAGACCCTAGCAACCGCCTAGCAACCACCCAGAATACCCTAGCAATCACCCAAAACACCCTAGCAACCACCAAAAAGACCCTAGCAACCGCCTAGCAACCACCCAAAAGACCCTAGCAACCACCCAAAACACCCTAGCAACCACCTAGCAACCACCCAAAAGACCCTAGCAACCACCCAAAAGACCCTAGCAACCACCCAGAACACCCTAGCAACCGCCTAGCAACCACCCAGAATACCTTAACAACCGCCTAGCAACACCATAGCAACCACCCAGAACACCCTAGCAACCGCCTAGCAACACCCTAGCAACCACCCAAAATACCTTAGCAACCGCCTAGCAACAACATAGCAACCACCCAGAACACCCTAGCAAACCGCCTAGCAACCACCCAGAATACCCTAGCAACTGCTTAGCAACACCATAGCAACCACCCAGAATACCCTAGCAACCGCCTAGCAACACCATAACGACCACCCATAACATCCTTGCAACTGCCTAGCAAAAAACATTCTGGTCCAAACTTTCTCAAGCCAACTTAAAGTTTGTCTCGACGAACTTTCGCATCTAGTTAATATTATTATTATTCTTCTGTGAAAAACTGTTGACTCAAACTCGCCCTAGAGCTTTAACTCTACATACTCCAAACTCGGCTCAGACACTCAAACTGATCTGTAGTTATATGCTATATCTTTTCAGACTGATCGGACTTACGGTTTTCCTACAAATGACGATCAAAACTCGGAAAAACTCCCATTGACTTAACATTGGGCATTCTAAAAAAATTCAAACTCACCAACCGACAAAAATTCAAATCTAAATCCCTTGAAAACTAAATCAAACTGCCATTCTATATATATTAGCCAATGAAACTCATTTAAACTAATAAACTCTAATCTCACACACTTATAAACTAATTAATTTAAATTTAATAACTAATTAACTAATAAACTCATGAATTCATAGACTTATGAACTCTTAAACTCATAAATTAATAAACTCTGAACTCTTAAACTCATTTAAACTTATAAACTCTAAACTCAAAAACTTGTACACTTATAAACTCATCAATTTATACACTTATAAACTCTAAACTCATAAACTCTAAGTGTGTGTGTGTGTGTGTGTGTGTGTGTGTGTGTGTGTGTGTGTGTGTGTGTGTGTGTGTGTGTCTGAGTGTCTGAGTGAGTGTGTGAGCGAGGTAGTCTGTTTGAGTGTGTGTGTGTGTGTGTGTGTGTGTGTGTGTGTGTGTGTGTGTGTGTGTGTGTGTGTGTGTGTGTGTGTGTGTGTGTGTGTATCTATCTATCTAACTTATTTATCTATCTATCGCTCTGTCATAAACTTCAAACTACTTTAAACTTTAAACCAATTTAAACTTCTTAAGTTTAAAGCTCCCAGCTCCCAAGCAACTCCATAGCAACCAAACTTGAGTATCCTAGCAACCGTTTTGCAAGACCTATATCTCTGTATCAGAACATCGTATAGAGATGAGGTTTGGCTCTTTTGACTCATGCTAGCAAACAGCACTTTCAACATGCTACACATGCTAGCAGTGAATAGCTACATGCTAATAGCGATTAGTTAAGTAAGAACTCTATAAAAACTCCATAGTAACCATCTGTGACAACTACCAACCACCTAGTAACACCATATCAACCGCTCTGAATACCATAGCAACAACCTAGCAACCACCCAGAACACCCTAGCAACCACCCAGAACACCATAGCAACCGCCTAGCAACCACCCAAAAGACCCTAGCAACCACTCAGAATACCATAGCAACCACCCAAAAGACACTAGCAACCGCCTAGCAACCACCCAGAATACCCTAGCAACCACCCAGAACACCCTAGCAACCGCCTAGCAACCACCCAAAAGACCCTAGCAACCGCCTAGCAACCACCCAAAAGACCCTAGCAACCGCCTAGCAACCACCCAGAATACCCTAGCAACCACCCAAAAGACCCTAGCAACCGCCTAGCAACCACCCAAAAGATCCTAGCAACCACACAAAACACCCTAGCAACCGCCTAGCAACCACCCAAAAGACCCTAGCAACCACCCAAAAGACCCTAGCAACCGCCTAGCAACCACCCAAAAAACCCTAGCAAACACCCAGAACACCCTAGTAACCGCCTAGCAACCACCCAAAAGACCGTAGCAACCGCCTAGCAACCACCCAGAATACCCTGGCAACCACCCAAAACACCCAAGCAACAACCCAGAACACCCTAGCAACCGCATAGCAACCACCCAACAGACCCTAGCAACCACCCAAAAGACCCTAGCAACCGCCTAGCAACCACCCAGAATACCATAGCAACCACCCAAAAGACCCTAGCAACCGCCTAGCAACCACCCAGAATACCCTAGCAACCACCCAAAACACCCTAGCAACCACCCAGAACACCCTAGCAACCGCCTAGCAACCACCCAAAACACCCTAGCAACCGCCTAGCAACCACCCAAAAGACCCTAGCAACCACCCAAAATACCCTAGCAACACCATAGCAACCACACAAAACATCCTAGTAACCACCCATAACACCCTTGCAACCGCCTAGCAACCACTCAGAACACCCTAGCAACCACCCAAAACACCCTAGCAACCACCCAAAATACCCTAGCAACACCATAGCAACCACACAAAACATCCTAGTAACCACCCATAACACCCTAGCAACCGCCTAGCAACCACCCAGAACACCCTAGCAACCACCCAAAACACCCTAGCAACCACCCAAAATATCCTAGCAACCGCCTAGCAACCACCCAGAATACCCTAGCAACCACCCAGAACACCCTAGCAACCGCCTAGCAACCACCCAAAATACCCTAGCAACCACCCAGAATACCATAGCAACCACCCAAAAGACCCTAGCAACCGCCTAGCAACCACCCAGAACACCCTAGCAACCGCCTAGCAACCACCCAAAAGACCCTAGCAACCACCCAAAAGACCCTAGCAACCGCCTAGCAACCACCCAGAATACCCTAGCAACCACCCAAAACACCCTAGCAACCACCCAGAACACCCTAGCAACCACCTAGCAACCACCCAGAATACCCTAGCACCACCCAAAACACCCTAGCAACCGCCTAGCAACCACCCAAAAGACCCAAGCAACCACCCAAAAGACCCTAGCAACCACCCAAAAGACCCTAGCAACCGCCTAGCAACCACCCAGAATACCCTAGCAACCACCCAAAACACCCTCGCAACCACCCAAAAGACCCTAGCAACCGCCTAGCAACCACCCAAAATACCCTAGCAACACCATAGCAACCACACAAAATATCCTAGTAACCACCCATAAAACCCTAGCAACCGCCTAGCAACCACCCAGAACACCCTAGCAACCACCCAAAACACCATAGCAACCACCCAAAATATCCTAGCAACCGCCTAGCAACCACCCAGAATACCCTAGCAACCACCCAAAACACCCTAGCAACCACCCAAAATAGCCTAGCAACCACCCAAAATACCCTAGCAACCACCCAGAATACCCTAGCAACCGCCTAGCAACCACCCAAAAGACCCTAGCAACCACCCTAAATGTCCTAGCAACTGCATAGCAACCACCCAGAATACCTTAGCAACCACCCAAAACACCCTAGCAACCACCCAGAACACCCTAGCAACCGCCTAGCAACCACCCAAAAGACCCTAGCAACCACCTAGCAACCACCCAAAAGACCCTAGCAACCACCCAGAACACCCTAGCAACCTCCCAAAATACCCTAGCAACACCATAGCAACATCCTAGCTACCGCCTAGCAAAAAACGTTCTGCTCCAAACTTTCTCAAGCCAACTTAAAGTTTGTCTCGACGAACTTTCGCATCTAGTTAAGTTGGCTTGAGAAAGCCAACATATTGAAATCCTATTTAAACTTATTAAGTTGGCTTGAGAGAGCCAACATATTGAAATCCTATTTAAACTTATTAAGTTGGCTTGAGAAAGCCAACATATTGAAATCCTATTTAAACTTATTATTATTATTATTATTATTCTTCTTACTAAAACTGTTGACTCAAACTCGCCCTAGAGCTTTAACTCTACATACTTCAAACTCGGCTCAGACACTCAAACTGATCTGCAGCTATATGCTATATCTTTTCAGACTGATCGGACTTACGGTTTTCCTACAAATGACGATCAAAACTCGGAAAAACTCCCATTGACTTAACATTGGGCATTCTAAAAAAATTCAAACTCACCAACCGACAAAAATTCAAATCTAAATCCCTTGAAAACTAAACCAAACTGCCATTCTATATATATTAGCCAATGAAACTCATTTAAACTAAAAAACTCTAATCTCATACACTTATAAACTAATTAACTTAAATTTAATAACTAATTAACTAATAAACTCATGAATTCATAGACTTATGAACTCTTAAACTCATAAATTAATAAACTCTGAACTCTAAACTCATTTAAACTTATAAACTCTAAACTCAAAAACTTGTACACTTATAAACTCATCAATTTATACACTTATAAACTCATAAACTCTGAGTGTGTGTGTGTGTGTGTGTGTGTGTGTGTGTGTGTGTGTGTGTGTGTGTGTGTGTGTGTGTGTGTGTGTGTCTGAGTGAGTGTGTGAGCGAGGTAGTCTGTTTGAGTGTGTGTGTGTGTGTGTGTGTGTGTGTGTGTGTATCTATCTATCTACCGCTCTGAATACCATAGCAACCACCCAGAACACCCTAGCAACCACCCAGAACACCTTAGCAACCACCCAAAAGACCCTAGCAACCACCCAAAATATCCTAGCAACCACCCAGAACACCCTAGCAACCACCTAGCAACCACCCAAAACACCCTAGAAACCACCCAAAAGACCCTAGCAACCACCCAAAATACCCTAGCAACACCATAGCAACCACACAAAACATCCTAGTAACCACCCATAACACCCTAGCAACCGCCTAGCAACCACCCAGAACACCCTAGCAACCACCCAAAACACCCTAGCAACCACCCAAAATACCCTAGCAACACCATAGCAACCACAAAAAACATCCTAGTAACCACCCATAACACCCTAGCAACCGCCTAGCAACCACCCAGAACACCCTAGCAACCACCCAAAAGACCCTAGCAACCGCCTAGCAACCACCCAGAATACCCTAGCAACCACCCAAAACACCCTAGCAACCGCCTAGCAACCACCCAGAATACCCTAGCAACCACCCAAAACACCCTAGCAACCACCCAGAACACCATAGCAACCGCCTAGCAACCACCCAAAAGACCCTAGCAACCGCCTAGCAACCACCCAGAATACCCTAGCAACCACCCAAAACACCCTAGCAACCACCCAAAAGACCCTAGCAACCACCCAAAAGACCCTAGCAACCGCCTAGCAACCACCCAAAAGACCCTAGCAACCACCCAAAACACCCTAGCAACCGCCTAGCAACCACCCAAAAGACCCTAGCAACCACCCAGAACACCCTAGCAACCGCCTAGCAACCACCCAAAAGACCCTAGCAACCACCCAAAATATCCTAGCAACCACCCAGAATACCCTAGCAACCACCCAGAATACCCTAGCAACCACCCAAAACACCCTAGCAACCACCCAGAACACCCTAGCAACCGCCTAGCAACCACCCAAAAGACCCTAGCAACCACCTAGCAACCACCCAAAAGACCCTAGCAACCACCCAAAAGACCCTAGCAACCACCCAGAACACCCTAGCAACCGCCTAGCAACCACCCAAAAGACCCTAGCAACCACCCAGGACACCCTAGCAACCACCTAACAACCACCCAGAAGACCCTAGCAACCACCCAAAATATCCTAGCAACCGCCTAGCAACCACCCAGAATACCCTAGCAACCACCCAAAAAACCCTAGCAACCACCCAGAACACCCTAGCAGCCGCCTAGCAACCACCCAAAATACCCTAGCAACCACCCAAAAGACCCTAGCAACCACCTAGCAACCACCCAGAACACCCTAGCAACCTCCCAAAATACCCTAGGAACACCATAGCAACCACCCATAAAATCCTAGCAACCGCCTAGCAAAAAACGTTCTGGTCCAAACTTTCTCAAGCCAACTTAAAGTTTGTCTCGACGAACTTTCGCATCTAGTTATTATTAATATTATTATTATTATTCTTCTGTGAAAAACTATTGACTCAAACTCGCCCTAGAGCTTTAACTCTACATACTCCAAACTCGGCTCAGACACTCAAACTGATCTGAAGTTTTATGCTATATCTTTTCAGACTGATCGGACTTACGGTTTTCCTACAAATGACGATCAAAACTCGGAAAAAGTCCCATTGACTTAACATTGGGCATTCTAAAAAAATTCAAACTCACCAACCGACAAAAATTCAAATCTAAATCCCTTGAAAACTAAATCAAACTGCCATTCTATATATATTAGCCAATGAAACTCATTTAAACTAATAAACTCTAATTTCATACACTTATAAACTAATTAACTTAAATTGAATAACTAATTAACTAATAAACTCATGAATTCATAGACTTATGAACTCTTAAACTCATAAATTAATAAACTCTGAACTCTAAACTCATTTAAACTTATAAACTCTAAACTCAAAAACTTGTACACTTATAAACTCATCAATTTATACACTTATGAACTCTAAACTCATAAACTCTGAGTGTGTGTGTGTGTGTGTGTGTGTGTGTGTGTGTGTGTGTGTGTGTGTGTGTGTGTGTGTGTGTGTGTATCTATCTATCTACCGCTCTGAATACCATAGCAACCACCCAGAACACCCTAGCAACCACCCAGAACACCCTAGCAACCACCCAAAAGACCCTAGCAACCACCCAAAATATCCTAGCAACCACCCAAAAGACCCTAGCAACCACCCAAAACACCCTAGCAACCGCCTAGCAACCACCCAAAAGACCATAGCAACCACCCAAAACACCCTAGCAACCACCCAAAACACCCTAGCAACCGCCTAGCAACCACCCAAAAGACCCTAGCAACCACCCAAAATACCCTAGCAACACCATAGCAACCACACAAAACATCCTAGTAACCACCCAAAACACCCTAGCAACCGCCTAGCAACCACCCAAAAGACCCTAGCAACCACCCAAAACACCCTAGCAACCGCCTAGCAACCACCCAAAAGACCATAGCAACCCCCCAAAACACCCCAGCAACCACCCAAAACACCCTAGCAACTTTCTAGCAACCACCCAAAAGACCCTAGCAACCACCCAAAATACCCTAGCAACACCATAGCAACCACACAAAACATCCTAGTAACCACCCAAAACACCCTAGCAACCGCCTAGCAACCACCCAAAAGACCCTAGCAACCACCCAAAATACCCTAGCAACACCATAGCAACCACACAAAACATCCTAGTAACCACCCATAACACCCTAGCAACCGCCTAGCAACCACCCAGAACACCCTAGCAACCACCCAAAATACCCTAGCAACCACCCAAAATATCCTAGCAACCGCCTAGCAACCACCCAGAATACCCTAGCAACCACCCAAAACACCCTAGCAACCACCCAAAACACCCTAGCAACCGCCTAGCAACCACCCAAAAGACCCTAGCAACCACCCAGAATACCATAGCAACCACCCAAAATACCCTAGCAACCGCCTAGCAACCACCCAAAAGACCCTAGCAACCACCCAAAATAGCCTAGCAACCACCCAGAATACCATAGCAACCACCCAAAATACCCTAGCAACCGCCTAGCAACCACCCAAAAGACCCTAGCAACCACCCAAAATAGCCTAGCAACCACCGAGAATACCCTAGCAACCACCCAAAATACCCTAGCAACCACCCAGAACACCCTAGCAACCGCCTAGCAACCACCCAAAATACCCTAGCAACCACCCAGGACACCCTAGCAACCACCTAACAACCACCCAGAACACCCTAGCAACCTCCCAAAATACCCTAGCAACACCATAGCAACATCCTAGCAACCGCCTAGCAAAAAACGTTCTGGTCCAAACTTTCTCAAGCCAACTTAAAGTTTGTCTCGACGAACTTTCGCATCTAGTTATTATTATTCTTCTTACTAAAACTGTTGACTCAAACTCGCCCTAGAGCTTTAACTCTACATACTTCAAACTCGGCTCAGACACTCAAACTGATCTGAAGCTATATGCTATATCTTTTCAGACTGATCGGACTTACGGTTTTCCTACAAATGACGATCAAAACTCGGAAAAACTCCCATTGACTTAACATTGGGCATTCTAAAAAAATTCAAACTCACCAACCGACAAAAATTTAAATCTAAATCCCTTGAAAACTAATTCAAACTGCCATTCTATATATATTAGCCAATGAAACTCATTTAAACTAATAAACTCTAATCTCAAAAACTTGTACACTTATAAACTCATCAATTTATACACTTATAAACTCTAAACTCATAAACTCTGAGTGTGTGTGTGTGTGTGTGTGTGTATCTATCTATCTACCGCTCTGAATACCATAGCAACCAACCAGAACACCCTAGCAACCACCTAGTAACCACCCAGAACACCCTAGCAACCAACCAAAATATCCTAGAAACCACCCAGAACACCCTAGCAACCACCCAAAACACCCTAGCAACCGCCTAGCAACCACCCAAAAGACCCTAGCAACCACCCAAAATACCCTAGCAACACCATAGCAACCACACAAAACATCCTAGTAACCACCCATAACACCCTAGCAACCGCCTAGCAACCACCCAGAACACCCTAGCAACCACCCAAAACACCCTAGCAACCACCCAAAATACCCTAGCAACACCATAGCAACCACACAAAACATCCTAGTAACCACCCCTAACACCCTAGCAACTGCCTAGCAACCACCCAGAACACCCTAGCAACCACCCAAAATATCCTAGCAACCGCCTAGCAACCACCCAGAATACCCTAGCAACCACCCAAAATATCCTAGCAACCGCCTAGCAACCACCCAGAATACCCTAGCAACCACCCAAAACACCCTAGCAACCACCCAGAACACCCTAGCAACCGCCTAGCAACAACCCAAAAGACCCTAGCAACCACCCAGAATACCATAGCAACCACCCAAAAGACCTTAGCAACCGCCTAGCAACCACCCAGAATACCCTAGCAACCACCCAAAACACCCTAGCAACCACCTAGCAACCACCCAAAAGACCCTAGCAACCGCCTAGCAACCACCCAGAATACCCTAGCAACCACCCAAAACACCCTAGCAACCACCCAGAACACCCTAGCAACCGCCTAGCAACCACCCAAAAGACCCTAGCAACCACCCAAAAGACCATAGCAACCGCCTAGCAACCACCCAGAATGCCCTAGCAACCACCCAAAACACCCTAGCAACCACCCAGAACACCCTAGCAACCGCCTAGCAACCACCCAAAAGACCCTAGCAACCGCCTAGCAGAATACCCTAGCAACCACCCAAAACACCCTAGCAACCAACCAGAACACCCTAGCAACCACCTAGCAACCACCCAAAAGACCCTAGCAACCACCGAGCAACCACCCAAAACACCCTAGCAACCACCCAGAACACCCTAGCAACCGCCTAGCAACCACCCAAAAGACCCTAGCAACCACCCAGGACACCCTAGCAACTGCCTAGCAACCACCCAGAAGACCCTAGCAACCACCCAAAATATCCTAGCAACCGCCTAGCAACCACCCAGAATACCCTAGCAACCACCCAAAAAACCCTAGCAACCACCCAGAACACCCTAGCAACCACCTAGCAACCACCCAAAAGACCCTAGCAACCACCTAGCAACCACCCAAAAGACCCTAGCAACCACCCAGGACACCCTAGCAACCACCTAGCAACCACCCAGAACACCCTAGCAACCTCCCAAAATTCCCTCGGAACACCATAGCAACCACCCATAAAATCCTAGCAACCGCCTAGCAAAAAACGTTCTGGTCCAAACTTTCTCAAGCCAACTTAAAGTTTGTCTCGACGAACTTTCGCATCTAGTTAAGTTGGCTTGAGAAAGCCAACATATTGAAATCCTATTTAAACTTATTAAGTTGGCTTGAGAAAGCCAACATATTGAAATCCTATTTAAACTTATTATTAATATTATTATTAAGTTGGCTTGAGAAAGCCAACTTACTGATATTGTACTTAAACTTATTAAGTTGGCTTGAGAAAGCCAACATATTGAAATCCTATTTAAACTTATTAAGTTGGCTTGAGAGAGCCAACATATTGAAATCCTATTTAAACTTATTATTATTATTAATATTATTATTATTATTCTTCTGTGAAAAACTATTGACTCAAACTCGCCCTAGAGCTTTAACTCTACATACTCCAAACTCGGCTCAGACACTCAAACTGATCTGAAGTTTTATGCTATATCTTTTCAGACTGATCGGACTTACGGTTTTCCTACAAATGACGATCAAAACTCGGAAAAAGTCCCATTGACTTAACATTGGGCATTCTAAAAAAATTCAAACTCACCAACCGACAAAAATTCAAATCTAAATCCCTTGAAAACTAAATCAAACTGCCATTCTATATATATTAGCCAATGAAACTCATTTAAACTAATAAACTCTAATTTCATACACTTATAAACTAATTAACTTAAATTGAATAACTAATTAACTAATAAACTCATGAATTCATAGACTTATGAACTCTTAAACTCATAAATTAATAAACTCTGAACTCTAAACTCATTTAAACTTATAAACTCTAAACTCAAAAACTTGTACACTTATAAACTCATCAATTTATACACTTATAAACTCTAAACTCATAAACTCTGAGTGTGTGTGTGTGTGTGTGTGTGTGTGTGTGTGTGTGTGTGTGTGTGTATCTATCTATCTACCGCTCTGAATACCATAGCAACCACCCAGAACACCCTAGCAACCACCCAGAACACCCTAGCAACCACCCAAAAGACCCTAGCAACCACCCAAAATATCCTAGCAACCACCCAAAAGACCCTAGCAACCACCCAAAACACCCTAGCAACCGCCTAGCAACCACCCAAAAGACCATAGCAACCACCCAAAACACCCTAGCAACCACCCAAAACACCCTAGCAACCGCCTAGCAACCACCCAAAAGACCCTAGCAACCACCCAAAATACCCTAGCAACACCATAGCAACCACACAAAACATCCTAGTAACCACACAAAACACCCTAGCAACCGCCTAGCAACCACCCAAAAGACCCTAGCAACCACCCAAAACACCCTAGCAACCGCCTAGCAACCACCCAAAAGACCATAGCAACCACCCAAAACACCCTAGCAACCACCCAAAACACCCTAGCAACTGCCTAGCAACCACCCAAAAGACCCTAGCAACCACCCAAAATACCCTAGCAACACCATAGCAACCACACAAAACATCCTAGTAACCACCCAAAACACCCTAGCAACCGCCTAGTAACCACCCAAAAGACCCTAGCAACCACCCAAAATACCCTAGCAACACCATAGCAACCACACAAAACATCCTAGTAACCACCCATAACACCCTAGTAACCGCCTAGCAACCACCCAGAACACCCTAGCAACCACCCAAAACACCCTAGCAACCACCCAAAATATCCTAGCAACCGCCTAGCAACCACCCAGAATACCCTAGCAACCGCCCAAAACACCCTAGCAACCACCCAAAACACCGTAGCAACCGCCTAGCAACCACCCAAAAGACCCTAGCAACCACCCAAAAGACCCTAGCAACCACCTAACAACCACCCAAAAGACCCTAGCAACCACCCAGGACACCCTAGCAACCACCTAGCAACCACCCAGAACACCCTAGCAACCTCCCAAAATACCCTAGCAACACCATAGCAACCACCCATAACATCCTAGCAACCGCCTAGCAAAAAACTTTCCGGTCCAAACTTTCTCAAGCCAACTTAAAGTTTGTCTCGACGAACTTTCGCATCTAGTTAAGTTGGCTTGAGAAAGCCAACATATTGAAATCCTATTTAAACTTATTATTATTATTAATATTATTATTATTCTTCTGTGAAAAACCGTTGACTCAAACTCCTCCTAGAGCTTTAACTCTACATACTCCAAACTCGGCTCAGACACTCAAACTGATCTGAAGTTAGTTGCTTTATCTTTTCAGACTGATCGGACTTACGGTTTTCCTACAAATGACGATCAAAACTCGGAAAAACTCCCATTGACTTAACATTGGGCATTCTAAAAAAATTCAAACTCACCAACCGACAAAAATTCAAATCTAAATCCCTTGAAAACTAAATCAAACTGCCATTCTATATATATTAGCCAATGAAACTCATTTAAACTAATAAACTCTAATCTCATACACTTATAAACTAATTAACTTAAATTTAATAACTAATGAATGAATAAACTCATGAATTCATAGACTTATGAACTCTTAAACTCATAAATTAATAAACTCTGAACTCTAAACTCATTTAAACTTATAAACTCTAAACTCAAAAACTTGTACACTTATAAACTCATCAATTTATACACTTATAAACTCTTCTGAGTGTGTGTGTGTGTGTATCTATCTACCGCTCTGAATACCATAGCAACCACCCAGAACACCCTAGCAACCACCCAAAAGACCCTAGCAACCACCCAAAATATCCTAGCAACCGCCTAGCAACCACCCAGAATACCCTAGCAACCACCCAAAATATCCTAGCAACCGCCTAGCAACCACCCAGAATACCCTAGCAACCACCCAAAACACCCTAGCAACCATCCAGAACACCCTAGCAACCGCCTAGCAACCACCCAAAAGACCCTAGCAACCACCCAAAATACCCTAGCAACCACCCAAAACACCCTAGCAACCACCCAGAACACCCTAGCAACCGCCTAGCAACCCCCCAAAAGACCCTAGCAACCGCCTAGCAACCACCCAAAATACCCTAGCAACCACCCAAAACACCCTAGCAACCACCCAGAACACCCTAGCAACCGCCTAGCAACCACCCAAAAGACCCTAGCAACCACCCAAAAGACCCTAGCAACCGCCTAGCAACCACCCAGAATACCCTAGCAACCACCCAAAACACCCTAGCAACCACCCAGAACACCCTAGCAACCGCCTAGCAACCACCCAAAAGACCCTAGCAACCACCCAAAAGACCCTAGCAACCGCCTAGCAACCACCCAAAACACCCTAGCAACCACCCAAAAGACCCTAGCAACCGCCTAGCAACCACCCAAAAGACCCTAGCAACCACCCAAAACACCCTAGCAACCACCCAGAACACCCTAGCAACCGCCTAGCAACCACCCAAAACACCCTAGCAACCACCCAGAACACCCTAGCAACCGCCTAATAACCACCCAAAAGACCCTAGCAACCACCCAAAACACCCTAGCAACCGCCCAAAATTCCCTAGCAACACCATAGCAACAACACAAAACATCCTAGTAACCACCCATAACACCCTAGCAACCGCCTAGCAACCACCCAGAACACCCTAGCAACCACCCAAAACACCCTAGCAACCACCCAAAATATCCTAGCAACCGCCTAGCAACCACCCATAATACCCTAGCAACCACCCAAAACACCCTAGCAACCACCCAGAACACCCTAGCAACCGCCTAGCAACCACCCAAAAGACCCTAGCAACCACCCAAAATACCCTAGCAACCGCCTAGCAACCACCCAAAAGAACCTAGCAACCACCCAAAATAGCCTAGCAACCACCCAAAATACCCTAGCAACCGCCTAGCAACCACCCAAAAGACCCTAGCAACCACCCTAAATATCCTAGCAACCGCATAGCAACCACCCAAAATACCCTAGCAACCACCCAAAACACCCTAGCAACCACCCAGAACACCCTAGCAACCTCCTAGCAACCACCCAAAAGACCCTAGCAACCACCCAAAATATCCTAGCAACCGCCTAGCAACCACCCAGAATACCCTAGCAACCACCCAAAATACCCTAGCAACCACCCAAAAGACCCTAGCAACCACCCAGAACACCCTAGCAACCTCCCAAAATATCCTAGCAACACCATAGCAACCACCCATAACATCCTAGCAACCGCCTAGCAAAAAACGTTCTGGTCCAAACTTTCTCAAGCCAACTTAAAGTTTGTCTCGACGAACTTTCGCATCTAGTTATTATTATTATTCTTCTGTAAATAACTATTGACTCAAACTCGCCCTAGAGCTTTAACTCTACATACTCCAAACTCGGCTCAGACACTCAAACTGATCTGAAGTTTTATGCTATATCTTTTCAGACTGATCGGACTTACGGTTTTCCTACAAATGACGATCAAAACTCGGAAAAACTCCCATTGACTTAACATTGGGCATTCTAAAAAAATTCAAACTCACCAACCGACAAAAATTCAAATCTAAATCCCTTGAAAACTAAATCAAACTGCCATTCTATATTAGCCAATGAAACTCATTTAAACTAATAAACTCTATTTTCATACACTTATAAACTAATTAACTTAAATTGAATAACTAATTAACTAATAAACTCATGAATTCATAGACTTATGAACTCTTAAACTCATAAATTAATAAACTCTGAACTCTAAACTCATTTAAACTTATAAACTCTAAACTCAAAAAACTTGTACACTTATAAACTCATCAATTTATACACTTATAAACTCTAAACTCATAAACTCTGAGTGTGTGTGTGTGTGTGTGTGTGTGTGTGTGTGTGTGTGTGTGTGTGTGTGTGTGTGTGTGTGTATCTATCTATCTACCGCTCTGAATACCATAGCAACCACCCAGAACACCCTAGCAACCACCTAGCAACCACCCAGAACACCCTAGCAACCACCCAAAAGACCCTAGCAACCACCCAAAATATCCTAGCAACCACCCAGAACACCCTAGCAACCGCCTAGCAACCACCCAAAACACCCTAGCAACCGCCTAGCAACCACCCAAAAGACCCTAGCAACCACCCAAAATACCCTAGCAACACCATAGCAACCACACAAAACATCCTAGTAACCACCCATAACACCCTAGCAACCGCCTAGCAACCACCCAGAACACCCTAGCAACCACCCAAAACACCCTAGCAACCACCAAAAATACCCTAGCAACACCATAGCAACCACACAAAACATCCTAGTAACCACCCATAACACCCTAGCAACCGCCTAGCAACCACCCAAAATATCCTAGCAACCGCCTAGCAACCACCCAGAATACCTTAGCAACCATCCAAAACACCCTAGCAACCACCCAAAACACCCTAGCAACCACCCAGAACACCCTAGCAACCGCCTAGCAACCACCCAAAAGACCCTAGCAACCACCCAGAATACCATAGCAACCACCCAAAAGACCCTAGCAACCGCCTAGCAACCACCCAGAATACCCTAGCAACCACCCAAATCACCCTAGCAACCACCCAGAACACCCTAGCAACCGCCTAGCAACCACCCAAAAGACCCTAGCAACCACCCAAAAGACCCTAGCAACCGCCTAGCAACCACCCAGAATACCCTAGCAACCACCCAAAACACCCTAGCAACCACCCAGAACACCCTAGCAACCGCCTAGCAACCACCCAGAATACCCTAGCAACCACCCAAAAGACCCTAGCAACCACCCAAAAGACCCTAGCAACCGCCTAGCAACCACCCAGAATATCCTAGCAACCACCCAAAACACCCTAGCAACCACCCAAAAGACCCTAGCAACCACCCAGGACACCCTAGCAATTGCCCAAAACACCCTAGAAACACCATAGCGACCACCCATAACATCCTAGCAACCGCCTATCAAAAAACTTTACGGTCCAAACTTTCTCAAGCCAACTTAAAGTTTGTCTCGACGAACTTTCGCATCTAGTTATTATTATTATTCTTCTGTGAAAAACTGTTGACTCAAACTCCTCCTAGAACTTTAACTCTACATACTCCAAACTCGGCTCAGACACTCAAACTGATCTGAAGTTAGTTGCTTTCCCTTTTCAGACTGATCGGACTTACGGTTTTCCTACAAATGACGATCAAAACTCGGAAAAACTCCCATTGACTTGACATTGGGCATTCTAAAAAAATTCAAACTCACCAACCGACAAAAATTTAAATCTAAATCCCTTGAAGACTAATTCAAACTGCCATTCTATATATATTAGCCAATGAAACTCATTTAAACTAATAAACTCTAATCTCATACACTTATAAACTAATTAACTTAAATTTAATAACTAATTAACTAATAAACTCATGAATTCATAGACTTATGAACTCTTAAACTCATAAATTAATAAACTCTGAACTCTAAACTCATTTAAACTTATAAACTCTAAACTCAAAAACTTGTACACTTATAAACTCATCAATTTATACACTTATAAACTCTAAACTCATAAACTCTGAGTGTGTGTGTGTGTGTGTGTGTGTGTGTGTGTGTGTGTGTGTGTGTGTGTGTGTGTGTGTGTGTGTGTGTGTATATATCTATCTATCTAACTTATTTATCTATCTATCTCTCTGTCATGAACTTCAAACTACTTTAAACTTTAAACCAATTTAAATTTTTTAAGTTTAAAGCTCCCAGCTCCCAAGCAACTCCATAGCATCCAAACTTGAGTATCCTAGCAACCGTTTTGCAAGACCTATATCTCTGAATCAGAACATCGTATAGAGATGAGGTTTGGCTCTTTTGACTCATGCTAGCAAACAGCACTTTCAACATGCTACACATGCTAGCAGTGAATAGCTACATGCTAATAGCGATTAGTTAAGTAAGAACTCTATAAAAACTCCATAGTAACCATCTGTGACAACTACCAACCACCTAGTAACACCATATCAACCGCTCTGAATACCATAGCAACCACCCACAACACCCTAGCAACCACCCAAAATATCCTAGCAACCGCCTAGTAACCACCCAGAATACCCTAGCAACCACCCAAAACACCCTAGCAACCACCCAGAACACCCTAGCAACCGCCTAGCAACCACCCAAAAGACCCTAGCAACCACCCAAAAGACCCTAGCAACCGCCTAGCAACCACCCAAAAGACCCTAGCAACCACAAAAAATAGCCTAGCAACCACCCAAAATACCCTAGCAACCGCCTAGCAACCACCCAAAAGACCCTAGCAACCACCCAGAATACCCTAGCAACCACCCAAAACACCCTAGCAACCACCCAAAACACCCTAGCAACCGCCTAGCAACCACCCAGAATACCCTAGCAACCACCCAAAATACCCTAGCAACCGCCTAGCAACCACCCAAAAGACCCTAGCAACCGCCTAGCAACCACCCAGAATACCCTAGCAACCACCCAAAACACCCTAGCAACCACCCAGAACACCCTAGCAACCGCCTAGCAACCACCCAGAATACCCTAGCAACCACCCAAAAGACCCTAGCAACCACCCAAAAGACCCTAGCAACCGCCTAGCAACCACCCAGAATATCCTAGCAACCACCCAAAACACCCTAGCAACCACCCAAAAGACCCTAGCAACCACCCAGGACACCCTAGCAACCACCTAGCAACCACCCAGAACACCCTAGCAATTGCCCAAAACACCCTAGAAACACCATAGCGACCACCCATAACATCCTAGCAACCGCCTATCAAAAAACTTTACGGTCCAAACTTTCTCAAGCCAACTTAAAGTTTGTCTCGACGAACTTTCGCATCTAGTTATTATTATTATTCTTCTGTGAAAAACTGTTGACTCAAACTCCTCCTAGAACTTTAACTCTACATACTCCAAACTCGGCTCAGACACTCAAACTGATCTGAAGTTAGTTGCTTTCTCTTTTCAGACTGATCGGACTTACGGTTTTCCTACAAATGACGATCAAAACTCGGAAAAACTCCCATTGACTTAACATTGGGCATTCTAAAAAAATTCAAACTCACCAACCGACAAAAATTTAAATCTAAATCCCTTGAAAACTAATTCAAACTGCCATTCTATATATATTAGCCAATGAAACTCATTTAAACTAATAAACTCTAATCTCAAAAACTTGTACACTTATAAACTCATCAATTTATACACTTATAAACTCTAAACTCATAAACTCTGAGTGTGTGTGTGTGTGTGTGTGTGTGTGTGTATCTATCTATCTACCGCTCTGAATACCATAGCAACCAACCAGAACACCCTAGCAACCACCTAGTAACCACCCAGAACACCCTAGCAACCAACCAAAATATCCTAGAAACCACCCAGAACACCCTAGCAACCACCCAAAACACCCTAGCAACCGCCTAGCAACCACCCAAAAGACCCTAGCAACCACCCAAAATACCCTAGCAACACCATAGCAACCACACAAAACATCCTAGTAACCACCCATAACACCCTAGCAACCGCCTAGCAACCACCCAGAACACCCTAGCAACCACCCAAAACACCCTAGCAACCACCCAAAATACCCTAGCAACACCATAGCAACCACACAAAACATCCTAGTAACCACCCCTAACACCCTAGCAACTGCCTAGCAACCACCCAGAACACCCTAGCAACCACCCAAAATATCCTAGCAACCGCCTAGCAACCACCCAGAATACCCTAGCAACCACCCAAAATATCCTAGCAACCGCCTAGCAACCACCCAGAATACCCTAGCAACCACCCAAAACACCCTAGCAACCACCCAGAACACCCTAGCAACCGCCTAGCAACAACCCAAAAGACCCTAGCAACCACCCAGAATACCATAGCAACCACCCAAAAGACCTTAGCAACCGCCTAGCAACCACCCAGAATACCCTAGCAACCACCCAAAACACCCTAGCAACCACCTAGCAACCACCCAAAAGACCCTAGCAACCGCCTAGCAACCACCCAGAATACCCTAGCAACCACCCAAAACACCCTAGCAACCACCCAGAACACCCTAGCAACCGCCTAGCAACCACCCAAAAGACCCTAGCAACCACCCAAAAGACCATAGCAACCGCCTAGCAACCACCCAGAATGCCCTAGCAACCACCCAAAACACCCTAGCAACCACCCAGAACACCCTAGCAACCGCCTAGCAACCACCCAAAAGACCCTAGCAACCGCCTAGCAGAATACCCTAGCAACCACCCAAAACACCCTAGCAACCAACCAGAACACCCTAGCAACCACCTAGCAACCACCCAAAAGACCCTAGCAACCACCGAGCAACCACCCAAAACACCCTAGCAACCACCCAGAACACCCTAGCAACCGCCTAGCAACCACCCAAAAGACCCTAGCAACCACCCAGGACACCCTAGCAACTGCCTAGCAACCACCCAGAAGACCCTAGCAACCACCCAAAATATCCTAGCAACCGCCTAGCAACCACCCAGAATACCCTAGCAACCACCCAAAAAACCCTAGCAACCACCCAGAACACCCTAGCAACCACCTAGCAACCACCCAAAAGACCCTAGCAACCACCTAGCAACCACCCAAAAGACCCTAGCAACCACCCAGGACACCCTAGCAACCACCTAGCAACCACCCAGAACACCCTAGCAACCTCCCAAAATTCCCTCGGAACACCATAGCAACCACCCATAAAATCCTAGCAACCGCCTAGCAAAAAACGTTCTGGTCCAAACTTTCTCAAGCCAACTTAAAGTTTGTCTCGACGAACTTTCGCATCTAGTTAAGTTGGCTTGAGAAAGCCAACATATTGAAATCCTATTTAAACTTATTAAGTTGGCTTGAGAAAGCCAACATATTGAAATCCTATTTAAACTTATTATTAATATTATTATTAAGTTGGCTTGAGAAAGCCAACTTACTGATATTGTACTTAAACTTATTAAGTTGGCTTGAGAAAGCCAACATATTGAAATCCTATTTAAACTTATTAAGTTGGCTTGAGAGAGCCAACATATTGAAATCCTATTTAAACTTATTATTATTATTAATATTATTATTATTATTCTTCTGTGAAAAACTATTGACTCAAACTCGCCCTAGAGCTTTAACTCTACATACTCCAAACTCGGCTCAGACACTCAAACTGATCTGAAGTTTTATGCTATATCTTTTCAGACTGATCGGACTTACGGTTTTCCTACAAATGACGATCAAAACTCGGAAAAAGTCCCATTGACTTAACATTGGGCATTCTAAAAAAATTCAAACTCACCAACCGACAAAAATTCAAATCTAAATCCCTTGAAAACTAAATCAAACTGCCATTCTATATATATTAGCCAATGAAACTCATTTAAACTAATAAACTCTAATTTCATACACTTATAAACTAATTAACTTAAATTGAATAACTAATTAACTAATAAACTCATGAATTCATAGACTTATGAACTCTTAAACTCATAAATTAATAAACTCTGAACTCTAAACTCATTTAAACTTATAAACTCTAAACTCAAAAACTTGTACACTTATAAACTCATCAATTTATACACTTATAAACTCTAAACTCATAAACTCTGAGTGTGTGTGTGTGTGTGTGTGTGTGTGTGTGTGTGTGTGTGTGTGTGTGTATCTATCTATCTACCGCTCTGAATACCATAGCAACCACCCAGAACACCCTAGCAACCACCCAGAACACCCTAGCAACCACCCAAAAGACCCTAGCAACCACCCAAAATATCCTAGCAACCACCCAAAAGACCCTAGCAACCACCCAAAACACCCTAGCAACCGCCTAGCAACCACCCAAAAGACCATAGCAACCACCCAAAACACCCTAGCAACCACCCAAAACACCCTAGCAACCGCCTAGCAACCACCCAAAAGACCCTAGCAACCACCCAAAATACCCTAGCAACACCATAGCAACCACACAAAACATCCTAGTAACCACACAAAACACCCTAGCAACCGCCTAGCAACCACCCAAAAGACCCTAGCAACCACCCAAAACACCCTAGCAACCGCCTAGCAACCACCCAAAAGACCATAGCAACCACCCAAAACACCCTAGCAACCACCCAAAACACCCTAGCAACTGCCTAGCAACCACCCAAAAGACCCTAGCAACCACCCAAAATACCCTAGCAACACCATAGCAACCACACAAAACATCCTAGTAACCACCCAAAACACCCTAGCAACCGCCTAGTAACCACCCAAAAGACCCTAGCAACCACCCAAAATACCCTAGCAACACCATAGCAACCACACAAAACATCCTAGTAACCACCCATAACACCCTAGTAACCGCCTAGCAACCACCCAGAACACCCTAGCAACCACCCAAAACACCCTAGCAACCACCCAAAATATCCTAGCAACCGCCTAGCAACCACCCAGAATACCCTAGCAACCACCCAAAACACCCTAGCAACCACCCAAAACACCGTAGCAACCGCCTAGCAACCACCCAAAAGACCCTAGCAACCACCCAAAAGACCCTAGCAACCACCTAACAACCACCCAAAAGACCCTAGCAACCACCCAGGACACCCTAGCAACCACCTAGCAACCACCCAGAACACCCTAGCAACCTCCCAAAATACCCTAGCAACACCATAGCAACCACCCATAACATCCTAGCAACCGCCTAGCAAAAAACTTTCCGGTCCAAACTTTCTCAAGCCAACTTAAAGTTTGTCTCGACGAACTTTCGCATCTAGTTATTATTATTATTCTTCTGTAAATAACTATTGACTCAAACTCGCCCTAGAGCTTTAACTCTACATACTCCAAACTCGGCTCAGACACTCAAACTGATCTGAAGTTTTATGCTATATCTTTTCAGACTGATCGGACTTACGGTTTTCCTACAAATGACGATCAAAACTCGGAAAAACTCCCATTGACTTAACATTGGGCATTCTAAAAAAATTCAAACTCACCAACCGACAAAAATTCAAATCTAAATCCCTTGAAAACTAAATCAAACTGCCATTCTATATTAGCCAATGAAACTCATTTAAACTAATAAACTCTATTTTCATACACTTATAAACTAATTAACTTAAATTGAATAACTAATTAACTAATAAACTCATGAATTCATAGACTTATGAACTCTTAAACTCATAAATTAATAAACTCTGAACTCTAAACTCATTTAAACTTATAAACTCTAAACTCAAAAAACTTGTACACTTATAAACTCATCAATTTATACACTTATAAACTCTAAACTCATAAACTCTGAGTGTGTGTGTGTGTGTGTGTGTGTGTGTGTGTGTGTGTGTGTGTGTGTGTGTGTGTATCTATCTATCTACCGCTCTGAATACCATAGCAACCACCCAGAACACCCTAGCAACCACCTAGCAACCACCCAGAACACCCTAGCAACCACCCAAAAGACCCTAGCAACCACCCAAAATATCCTAGCAACCACCCAGAACACCCTAGCAACCGCCTAGCAACCACCCAAAACACCCTAGCAACCGCCTAGCAACCACCCAAAAGACCCTAGCAACCACCCAAAATACCCTAGCAACACCATAGCAACCACACAAAACATCCTAGTAACCACCCATAACACCCTAGCAACCGCCTAGCAACCACCCAGAACACCCTAGCAACCACCCAAAACACCCTAGCAACCACCAAAAATACCCTAGCAACACCATAGCAACCACACAAAACATCCTAGTAACCACCCATAACACCCTAGCAACCGCCTAGCAACCACCCAAAATATCCTAGCAACCGCCTAGCAACCACCCAGAATACCTTAGCAACCATCCAAAACACCCTAGCAACCACCCAAAACACCCTAGCAACCACCCAGAACACCCTAGCAACCGCCTAGCAACCACCCAAAAGACCCTAGCAACCACCCAGAATACCATAGCAACCACCCAAAAGACCCTAGCAACCGCCTAGCAACCACCCAGAATACCCTAGCAACCACCCAAATCACCCTAGCAACCACCCAGAACACCCTAGCAACCGCCTAGCAACCACCCAAAAGACCCTAGCAACCACCCAAAAGACCCTAGCAACCGCCTAGCAACCACCCAGAATACCCTAGCAACCACCCAAAACACCCTAGCAACCACCCAGAACACCCTAGCAACCGCCTAGCAACCACCCAGAATACCCTAGCAACCACCCAAAAGACCCTAGCAACCACCCAAAAGACCCTAGCAACCGCCTAGCAACCACCCAGAATATCCTAGCAACCACCCAAAACACCCTAGCAACCACCCAAAAGACCCTAGCAACCACCCAGGACACCCTAGCAACCACCTAGCAACCACCCAGAACACCCTAGCAATTGCCCAAAACACCCTAGAAACACCATAGCGACCACCCATAACATCCTAGCAACCGCCTATCAAAAAACTTTACGGTCCAAACTTTCTCAAGCCAACTTAAAGTTTGTCTCGACGAACTTTCGCATCTAGTTATTATTATTATTCTTCTGTGAAAAACTGTTGACTCAAACTCCTCCTAGAACTTTAACTCTACATACTCCAAACTCGGCTCAGACACTCAAACTGATCTGAAGTTAGTTGCTTTCCCTTTTCAGACTGATCGGACTTACGGTTTTCCTACAAATGACGATCAAAACTCGGAAAAACTCCCATTGACTTGACATTGGGCATTCTAAAAAAATTCAAACTCACCAACCGACAAAAATTTAAATCTAAATCCCTTGAAGACTAATTCAAACTGCCATTCTATATATATTAGCCAATGAAACTCATTTAAACTAATAAACTCTAATCTCATACACTTATAAACTAATTAACTTAAATTTAATAACTAATTAACTAATAAACTCATGAATTCATAGACTTATGAACTCTTAAACTCATAAATTAATAAACTCTGAACTCTAAACTCATTTAAACTTATAAACTCTAAACTCAAAAACTTGTACACTTATAAACTCATCAATTTATACACTTATAAACTCTAAACTCATAAACTCTGAGTGTGTGTGTGTGTGTGTGTGTGTGTGTGTGTGTGTGTATATATCTATCTATCTAACTTATTTATCTATCTATCTCTCTGTCATGAACTTCAAACTACTTTAAACTTTAAACCAATTTAAATTTTTTAAGTTTAAAGCTCCCAGCTCCCAAGCAACTCCATAGCATCCAAACTTGAGTATCCTAGCAACCGTTTTGCAAGACCTATATCTCTGAATCAGAACATCGTATAGAGATGAGGTTTGGCTCTTTTGACTCATGCTAGCAAACAGCACTTTCAACATGCTACACATGCTAGCAGTGAATAGCTACATGCTAATAGCGATTAGTTAAGTAAGAACTCTATAAAAACTCCATAGTAACCATCTGTGACAACTACCAACCACCTAGTAACACCATATCAACCGCTCTGAATACCATAGCAACCACCCACAACACCCTAGCAACCACCCAAAATATCCTAGCAACCGCCTAGTAACCACCCAGAATACCCTAGCAACCACCCAAAACACCCTAGCAACCACCCAGAACACCCTAGCAACCGCCTAGCAACCACCCAAAAGACCCTAGCAACCACCCAAAAGACCCTAGCAACCGCCTAGCAACCACCCAAAAGACCCTAGCAACCACAAAAAATAGCCTAGCAACCACCCAAAATACCCTAGCAACCGCCTAGCAACCACCCAAAAGACCCTAGCAACCACCCAGAATACCCTAGCAACCACCCAAAACACCCTAGCAACCACCCAAAACACCCTAGCAACCGCCTAGCAACCACCCAGAATACCCTAGCAACCACCCAAAATACCCTAGCAACCGCCTAGCAACCACCCAAAAGACCCTAGCAACCGCCTAGCAACCACCCAGAATACCCTAGCAACCACCCAAAACACCCTAGCAACCACCCAGAACACCCTAGCAACCGCCTAGCAACCACCCAGAATACCCTAGCAACCACCCAAAAGACCCTAGCAACCACCCAAAAGACCCTAGCAACCGCCTAGCAACCACCCAGAATATCCTAGCAACCACCCAAAACACCCTAGCAACCACCCAAAAGACCCTAGCAACCACCCAGGACACCCTAGCAACCACCTAGCAACCACCCAGAACACCCTAGCAATTGCCCAAAACACCCTAGAAACACCATAGCGACCACCCATAACATCCTAGCAACCGCCTATCAAAAAACTTTACGGTCCAAACTTTCTCAAGCCAACTTAAAGTTTGTCTCGACGAACTTTCGCATCTAGTTATTATTATTATTCTTCTGTGAAAAACTGTTGACTCAAACTCCTCCTAGAACTTTAACTCTACATACTCCAAACTCGGCTCAGACACTCAAACTGATCTGAAGTTAGTTGCTTTCTCTTTTCAGACTGATCGGACTTACGGTTTTCCTACAAATGACGATCAAAACTCGGAAAAACTCCCATTGACTTGACATTGGGCATTCTAAAAAAATTCAAACTCACCAACCGACAAAAATTTAAATCTAAATCCCTTGAAGACTAATTCAAACTGCCATTCTATATATATTAGCCAATGAAACTCATTTAAACTAATAAACTCTAATCTCATACACTTATAAACTAATTAACTTAAATTTAATAACTAATTAACTAATAAACTCATGAATTCATAGACTTATGAACTCTTAAACTCATAAATTAATAAACTCTGAACTCTAAACTCATTTAAACTTATAAACTCTAAACTCAAAAACTTGTACACTTATAAACTCATCAATTTATACACTTATAAACTCTAAACTCATAAACTCTGAGTGTGTGTGTGTGTGTGTGTGTGTGTGTGTGTGTGTGTGTGTGTGTGTGTGTGTATATATCTATCTATCTAACTTATTTATCTATCTATCTCTCTGTCATGAACTTCAAACTACTTTAAACTTTAAACCAATTTAAATTTTTTAAGTTTAAAGCTCCCAGCTCCCAAGCAACTCCATAGCATCCAAACTTGAGTATCCTAGCAACCGTTTTGCAAGACCTATATCTCTGAATCAGAACATCGTATAGAGATGAGGTTTGGCTCTTTTGACTCATGCTAGCAAACAGCACTTTCAACATGCTACACATGCTAGCAGTGAATAGCTACATGCTAATAGCGATTAGTTAAGTAAGAACTCTATAAAAACTCCATAGTAACCATCTGTGACAACTACCAACCACCTAGTAACACCATATCAACCGCTCTGAATACCATAGCAACCACCCACAACACCCTAGCAACCACCCAAAATATCCTAGCAACCGCCTAGTAACCACCCAGAATACCCTAGCAACCACCCAAAACACCCTAGCAACCACCCAGAACACCCTAGCAACCGCCTAGCAACCACCCAAAAGACCCTAGCAACCACCCAAAAGACCCTAGCAACCACCTAGCAACCACCCAAAAGACCCTAGCAACCACAAAAAATAGCCTAGCAACCACCCAAAATACCCTAGCAACCGCCTAGCAACCACCCAAAAGACCCTAGCAACCACCCAGAATACCCTAGCAACCACCCAAAACACCCTAGCAACCACCCAAAACACCCTAGCAACCGCCTAGCAACCACCCAGAATACCCTAGCAACCACCCAAAATACCCTAGCAACCGCCTAGCAACCACCCAAAAGACCCTAGCAACCACCCAGAATACCCTAGCAACCACCCAAAACACCCTAGCAACCACCCAGAACACCCTAGCAACCACCCAGAATACCCTAGCAACCACCCAAAACACCCTGTCAACCACCCAGAACACCCTAGAAACCGCCTAGCAACCACCCAAAAGACCCTAGCAACCACCTAGCAACCACCCAAAAGACCCTAGCAACAACCTAGCAACCACCCAGAACACCCTAGCAACCTCCCAAAATACCCTAGCAACACCATAGCAACATCCTAGCAACCGCCTAGCAAAAAACGTTCTGGTCCAAACTTTCTCAAGCCAACTTAAAGTTTGTCTCGACGAACTTTCGCATCTAGTTATTATTAATCTTCTTCTGTGAAAAACTGTTGACTCTAACTCGTCCTAGAGCTTTAACTCTACATACTCCAAACTCGGCTCAGACACTCAAACTGATCTGAAGTTACTTGCTTTCCCTTTTCAGACTGATCGGACTTACGGTTTTCCTACAAATGACGATCAAAACTCGGAAAAACTCCCATTGACTTAACATTGGGCATTCTAAAAAAATTCAAACTCACCAACCGACAAAAATTTAAATCTAAATCCCTTGAAAACTAATTCAAACTGCCATTCTATATATATTAGCCAATGAAACTCATTTAAACTAATAAACTCTAATCTCATACACTTATAAACTAATTAACTTAAATTTAATAACTAATTAACTAATAAACTCATGAATTCATAGACTTATGAACTCTTAAACTCATAAATTAATAAACTCTGAACTCTAAACTCATTTAAACTTATAAACTCTAAACTCAAAAACTTGTACACTTATAAACTCATCAATTTATACACTTATAAACTCTAAACTCATAAACTCTGAGTGTGTGTGTGAGTGTGTGTGTGTGTGTGTGTGTGTGTGTGTGTGTGTGTGTGTGTGTGTGTGTGTGTGTCTGAGTGTCTGAGTGAGTGTGTGAGCGAGCTAGTCTGTGTTTGTGTGTGTGTGTGTGTGTGTGTGTGTGTGTGTGTGTGTGTGTGTGTGTGTGTGTGTGTGTGTGTGTGTGTGTGTGTGTGTGTGTGTGTCTATCTATCTAACTTATTTATCTATCTATCTCTCTGTCATAAACTTCAAACTATAAACTTTAAACCAATTTAAACTTCTTAAGTTTAAAGCTCCCAGCTCCCAAGCAACTCCATAGCAACCAAACTTGAGTACCCTAGCAACCGTTTTGCAAGACCTATATCTCTGTATCAGAACATCGTATAGAGATGAGGTTTGGCTCTTTTGACTCATGCTAGCAAACAGCACTTTCAACATGCTACACATGCTAGCAGTGAATAGCTACATGCTAATAGCGATTAGTTAAGTAAGAACTCTATAAAAACTCCATAGTAACCATCTGTGACAACTACCAACCACCTAGTAACACCATATCAACCGCTCTGAATACCATAGCAACCACCCAGAACACCCTAGCAACCACCCAAAAGACCCTAGCAACCACCCAAAATATCCTAGCAACCACCCAGAACACCCTAGCAGCCACCCAAAATACCCTAGCAACCGCCTAGCAACCACCCAAAAGACCCTAGCAACAACCCAAAATACCCCTAGCAACACCATAGCAACCACACAAAACATACTAGTAACCACCCATAACACCCTAGCAACCGCCTAGCAACCACCCAGAACACCCTAGCAACCACCCAAAACACCCTAGCAACCACCCAAAATATCCTAGCAACCGCCTAGCAACCACCCAGAATACCCTAGCAACCACCCAAAACACCCTAGCAACCACCCAGAAAACCCTAGCAACCACCCAAAAGACCCTAGCAACCACCCAAAATACCCTAGCAACAACCCAAAATACCCTAGCAACCGCCTAGCAACCACCCAGAACACCCTAGCAACCACCCAAAACACCCTAGCAACCACCCAAAATATCCTAGCAACCGCCTAGCAACCACCCAGAATACCCTAGCAACCACCCAAAACACCCTAGCAACCACCCAGAACACCCAAGCAACCACCCAAAAGACCCTAGCAACCACCCAGAATACCATAGCAACCACCCAAAATACCCTAGCAACCGCCTAGCAACCACCCAAAATACCATAGCAACCACCCAAAATACCCTAGCAACCGCCTAGCAACCACCCAAAAGACCCTAGCAACCACCCTTAATACCCTAGCAACCGCCTAGCAACCACCCAAAAGACCCTAGCAACCACCCAAAATACCCTAGCAACCACCCAGAATACCTTAGCAACCACCCAAAATACCCTAGCAACCGCCTAGCAACCACCCAAAAGACCCTAGCAACCACCCTAAATATCCTAGCAACCGCATTGCAACCACCCAGAATACCCTAGCAACCACCCAAAAAACCCTAGCAACCGCCTAGCAACCACCCAAAAGACCCTAGCAACCACCCAAAATATCCTAGCAACCGCCTAGCAACCACCCAGAATACCCTAGCAACCACCCAGAATACCCTAGCAACCACCCAAAAAACCCTAGCAACCACCCAGAACACCCTAGCAACCGCCTAGCAACCACCCAAAAGACCCTAGCAACCACCTAACAACCACCCTAAAGACCCCAGCAACCACCCAGGACACCCTAGCAACCACCTAGCAACCACCCAGAACACCCTAGCAACCTCCCAAAATACCCTAGCAACACCATAGCAACATCCTAGCAACCGCCTAGCAAAAAACTTTCTGCTCCAAACTTTCTCAAGCCAACTTAAAGTTTGTCTCGACGAACTTTCGCATCTAGTTAGTGGTGCTTTTCAAAGCAACACTATTGTTATTGCTCATACTTATTATTAGTGGTGCTTGCTGAAAGCAAGGCATCACTATTGTTATTGCTCATACTTATTATTCTTATTATTATTAGTGGTGCTTGCTGAAAGCAAGGCATCACTATTGTTATTGCTCATACTTATTATTCTTATTATTATTAGTGGTGCTTTTCAAAGCAACACTATTGTTATTCTCCATACTTATTATTATTAGTGGTGCTTTGAAAAGCACCACTATTGTTATCCTCCATACTTATTCTTATTCTTATTCTTATTATTCTGGACAAAAGTTTGGCGCGTAACTCGTCCCGCACCGTTTGTCACAGACCCATGAATGAGGTGTCAAATCGACCAGCGTATTGAGGAGAGGTGTGCTATGACTTTTATAAGCGATCGGGGGTACGGTGTTCGCCCCAGGGGCGAAAAAGCGGCCGAAAAATCCCATAGACTTAACATTGCAACGAACTTTGATGACTCGTAGCTCTGAGTGAGGATTTCGCAGAAACGTGTGATTTGCCACATTTGAAGAGGCTGACAGGCTCTGTAAGAACATACCTCACAATGGGGTAAAAGTTGCACCCCTGGGGGGCAGGAGCTGCCCAAAGTTTCCCATTGACGTTTTTCCTACTATGGTAAATTACATAAGGTTTTTGTATTGAACGTAGCTCTGGATCACAGTGTCATAGAGACAAGGGGGCGGGCTCATTTTACTCAGACGACCAATCAGTCTCTCAGGATCATTGTGAAGCTATCAAGCCACGCCCTAGCAACCATTTAGAGCACCTTAGCAACAAGTTCCATAGACTTCCATTGAAAGAGATCAAAGGGATATCTCTGGACTGAATTGTCATAGAAACATGAGGGTGGTCTCATTTGACTCGGGGCAGCAAACAGCCAATCATGAATCACCTCAACACTTCCTAGCCCATCCCTAGCAACCATTGTCGAGCACCTTAGCAACAAAAATCCAAAGAGGGATATCTTCCATTCTGAATGTCACAGAGGCATGGGAGTTGGTTTATATCATTCATACTGACAAGCAGCCTTTGGAGTTTCATGACTGGCAGCTGCCAAGCCACTCCCTAACAACCAAATAGAGTACCCTAGCAACCAAAATCCAGAGAGGGATATCTTCCATTCTGTATGTCACAGAGGCATGGGAGTTGGTTTATATCATTCATACTGACAAGCAGCCTTTGGACTTTCATGTTTGGCAGCTGCCAAGCCACTCCCTAGCAACCAAACAGAGTACCCTAGCAACCAAAATCCAAAGAAGGATATCTTCCATTCTGAATGTCACAGAGGCATGGGAGATGGTTTATATCATTCATAGTGACAAGAAGCCTTTGCAGTTTCATCATTGGCAGTTGTCAAGCAACTCCATAGCAACCAAACAGAGTACCCTAGCAACCAAAATCCAAAGAGGGATATCTTCCATTCTGAATGTCACAGAGGCATGGGAGTTGGTTTATATAATTAATACTGACAAAGCAGCCTTTGGAATTTCATGATTGGCAGCTGCTACGCCACTCCCTAGCAACCAAACCGAGTACCCTAGCAACCAAAATCCAAAGAGGGATATCTTCCGTTCTGAATGTCACAGAGGCATGGGAGTTGGTTTATATCATTCATAGTGGCAAGAAGCCTTTGGAGTTTCATCATTGGCAGCTGCCTAGCAACTCCATAGCAAACAAACAGAGTACCCTAGCAACCAAAATCCAAAGAGGCATTTCTTCCATTCTGAATGTCACAGAGGCATGGGAGTTGGTTTATATCATTCATAGTGACAAGAAGCCTTTGGAGTTTCATCATTGGCAGCTGCCTAGCAACTCCGAAGCAACCAAACAGAGTACCCTAGCAACCGTTTATCAAGACCCATGTCTTTTCATCAGAACATCGTATAGAGATGGGGTTTGGCTCTTTTGTTTCGTTTGGGAAACAGTCTGTAAAATATCACCACGGTTACTGTGTATTCACACCATAGCAACCGTTTAGAGCCACCTAGCAACCATATTGAAACATATAGAAGCCATATTTCAGCTCCACAACATCGTACAGACATGGTTGTTGGCTCGTATGCAATCATGTACAACACCCTAGCAACCGAGTGGTGAGTTTTGCCACTGCAAGCACCACTTCACATTTTCTTCAGGAAATGTACATTCTAGTTAGTGGTGCTTTTTCAAAGCACCACTAGTGTTATTGTCACTCATACTTATTATTCTTCTTCTTCTTCTTATTATTCCGCCACAAGTTTGGCGCGTAACTTGCCCCGCACTGTTTGTCACAGACGCCTGAGTGAGGTGTCAAATCGACCGGCTCATTGAGGAGAGGTGTGCTATGACTTTTCTAAGCGATCGGGTGTACGATGTTTGCACAGCGGACGAAAAAGCGGCCAAAAAAGTCCCATTGACTTTACATGGGGAGTTCTAAAAACATTTGAATCCCAACTGCCGTTTTCACACACACCACTCCAAAGGGCCTGACACCCCTGCGTTTCTCTCCCTCTCTCTCTCCCTCAGAGGATTTATATTATCAAGCAGCCAATAAGTAATGGCCTAAAATCTTCATAGCCACACCCTAGCAACCAGTTACAGCACCCTAGCAACCACTCTGAGCTCCCTAGCAACCACCCTAAACCAATAAATAATATAAAAACATTTTTTTTACATTTTTTAAAGCAATATCACACTCGTAGCCTTGCGATATTGCTCCATACTTGTGCCTTTTCGGCCATAGGCACGAGGCCGCAGGCCGAGTGCCGTACTGAAGGAACTCGTTATTAAAGATTTTAAGAACTCTATAAAAACTCCATAGTAACCATATTTGACAACTACCAACCACCTAGTAACACCATAGCAACTACCAAAAATACCTTAGCAACCACCCTGAACACCCTAGCAACGTCTAGAAATGCTCTAGTAACCACCAAAAAACTCTAGCAACCAACCAGAACACCCTAGCAACTGCCTAGCAACCACCCAGAACACCTAGCAACTGCCTAGTAACCACCCAAAACGCCTAGCAACCACCCAGAACACCCTAGCAACTGCCTAGCAACACCATAGCAACCACCTAGCAATGCCCTAGCAACCACCAAGAATACCCTAGCAACTGCCTAGCAACCACCAAGAATACCCTAGCAACTGCCTAGCAACCACCCAGAACACCATAGCAACTGCCTAGCAACACCATAGCAACCACCCAGAAAACCCTAGCAACCACCACCTGGCAACAGCATCTTGCTAAAAACATGCTAGCAACATACTAATCATGTTAGCATCATGCTAGCAACATGCTAATCAAGCTAGCATTATGCTACCAACATGCTAATCAAGCTAACATCATGCTAGCAACATGCTAATCAAGCTATCATAATGCTAGCAAAATGCTAATCAAGCTAGCATCATGCTAGCAACATGCTAATCAAGCTAGCATTATGCTAGCAACATGCTAATCATGTTAGCATCTAGCTAAAAACATGCTAGCAACATGCTAATTATGCTAGCATCAAGCTACCAACATGCTAATCAAGCTAGCATCATGCTAACATAATGCTAATCAAGCTAGCATAATGCTAGCAACATGCTAATCAAGCTAGCATCATGCTAGCAACATGCTAATCAAGCTAGCATTATGTTAGAAACATGCTAATCATGTTAGCATCTAGCTAAAAACATGCTAATCATGCTAGCATCAAGCTACCAACATGCTAATCAAGCTAGCATCATGCTAACATAATGCTAATCAAGCTAGCATCATGCTAGCAACATGCTAATCATGCTACCAATATGCTAATTAAGCTAGCATCATGCTAGCAAAATGCTATTCAAGCTAGCATTATGCTAACAATATGTTAATCAAGCTAGCATAATGCTAATCATGTTAGCATCTGGCTAAAAACATGCTAGCAAAATGCTAATCATGCTAACATCTTGTTAAAAGCATGCTAGCAAAATGCTAATCATGCTAGCATCATGCTACCAACATGCTAATCATGTTAACAACATGCTAATCATGCTAGCATCATTTTAACAACATGTTAATCATAGTAAATCATGTTGGAATGTGGTAAATCGTAGTAAATCATCTTAGAAACATGGTAAATCGTGGTAAATAATGCCAAAACGTGGTATATCATGGTATCACAACATGTTAATTGTTTTAGCATCTGCCCAGTGGCGAGTTTTGCCACTGCAAGCACCACTTCACATTTTCTTCAGGAAATGTACATTCTAGTGTTGTGATTACTATTCACCTAGACAAAACTTCGGCGCGTAACTCCCCCCACACCGTTTGTCACAGACCCCTGAATGAGGTATCAAATCGACCGGTTTATTGAGGAGAGGTGTGCTATGACTTTTATAAGCGATCGGGTGTAAGATGTTCGTCTGGCGGGCGAAAAATTAGCCGAAAAATGTCCCATAGACTTAACATAGGCACGAAATTAGCAAAATCATATCTTTGGCTCAGAAGGTCATAGAGCCTTGGGGTTGGGCTCTTTTGATTCATCCTATCAAGCAGCCAATAAGTAGTGACATAACAACTTCATAGCCACGCCCTAGCAACCAGTTACAGGCCCCTAGCAACCATTGAACAACATTTACAAGCCATATCTCAGCATCAAAACATTGTAAAAACACAGAGTTGGGCATTTTTTGACCCAGACCTGCAAATACTCTTTAAATATTACCCCATAAACTGTATAAACAAACCTTAGCAACCATTTGGCGTACCTTAGCAACCGTACAAACACATGAATGAGCTATATCTCAGCACCAGAACATCGTATAGACATGGGGGTGTGCTTGTTTGTTTCGGTTGGGAAACCAGTCTGTAAATATCATCATGGTAACTGTGTAACCACTCCTTAGCAACCGTTTAAAGCTACCTAGCAACCATATTGCAACATATAGAAGCCATATTATAGCTCCACAACATCGTACAGACATGGTTGTTGGCTCGTATGCAATCATGTACAACACCCTTAGCAACCGAGTGGCGAGTTTTGCCACTGCAAGCACCACTTCACATTTTCTTCAGGAAATGTACATTCTAGTTATTATTATTATTCTGGACAAAGTTTGGCGCGTAACTCGCCCCGCACCGTTTGTCTCAGAGCCATGAATGAGGTGTCAAATCGACCGGCTCATTAAGGAGAGGTGTGCTATGACTTTCATAAGCGATCGGGGGTGCGGTGTTCGCCCCAGGGGCGAAAAAGCGGCCAAAAAAGTCCCATTGACTTAACATTGCAACGAACTTTGACCACTCGTAGCTCTGAGGGAGGATTTCGGATAAACGTGTGATTTGCCACATTTGAAGAGGCTGACAGGCTCTGTAAGAACATACCTCACAATGGGGTAAAAGTTGCACCCCTGGGGGGCAGGAGCGTCCCAAAGTTGCCCCATTTACTTACAATGGTGTAGGACGGCCCATGAAATGGGCCGTCCTACACATCGCATAGGGATTTTGTATTGAACAATCACAGTGTCAGAGAGACAAGGGGGCGGGCTCATTTTACTCAGATGACCAATCAGTCTCTAAGTATCATTGTGAAGCTATCAAGCCACACCCTAGCAACCATTTAGAGCACCTTAGCAACAAGTCCCATAGACTTCCATTGAAAGAGATCAAAGGGATATCTCTGGACTGAATTGTCATAGAAACATGGGGGTGGTCTCAGTTGACTCGGGGCAGCAAACAGCCAATCATGAATCACCTCAACACTTCCTAGCCACTCCCTAGCAACCAAAGCGAGAACCTTAGCAACCAAAATCCAAAGAGGGATATCTTCCATTCTGAATGTCACAGAGGCATGGGAGTTGGTTTATATCATTCATACTGACAAGAAGCCTTTGGAGATTCATGATTGGCCACTGACAAGCCACTCCCTAGCAACCAAACAGAGTACCCTAGCAACCAAAATCCAAAGAGGGATATCTTCCATTCTGAATGTCACAGAGGCATGGGAGTTGGTTTATATCATTCATACTGACAAGTTTTTGGAGATTCATTATTGGCAGCTGCCAAACCACTCCATAGCAACCAAACAGAGTACCCTAGCAACCAAAATCCAAAGAGGGATATCTTCCATTCTGAATGTCGTAGAGTCATGGGAGTTGGTTTATATCATTCATACTGACAAGCAGCCTTTGGAGTTTCATGATTGGCAGCTGCCAAGCCACTCTCTAGCAACCAAACAGAGTAACCTAGCAACCAAAATCCAAAGAGGGATATCTTCCATTCTGAATGTCACAGAGGCATGGGAGTTGGTTTATATCATTCATACTGACAAGAAGCCTTTGGAGTTTCATCATTGGCAGCTGCCAAACCACTCCATAGCAACCAAACAGAGTACCCTAGCAACCAAAATCCAAAGAGGGATATCTTCCATTCTGAATGTCGCAGAGGCATGGGAGTTGGTTTATATCATTCATAATGACAAGCAGCCTTTGGAAACCGTTTAAAGCTACCTAGCAACCATATGGCAACATATAGAAGCCATATTTCAGCTCCACAACATCGTACAGACATGGTTGTTGGCTCGTATGCAATCATGTACAACACCCTAGCATCCGAGTGGCGAATTTTGCCACTGCAAGCACCACTTCACATTTTCTTCAGGAAATGTACATTCTAGTTCTTATTATTATTATTCCGGACAAAAGTTTGGCGCGTAACTTGCCCCGCACCGTTTGTCACAGACCCATGAGTGAGGCATCAAATCGACCGGCTCATTGAGGAGAGGTGTGCTATGACTTTTCTAAGCGATCGGGTGTACGATGTTCGCACAGCGGACGAAAAAGCGGGCAAAAAAGTCCCATTGACTTAACATGGGGAGTTCTAAAAACATTTGAATCCCAACTGCCGTTTTCACACACACCACTCCAAAGGGCCTGACACCCCTGCGTTTCTCTCCCTCTCTCTCTCCCTCAGAGGATTTATATTATCAAGCAGCCAATAAGTAATGGCCTAAAATCTTCATAGCCACACCCTAGCAACCAGTTACAGCACCCTAGCAACCACTCTGAGCTCCCTAGCAACCACCCTAAACCAATAAATAATATAAAAACATTTTTTTTACATTTTTTAAAGCAATATCACACTCGTAGCCTTGCGATATTGCTCCATGCTTGTGCCTATTCGGCCATAGGCACGAGGCCGCAGGCCGAGTGCCGTACTGAAGGAACTCGTTATTAAAGATTTTAAGAACTCTATAAAAACTCCATAGTAACCATATTTGACAACTACCAACCACCTAGTAACACCATAGCAACTACCAAAAATACCTTAGCAACCACCCTGAACACCCTAGCAACGTCTAGAAATGCTCTATTAACCACCAAAAAACTCTAGCAACCACCCAGAACACCCTAGCAACTGCCTAGCAACCACCCAGAACACCTAGCAACTGCCTAGTAACCACCCAGAACGCCTAGCAACCACCCAGAACACCCTAGCAACTGCCTAGCAACGCCCTAGCATCCACCCAGAATACCATAGCAACTGCCTAGCAACAACATAGCAACCACCTAGCAATGCCCTAGCAACCACCAAGAATACCCTAGCAACTGCCTAGCAACCACCAAGAATACCCTAGCAACTGCCTAGCAACCACCCAGAACACCTTAGCAACTGCCTAGCAACACCATAGCAACCCCCCAGAAAACCCTAGCAACCACCACCTGGCAACAACATCTTGCTAAAAACATGCTAGCAACATACTAATCATGCTAGCATCATTCTAGCAACATGCTAATCAAGCTAGCATCATGCTAGCATAATGCTAATCAAGCTAGCAACATGCTAATAATGCTAGCATTATGCTACCAACATGCTAATCAAGCTAGCATCATGCTAGCAACATGCTAATCAAGCTATCATAATGCTAGCAAAACGCTAATCAAGCTAGCATTATGCTAGCAACATGCTAATCAAGCTATCATAATGCTAGCAAAACGTTAATCATGCTAGCATCAAGCTACCAACATGCTAATCAAGCTAGCATCATGCTAACAACATGCTAATCAAGCTAGCATCATGCTAACAACATGCTAATCAAGCTAGCATTATGCTAGAAACATGCTAATCATGTTAGCGTCTAGCTAAAAACATGCTAATCATGCTAGCATCAAGCTACCAACATGCTAATCAAGCTAGCATCATGCTAACATAATGCTAATCAAGCTAGCATCATGCTAGCAACATGTTAATCATGCTAGCATCATGCTACCAATATGCTAATTAAGCTAGCATCATGCTAGCAAAATGCTATTCAAGCTAGCATTATGCTAACAACATGTTAACCAAGCTAGCATAATGCTAGCAACATGCTAATCATGTTAGCATTTGGCTAAAAACATGCTAGCAAAATGCTAATCATGCTAACATCTTGTTAAAAGAATGCTAGCAACATGCTAATCATGCTACCAACATGATAATCATGTTAACAACATGCTAATCATGCTAGCATCATTTTAACAACATGTTAATCATAGTAAATCATGTTGGAATGTGGTAAATCGTAGTAAATCATCTTAGAAACATGGTAAATCGTGGTAAATAATGCTAAAACGTGGTATATCATGGTATCACAACATGTTAATTGTGTTAGCATCTGCCCATTGGCGAATTTTGCCACTGCAAGCACCACTTCACATTTTCTTCAGGAAATGTACATTCTAGTTAAGTTGGCTTGAGAAAGCCAACATATTGAAATCCTATTTAAACTTATTATTAATATTATTATTATTCTTCTGTAAAAAACTGTTGACTCAAACTCGTCCTAGAGCTTTAACTCTACATACTCCAAACTCGGCTCAGACACTCAAACTGATCTGAAGTTATATGCTATATCTTTTCAGACTGATCGGACTTACGGTTTTCCTACAAATGACGATCAAAACTCGGAAAAACTCCCATTGACTTAACATTGGGCATTCTAAAAAAATTCAAACTCACCAACCGACAAAAATTCAAATCTAAATCCCTTGAAGACTAATTCAGACTGCCATTCTATATATATTAGCCAATGAAACTCATTTAAACTAATAAACTCTAATCTCATACACTTATAAACTAATTAACTTAAATTTAATAGCTAATTATCAATAAACTCATGAATTCATAGACTTATGAACTCTTAAACTCAAAAATTAATAAACTCTGAACTCTTAAACTCATTTAAACTTATAAATTCTAAACTCAAAAGCTCGTACACTTATAAACTCATAAATTTATACACTTATAAACTCTAAACTCATAAACTCTGAGTGTGTGTTTGTGTGTGTGTCTGAGTGTCTGAGTGAGTGTGTGAGCGAGGTAGTCTGTTTGAGTGTGTGTGTGTGTGTGTGTGTGTGTGTGTGTGTGTGTGTGTGTGTGTGTGTGTGTGTGTGTGTGTGTGTGTGTGTATCTATCTATCTAACTTATTTATCTATCTATCTCTCTGTCATAAACTTCAAACTACTTTAAACTTTAAACCAATTTAAACTTCTTAAGTTTAAAGCTCCCAGCTCCCAAGCAACTCCATAGCAACCAAACTTGAGTATCCTAGCAACTGTTTTGCAAGACCTATATCTCTGTATCAGAACATCGTATAGAGATGAGGTTTGGCTCTTTTGACTCATGCTAGCAAACAGCACTTTCAACATGCTACACATGCTAGCAGTGAATAGCTACATGCTAATAGCGATTAGTTAAGTAAGAACTCTATAAAAACTCCATAGTAACCATCTGTGACAACTACCAACCACCTAGTAACACCATATCGACCGCTCTGAATACCATAGCAACCACCCAGAACACCCTAGCAACCACCTAGCAACCACCCAGAACACCCTAGCAACCACCTAGCAACCACCCAAAACACCCTAGCAACTGCCTAGCAACCACCCAAAATACCCTAGCAACACCATAGCAACCACACAAAACATCCTAGTAACCACCCATAACACCCTAGCAACCGCCTAGCAACCACCCAGAACACCCTAGCAACCACCCAAAATACCCTAGCAACACCATAGCAACCACACAAAACATCCTAGCAACCACCCATAACACCCTAGCAACCACCCAGAACACCCTAGCAACCACCCAAAACACCCTAGCAACCACCCAAAACACCCTAGCAACCACCCAAAATATCCTAGCAACAGCCTAGCAACCACCCAAAAGACCCTAGCAACCACCCAAAAGACCCTAGCAACCACCCAGAACACCCTAGCAACCGCCTAGCAACCACCCAGAACACCCTAGCAACCACCCAAAAGACCCTAGCAACCACCCAAAATATCCTAGCAACCACCCAAAAGACCCTAGCAACCACCCAAAATATCCTAGCAACCGCCTAGCAACCACTCAGAATACCATAGCAACCACCCAAAACAGCCTAGCAACCACCCAGAACACCCTAGCAACCGCCTAGCAACCACCCAGAATACCTTAGCAACTGCCTAGCAACACCATAGCTACCACCCAGAACACCCTAGCAACTGCCTAGCAAGCACCCAGAATACCTTAGCAACCACCTAGCAACACCATAGCAACCACACAGAACACCCTAGCAACCACCTAGCAACCACCCAAAACACCCTAGCAACCAACCAGAATACCCTAGCAACAGCATAGCAACCACCCAGAACACCCTAGCAACCGCCTAGCAACACCATAGCGACCACCCATAAAATCCTAGCAACCGCCTAGCAACACCATAGCAACCACCCAGAATACCCTAGCAACCGCCTAGCAACCACCCAGAATACCCTAGCAACCGCTTAGCAACACCATAGCAACCACCCAGAATACCCTAGCAACCGCCTAGCAACACCATAACGACCACCCATAACATCCTTGCAACTGCCTAGCAAAAAACATTCTGGTCCAAACTTTCTCAAGCCAACTTAAAGTTTGTCTCGACGAACTTTCGCATCTAGTTATTATTATTATTATTCTTACTAAAACTGTTGACTCAAACTCGCCCTAGAGCTTTAACTCTACATACTTCAAACTCGGCTCAGACACTCAAACTGATCTGCAGCTATATGCTATATCTTTTCAGACTGATCGGACTTACGGTTTTCCTACAAATGACGATCAAAACTCGGAAAAACTCCCATTGACTTAACATTGGGCATTCTAAAAAAATTCAAACTCACCAACCGACAAAAATTCAAATCTAAATCCCTTGAAAACTAATTCAAACTGCCATTCTAATCTCATACACTTATAAACTAATTAACTTAAATTTAATAACTAATTAACTAATAAACTCATGAATTCATAGACTTATGAACTCTTAAACTCATAAATTAATAAACTCTGAACTCTAAACTCATTTAAACTTATAAACTCTAAACTCAAAAACTTGTACACTTATAAACTCATCAATTTATACACTTATAAACTCTAAACTCATAAACTCTGAGTGTGTTTGTGTGTGTGTGTGTGTGTGTGTGTGTGTGTGTGTGTGTGTGTCTGAGTGTCTGAGTGAGTGTGTGAGCGAGGTAGTCTGTTTGAGTGTGTTTGTGTGTGTGTGTGTGTGTGTGTGTGTGTGTGTGTGTGTGTGTGTGTGTGTGTGTGTGTATCTATCTATCTAACTTATTTATCTATCTATCTCTCTGTCATAAACTTCAAACTACTTTAAACTTTAAACCAATTTAAACTTCTTAAGTTTAAAGCTCCCAGCTCCCAAGCAACTCCATAGCAACCAAACTTGAGTATCCTAGCAACCGTTTTGCAAGACCTATATCTCTGTATCAGAACATCGTATAGAGATGAGGTTTGGCTCTTTTGACTCATGCTATCAAACAGCACTTTCAACATGCTACACATGCTAGCAGTGAATAGCTACATGCTAATAGCGATTAGTTAAGTAAGAACTCTATAAAAACTCCATAGTAACCATCTGTGACAACTACCAATCACCTAGTAACACCATATCAACCGCTCTGAATACCATAGCAACCACCCAGAACACCCTAGCAACCACCTAGCAACCACCCAGAACACCCTAGCAACCACCCAAAAGACCCTAGCAACCACCCAAAATATCCTAGCAACCACCCAGAACACCCTAGCAACCACCTAGCAACCACCCAAAACACCCTAGCAACAGCCTAGCAACCACCCAAAAGACCCTAGCAACAACCCAAAATACCCTAGCAACACCATAGCAACCACACAAAACATCCTAGTAAACACCCTAGCAACCGCCTAGAAACCACCCAGAACACCCTAGCAACCACCCAAAACACCCTAGCAACCACCCAAAATATCCTAGCAACCGCCTAGCAACCACCCAGAATACCCTAGCAACCACCCAAAACACCCTAGCAACCACCCAAAAGACCCTAGCAACCACCCAAAATACCCTAGCAACCACCTAGCAACCACCCAAAAGACCCTAGCAACCGCCTAGCAACCACACAGAATACCCTAGCAACCACCCAAAACACCCTAGCAACCACCCAGAACACCCTAGCAACCGCCTAGCAACCACCCAAAAGACCCTAGCAACCACCCAGAATACCCTGGCAACACCATAACAACCACACAAAACATCCTAGTAACCACCCATAACACCCTAGCAACCGCCTAGCAACCACCCAGAACACCCTAGCAACCACCCAAAACACCCTAGCAACACCATAGCAACCACAAAAAACATCCTAGTGACCACCCATAACACCCTAGCAACCGCCTAGCAACCACCCAAAACACCCTAGCTAACCACCCAAAATATCCTAGCAACCGCCTAGCAACCACCCAGAATACCCTAGCAACCACCCAAAACACCCTAGCAACCACCCAGAACACCCCTAGCAACCGCCTAGCAACCACCCAAAAGACCCTAGCAACCACCCAGAATACCCTAGCAACACCATAGCAACCACACAAAACATCCTAGTAACCACCAATAACACCTTAGCAACCGTCTAGCAACCACCCAGAACACCCTAGCAACCACCCAAAATACCCTAGCAACCACCCAGAACACCCTAGCAACCGCCTAGCAACCACCCAAAAGACCCTAGCAACCACCCAAAAGACCCTAGCAACCACCTAGCAACCACCCAGAATACCCTAGCAACCACCCAAAACACCCTAGCAACCACCCAGAACACCCTACCAACCGCCTAGCAACCACCCAAAAGACCCTAGCAGCCACCCTGAATATCCTAGCAACCGCCTAGCAACCACCCAGAACACCCTAGCAACCACCCAGAACACCCTAGCAACCGCCTAGCAACCACCCAAAAGACCCTAGCAACCACCCAAAAGACCCTAGCAACCACCCAAAATATCCTAGCAACCGCCTAGCAACCACCCAAAACACCCTGGCAACCACCCAGAAAACCCTAGCAACCGCCTAGCAACCACCCAAAAGACCCTAGCAACCACCTAGCAACCACCCAAAAGACCCTAGCAAACACCCAGGACACCCTAGCAACCACCTAGCAACTACCCATAACACCCTAGCAACCTCCCAAAATACCCTAGCAACACCATAGCAACATCCTAGCAACCGCCTAGCAAAAAACTTTCTGCTCCAAACTTTCTCAAGCCAACTTGAAGTTTGTCTCGACGAACTTTCGCATCTAGTTATTATTATTATTATTCTTACTAAAACTGTTGACTCAAACTCGCCCTAGAGCTTTAACTCTACATACTTCAAACTCGGCTCAGACACTCAAACTGATCTGCAGCTATATGCTATATCTTTTCAGACTGATCGGACTTACGGTTTTCCTACAAATGACGATCAAAACTCGGAAAAACTCCCATTGACTTAACATTGGGCATTCTAAAAAAATTCAAACTCACCAACCGACAAAAATTCAAATCTAAATCCCTTGAAAACTAAATCAAACTGCCATTCTATATATATTAGCCAATGAAACTCATTTAAACTAATAAACTCTAATCTCATACACTTATAAACTAATTAACTTAAATTTAATAACTAATTAACTAATAAACTCATGAATTCATATACTTATGAACTCTTAAACTCATAAATGAATAAACTCTGAACTCTAAACTCATTTAAACTTATAAACTCTAAACTCAAAAACTTGTACACTTATAAACTCATCAATTTATACACTTCTAAACTCTAAACTCATAAACTCTGAGTGTGTGTGTGTGTGTGTGTGTGTGTGTGTGTGTGTGTATCTATCTATCTACCGCTCTGAATACCATAGCAACCACCCAGAACACCCTAGCAACCACCCAGAACACCCTAGCAACCACCCAAAAGACCCTAGCAACCACCCAAAATATCCTAGCAACCACCCAAAAGACCCTAGCAACCACCCAAAACACCCTAGCAACCGCCTAGCAACCACCCAAAAGACCCTAGCAACCACCCAAAAGACCATAGCAACACCATAGCAACCACACAAAACATCCTAGTAACCACCCATAACACCCTAGCAACCGCCTAGCAACCACCCAGAACACCCTAGCAACCACCCAAAACACCCTAGCAACCACCCAAAATATCCTAGCAACCGCCTAGCAACCACCCAGAACACCCTAGCAACCACCCAAAACACCTTAGCAACCACCCAGAACACCCTAGCAACCGCCTAGCAACCACCCAGAACACCCTAGCAACCACCCAAAAGACCCTAGCAACCACCCAGAATACCATAGCAACCACCCAGAACACCCTAGCAACCACCTAGCAACCACCCAGAACACCCTAGCAACCACCCAAAAGACCCTAGCAACCGCCTAGCAACCACCCAAAAGACCCTAGCAACCACCCAAAATACCCTAGCAACACCATAGCAACCACACAAAACATCCTAGTGACCACCCATAACACCCTAGCAACCGCCTAGCAACCACCCAGAACACCTTGGCAACCACCCAAAACACCCTAGCAACCACCCAAAATACCCTAGCGACACCATAGCAACCACACAAAACATCCTAGTAACCACCCATAACACCCTAGCAACCACCTAGCAACCACCCAAAACACCCTAGCAACCACCCAAAATATCCTAGTAACCGCCTAGCAACCACCCAGAATACCCTAGCAACCACCCAAAACACCCTAGCAACCACCCAGAACACCCTAGCAACCGCCTAGCAACCACCCAAAAGACCCTAGCAACCACCCAGAATACCATAGCAACCACCCAAAATACCCTAGCAACCGCCTAGCAACCACCCAAAAGACCCTAGCAACCACCCAAAACACCCTAGCAACCGCCTAGCAACCACCCAAAAGACCCTAGCAACCACCCAAAAGACCCTAACAACCACCCAAAATATCCTAGCAACCGCCTAGCAACCACCCAAAACACCCTAGCAACCACCCAGAACACCCTAGCAACCGCCTAGCAACCACCCAAAAGACCCTAGCAACCACCCAAAACACCCTACCAACCACCTAGAAACCACCCAGAACACCCTAGCAACCTCCCAAAATACCCTAGCAACACCATAGCAACCACCCATAACATCCTAGCAACCGCCTAGCAAAAAACTTTCTGGTCCAAACTTTCTCAAGCCAACTTAAAGTTTGTCTCGACGAACTTTCGCATCTAGTTAAGTTGGCTTGAGAAAGCCAACATATTGAAATCCTATTTAAACTTATTATTATTATTAAGTTGGCTTGAGAAAGCCAACATATTGAAATCCTATTTAAACTTATTATTATTATTATTCTTACTAAAACTGTTGACTCAAACTCGCCCTAGAGCTTTAACTCTACATACTTCAAACTCGGCTCAGACACTCAAACTGATCTGCAGCTATATGCTATATCTTTTCAGACTGATCGGACTTACGGTTTTCCTACAAATGACGATCAAAACTCGGAAAAACTCCCATTGACTTAACATAGGGCATTCTAAAAAAATTCAAACTCACCAACCGACAAAAATTCAAATCTAAATCCCTTGAAAACTAAACCAAACTGCCATTCTATATATATTAGCCAATGAAACTCATTTAAACTAAAAAACTCTAATCTCATACACTTATAAACTAATTAACTTAAATTTAATAACTAATTAACTAATAAACTCATGAATTCATAGACTTATGAACTCTTAAACTCATAAATTAATAAACTCTGAACTCTAAACTCATTTAAACTTATAAACTCTAAACTCAAAAACTTGTACACTTATAAACTCATCAATTTATACACTTATAAACTCTAAACTCATAAACTCTGAGTGTGTGTGTGTGTGTGTGTGTGTGTGTGTGTGTGTGTGTGTGTGTGTGTGTGTGTGTATATCTATCTATCTAACTTATTTATCTATCTATCTCTCTGTCATGAACTTCAAACTACTTTAAACTTTAAACCAATTAAAATTTTTTAAGTTTAAAGCTCCCAGCTCCCAAGCAACTCCATAGCAACCAAACTTGAGTATCCTAGCAACCGTTTTGCAAGACCTATATCTCTGTATCAGAACATCGTATAGAGATGAGGTTTGGCTCTTTTGACTCATGCTAGCAAACAGCACTTTCAACATGCTACACATGCTAGCAGTGAATAGCTACATGAACACCGAGGCAACCGCCTAGAAACCACCCAGAATACCCTAGCAACCGCCTAGCAACACCATAACGACCACCCATAACATCCTAGCAACTGCCTAGCAACCACCCAGAATACCTTAGCAACCATCTAGCACCACCATAGCAACCACCCAGAACAGCCTAGCAACCGCATAGAAACACCCTAGCAACCACCTAACATACCTTAGCCATCGCTTAGCAACACCATAGCAACCGCCTAGCAACCACCCAGAACACCCTAGCAACCACACAAAAGACCCTATCAACCGCCTTGCAACCACCCAGAGTACCTTAGCAACCGCCTAGCAACCACCCAGAACATTGCATTGCATTGCCTTGTTAAGTTGGCTTGAGAGAGCCAACTTACTGATATTGTACTTAAACTTAATATTATTATTCTTCTTCTGAGACTAAAAAAATATAACTTTAATACAGCCTAGAGCTTTAACTCTACATACTCCAAACTCGGCTCAGACCTTCAGACTATTCTGACTCGGTATGCTATATCTTTTCTAACTGATCGGACTTAGGGTTTTCCTAAAAATGACGATCAAAACTCGGAAAAACTCCCATTGACTTTTTCAAACTGACCAACCGACAAAAATTCAAATCTAAATCCCTTGAAGACTAAACCAAACTGCCGTTCTATATACTATATGAGCCATTGAGACTCATTTAAACTAATAAACTCATCTATCTATCTACTTCAAACTAAATTAAACTTCAAACTAAATTAAACTTCAAACTAAATTAAACTTCAAACTAATTTAAACTTTAAACTTCAAACTAATTTAAACTTTAAACTAATTTAAACTTCAAACTACAAAATTTACTTCATTTAAACTAATAAACTCATCTATCTATCTACTTCAAACTAAATTAAACTTCAAACTAAATTAAACTTCAAACTAAATTAAACTTCAAACTAAATTAAACTTCAAACTAATTTAAACTTTAAACTTCAAACTAATTTAAACTTTAAACTAATTTAAACTTCAAACTACAAAATTTACTTCATTTAAACTAATAAACTCATCTATCTACTTCAAACTAAATTAAACTTCAAACTAAATTAAACTTCAAAATAAAATTAAACTTCAAACTACTAAATTTACTTCATTTAAACTTATAAACTCTAAACTCATACACTTATAAACTAATTAACTTATAAACTCATGAATTCATAGACTTATGAACTCTTAAACTCATAAATGTATAAACTCTGAACTCTTAAACTCAAACTTATAAACTGTAAACTCATTTAAACTTATAATCTCTAAACTCAAAAACTCGTACACTTATAAACTCATCAATTTATACTTATAAACTCTAAACTCATAAACTCTGAGTGTGCGTGTGTGTCTGAGTGAGTGTGTGAGCGAGTTAGTGTGTGTCTGTCTGTCTGTCTGTCTATCAATCTAACTTATCTATCTATCTATCTATCTATCTATCATAAACTTCAAACTACTTTAAACTACTTTAAACTTCAAACCACTTTAATCTTCAAACCACTTTAAACTTCTTAATTTAAATATACCAGCTCCAAAGCAACGCCATAGCAACCAAACTTGAGTACCCTAGCAACCGTTTTGCAAGACCTATATCTCTGTATCAGAACATCGTATAGAGATGAGGTTTGGCTCTTTTGACTCATGCTAGCAAACAGCACTTTCAACATGCTACACATGCTAGCAGTGAATAGCTACATGAACCGAGGCAACCGCCTAGAAACCACCCAGAATACCCTAGCAACCGCCTAGCAACACCATAACGACCACCCATAACATCCTAGCAACTGCCTAGCAACCACCCAGAATACCTTAGCAACCACCTAGCACCACCATAGCAACCACCCAGAACAGCCTAGCAACCGCATAGAAACACCCTAGCAACCACCTAACATACCTTAGCCATCGCTTAGCAACACCATAGCAACCGCCTAGCAACCACCCAGAACACCCTAGCAACCACACAAAAGACCCTATCAACCGCCTTGCAACCACCCAGAGTACCTTAGCAACCGCCTAGCAACCACCCAGAACATTGCATTGCATTGCCTTGTTAAGTTGGCTTGAGAGAGCCAACTTACTGATATTGTACTTAAACTTAATATTATTATTCTTCTTCTGAGACTAAAAAAATATAACTTTAATACAGCCTAGAGCTTTAACTCTACATACTCCAAACTCGGCTCAGACCTTCAGACTATTCTGACTCGGTATGCTATATCTTTTCTAACTGATCGGACTTAGGGTTTTCCTAAAAATGACGATCAAAACTCGGAAAAACTCCCATTGACTTTTTCAAACTGACCAACCGACAAAAATTCAAATCTAAATCCCTTGAAGACTAAACCAAACTGCCGTTCTATATACTATATGAGCCATTGAGACTCATTTAAACTAATAAACTCATCTATCTATCTACTTCAAACCAAAATAAATTTCAAACTAAATTAAACTTCAAACTAATTTAAACTTTAAACTTCAAACTAATTTAAACTTTAAACTAATTTAAACTTCAAACTACTAAATTTACTTCATTTAAACTAATAAACTCATCTATCTATCTACTTCAAACTAAATTAAACTTCAAACTAAATTAAACTTCAAACTAAATTAAACTTCAAACTAAATTAAACTTCAAACTAATTTAAACTTTAAACTTCAAACTAATTTAAACTTTAAACTAATTTAAACTTCAAACTACTAAATTTACTTCATTTAAACTAATAAACTCATCTATCTACTTCAAACTAAATTAAACTTCAAACTAAATTAAACTTCAAACTAAATTAAACTTCAAACTACTAAATTTACTTCATTTAAACTTATAAACTCTAAACTCATACACTTATAAACTAATTAACTTATAAACTCATGAATTCATAGACTTATGAACTCTTAAACTCATAAATGTATAAACTCTGAACTCTTAAACTCAAACTTATAAACTGTAAACTCATTTAAACTTATAATCTCTAAACTCAAAAACTCGTACACTTATAAACTCATCAATTTATACTTATAAACTCTAAACTCATAAACTCTGAGTGTGCGTGTGTGTCTGAGTGAGTGTGTGAGCGAGTTAGTGTTTGTCTGTCTGTCTGTCTATCAATCTAACTTATCTATCTATCTATCTATCTATCTATCATAAACTTCAAACTACTTTAAACTACTTTAAACTTCAAACCACTTTAAACTTCAAACCACTTTAAACTTCTTAATTTAAATATACCAGCTCCAAAGCAACGCCATAGCAACCAAACTTGAGTACCCTAGCAACCGTTTTGCAAGACCTATATCTCTGTATCAGAACATCGTATAGAGATGAGGTTTGGCTCTTTTGACTCATGCTAGCAAACAGCACTTTCAACATGCTACACATGCTAGCAGTGAATAGCTACATGCTAATAGCGATTAGTTAAGTAAGAACTCTATAAAAACTCCATAGTAACCATCTGTGATAACTACCAACCAACCTAGTAACACCATATCAACCGCTCTGAATACCATAGCAACCACCCAGAACACCCTAGCAACCACATAGCAACCACTGAGAACAACCTAGCAACCGCCTAGCAACCACCCAGAACACCCTAGCAACCATCCAGAATAACTTAGAACACCATATCAACCACTCAGAACACCCTAGCAACTGCTTAACAACCACCCAGAACACCCTAGCAACCACCTATAATACCTTAGAACACCCTAGCAACACCATAGCAACCACTCAGAACACCGTAGCAACTGCCTAACAACCACCCAGAACACCCTAGCAACCACCCAAAATACCTTAGAACACCCTAGCAACCACTCAGAACACCCTAGCAACCACCCAAAAGACCCTAGCAACCACCCAAAATATTCTAGCAACCACCTAGCAACCACCCAAAACACCCTAGCAACCACCTAGAAACCCCCCAAAAAACCTTAGCAACGACTCAAAATATCCTAGCAACCGCCTAGCAACCACCCAGAACACCCTAGCAACCACCCAAAACAGCCTAGCAACACCATAGCAACCACCCAAAATACCTTAGCAACCGCCTAGCAACACCCTAGCAACCACCCAAAATACCTTAGAACACCATAGCAACACCACAGCAGACACTCAGAACACCCTAGCAACCACCCAAAATACCTTAGAAAACCCTAGTAACTCCATAGCAACCAGTCAGAACACCCTAGCAACCACCCAAAATACCTCAGAACAAACTAGCAACTGCCTAGCAACCACCCAAAAGACCTTAGCAACCGCCTAGCAACACCCTAGCAACCACCCAAAGTACCTTAGAACACCATAGCAACACCATAGCAACCAGTCAGAACACCCTTGCAACCGCCCAAAATACCTCAGAACACCCTAGCAACTGCCTAACAACCACCCAGAACACCCTAGCAACCACCTAGCAACCACCCAAAAGACCCTGGCAACCACCCAAAATACCCTAGCAACCGCCTCAACCACCCAAAAGACCATAGCAACCACTGAAAATATTCTAGCAACCACCCAGAACACCATAGCAACCGCCTAGCAACCACCCAGAATACCTTAGCAACCACCTAGCAACACCATAGCAACCACCCAGAACACCCTAGCAACCTCCTAGCAACACTATAGCAACCGCCTAGCAACCACCCAAAATACCTTAGCAACTGCCTAGCAACAACATAGCAACCACCCAGAACACCCAGGCAACCGCCTAGAAACCACCCAGAATACCCTAGCAACCGCCTAGCAACACCATAACGACCACCCATAACATCCTAGCAACTGCCTAGCAACCACCCAGAATACCTTAGCAACCACCTAGCAACACCCTAGCAACCACCCAGAACAGCCTAGCAACCGCATAGAAACACCCTAGCAACCACCCAAAATACCTTAGCCATCGCTTAGCAACACCATAGCAACCGCCTAGCAACCACCCAGAACACCCTAGAAACCACCCAAAAGACCCTAGCAACCGCCTTGCAACCACCCAGAGTACCTTAGCAACCGCCTAGCAACACCATAGCAACCACCCAGAACACCCTAGCAACCTCCTAGCAACACCCTAGCAACCGCCTAGTAACCACCCAAAATACATTAGCAACTGCCTAGCAACAACATAGCAACACCCAGGCAACCACCAAGCAACCATCCAGAACACCCTAGCAACCACCTAGCAACAAACCAAAAGACCCTGGCAACCACCCATAATATCCTAGCAACCACCCAGAACACACTAGCAACCACCCAAAATACCCTAGCAACCGCCTCAACCACCCAAAAGACCATAGCAACCACTGAAAATATTCTAGCAACCACCCAGAACACCATAGCAACCACCTAGCAACCACCCAGAATACCTTAGCAACCACCTAGCAACACATAGCAACCACCCAGAACACCATAGCAACCGCATAGAAACACCCTAGCAACCACCCAAAATACCTTAGCTCTCGCTTAGCAACACCATAGCAACCGCCTAGCAACCACCCAGAACACCCTAGCAACCACCCAATAGACCATAGCAACCACCCAAAAGACATTAGCAACCGCCTTGCAACCACCCAGAGTACCTTAGTAACCGCCTAGCAACACCAAAGCATCCACCCAGAACACCCTAGCAACCTCCTAGCAACACCCTAGCAACCGCCTAGCAACCACCCAAAATACCTTAGCAACTGCCTAGCAACAACATAGCAACCACCCAGAACACCCAGGCAACCGCCTAGAAACACCCTAGCAACCACCTAGCAACCACCCAAAATACCTTAGCAACTGCCTAGCAACAACATAGCAACCACCCAGAACACCCAGGCAACCGCCTAGAAACAACCCAGAATACCCTAGCAACCGCCTAGCAACACCATAACGACCACCCATAACATCCTAGCAACTGCCTAGCAACCACCCAGAATACCTTAGCAACCACCTAGCAACACCATAGAAACCACCCAGAACAGCCTAGCAACCGCATAGAAACACCCTAGCAACCACCCAAAATACCTTAGCTCTCGCTTAGCAACACCATAGCAACCGCCTAGCAACCACCCAGAACACCCTAGCAACCACCTAGCAACCACCCAAAAGACCCTAGCAACCGCCTTGCAACCACCCAGAGTACCTTAGCAACCGCCTAGCAACACCATAGCATCCACCCAGAACACCCTAGCAACCTCCTAGCAACACCCTAGCAACCACCCAAAAGACCTTAGCAACTGCCTAGCAACAACATAGCAACAACCCAGAATACCCAGGCAACCGCCTAGCAACACCATAACGACCACCCATAACATCCTAGCAACTGCCTACCAACCACCCAGAATACCTTAGCAACCACCTAGCAACACCATAGCAACCATCCAGAACAGCCTAGCAACCGCATAGAAACACCCTAACAACCACCCAAAATACCTTAGCCATCGCTTAGCAACACCATAGCAACTGCCTAGCAACCACCCAGAACACCCTAGCAACCACCTAGCAACCACCCAAAAGACCCTGACAACCACCCATAACATCCTAGCAACCACCCAGAACACACTAGCAACCACCCAGAACACCATAGCAACCGCCTAGCAACCACCCAGAATACCTTAGCAACCACCTAGCAACACCATAGCAACCTCCTAGCAACACCCTAGCAACCGCTTAGCAACCAACCAAAATACCTTAGCAACTGCCTAGCAACAACATAGCAACCACCCAGAACACCCAGGCAACCGCCTAGAAACCACCCAGAATACCCTAGCAACCGCCTAGCAACACCATAACGACCACCCATAACATCCTAGCAACTGCCTAGCAACCACCCAGAATACCTTAGCAACCACCTAGCACCACCATAGCAACCACCCAGAACAGCCTAGCAACCGCATAGAAACACCCTAGCAACCACCTAACATCGCTTAGCAACACCATAGCAACCGCCTAGCAACCACCCAGAACACCCTAGCAACCACCCAAAAGACCCTAGCAACCACACAAAAGACCCTATCAACCACCTTGCAACCACCCAGAGTACCTTAGCAACCGCCTAGCAACCACCCAGAACATTGCATTGCATTGCCTTGTTTTGCTTTGCACTGCATTGCATTGCATTGCATTGCATTAACGATCTAACGTTGTGCACTGAAGAATAACATATGCACTTTTCACACTGCATTGCATTGCACACCAGAACTAAATCCTTCCCATGTTCATTAAAGAGATATGTGTGTTGTTGCATTTTGCAAAAACGATCTAACCGTTGTGCACTGAAGAACAACATATAGGTTATGCTCTTTTTGCATTGCATTGCACAACAAACTGTCATTCCCATGTTCATTAAAGAGATAACGTGTGTTGTTGCATTGCATTGCACACCAGAACTAACTCATCCCCATGTTGATTAAAGACATAACGTGTGGTTGCATTGCATTGCATTGCATTGCATTGCATTGCTTTGCATTGCATTGCATTGCATTGCATTGCATTGCATTGCATTGCATTGCATTGCATTGCCTTGTTTTGCTTTGCACTGCATTGCATTGCATTGCATTGCATTGCATTGCATTGCGTTGCATTGCATTGCATTGCATTGCATTAACGATCTAACGTTGTGCACTGAAGAATAACATATGCACTTTTCACATTGCATTCCATTGCACACCAGAACTAACTCATTCCCATGTTGATTAAAGACTTAACGTGTGGTTGCTTTGCATTGCATTGCATTGCATTGCATTGCATTGCATTGCATTGCATTGCATTGCATTGCATTGCATTGCATTGCAATAACATACGTTATGCACTTTTTGCATTGCATTGCATTGCACACCAGAACTAACTCATCCCCATGTTGATTAAAGACATAACGTGTGGTTGCATTGCATTGCATTGCATTGCATTGCTTTGCATTGCATTGCATTGCATTGCATTGCATTGCATTGCATTGCATTGCATTGCATTGCATTGCATTGCATTGCATTGCATTGCATTGCATTGCTTTGCATTGCATTGCATTGCATTGCATTGCATTGCATTGCATTGCATTGCTTTGCATTGCATTGCATTGCATTGCAGTGCAATGCATTGCATTGCATTGCATTACCTTGTTTTGCTTTGCATTGCATTGCATTGCATTGCATTAAAGATCTAACGTTGTGCACTGAAGAAAAACATATGTACTTTTCACATTACATTGCATTGCACACCAGAACTAACTCATTCCCATGTTGATTAAAGACATAACGTGTGGTTGCATTGTAATGCATTGCATTGCATTGCATTGCATTGCATTGCATTGCATTGCATTGCATTGATTTGCTTTGCACTGCATTGCATTGCATTGCATTGCATTGCATTGCATTGCATTGCATTGCATTGCATTGCACTGCATTTCTTTGCACTGCATTGCGTTGCATCGCATTGCATTGCATTGCATTGCATTGCATTGCATTGCATTGCATTGCTTTGCATTGCATTGCATTGCATTGCATTGCTTTGCTTTGCTTTGCTTTGCTTTGCTTTGCTTTGCTTTGCTTTGCTTTGCTTTGCTTTGCTTTGCTTTGCTTTGCTTTGCTTTGCTTTGCTTTGCTTTGCTTTGCTTTGCTTTGCTTTGCTTTGCTTTGCATTGTATTGCATTGTATTGCATTGCATTGCATTGCTTTGCACTGAACTGCGTTGCATTGCATTGCATTGCATTAACGATCTAACGTTGTGCACTGAAGAATAACATATGCACTTTTCACATTGCACACCAGAACTGTCATTCCCATGTTCATTAAAGAGATAACGTGTGTTGTTGCATTGCATTGCACTAACATACGTTATGCACTTTTTGCATTGCATTGCATTGCACACCAGATCTAACTCATTCCCATGTTGATTAAAGACATAACGTGTGGTTGCATTGCATTGCATTGCATTGCATTGCATTGCATTGCATTGCATTGCATTGCCTTGTTTTGCTTTGCACTGCATTGCATTGCATTGCATTGCATTGCATTGCATTGCTTTGCATTGCATTGCATTGCATTGCATTGCATTGCAGTGCATTGCATTGCATTGCATTGCATTACCTTGTTTTGCTTTGCATTGCATTGCATTGCATTGTATTGCATTGCATTGCATTGCATTGTTTTGCTTTGCTTTGCTTTGCTTTGCTTTGCTTTGCTTTGCTTTGCTTTGCTTTGCTTTGCTTTGCTTTGCTTTGCTTTGCTTTGCTTTGCTTTGCTTTGCTTTGCTTTGCTTTGCTTTGCTTTGCTTTGCTTTGCATTGGATTGCATTGCATTGTATTGCATTGCATTGCATTGCATTGCTTTGCACTGAACTGCGTTGCATTGCATTGCATTGCATTAACGATCTAACGTTGTGCACTGAAGAATAACATATGCACTTTTCACATTGCACACCAGAACTAAATCCTTCCCATGTTTATTAAAGAGATATGTGTGTTGTTGCATTGCATTGCACAAACGATCTAACCGTTGTGCACTGAAGAATAACATATAGGTTATGCACTTTTTGCATTGCATTGCACACCAGAACTGTCATTCCCATGTTCATTAAAGAGATAACGTGTGTTGTTGCATTGCATTGCACTAACATACGTTATGCACTTTTTGCATTGCATTGCATTGCACACCAGATCTAACTCATTCCCATGTTGATTAAAGACATAACGTGTGGTTGCATTGCATTGCATTGCATTGCCTTGTTTTGCTTTGCACTGCATTGCATTGCATTGCATTGTATTAACGATCTAACGTTGTGCACTGAAGAATAACATATGCACTTTTCACATTGCATTGCATTGCACACCAGAACTAACTCATTCCCATGTTGATTAAAGACATAACGTGTGGGTGCATTGCATTGCATTGCATTGCATTGCATTGCATTAACGATCTAACGTTGTGCACTAAAGAATAACATATGCACTTTTCATATTGCAATGCATTGCACACCAGAACTAAATCCTTCCCATGTTCATTAAAGAGAAATCTCTCTATGTCTTTAATTAACATGGGAATGAGTTAGTTCTGGTGTGCAATGCAATGCAATGGGTGGTTGCTAGGGTCTTTTGGGTTGTTGGCTATGGTGTTATGGATGGTTACTAGGGTGTTTTGGGTGGTTGCTAGGGTGTTGCTAGATGGTTGATAGGGTGTACTGGGTGGTTGCTATGGTGTTGCTAGGCGTTTGCTATGGTGTTCTTGGTTGTTGCTATGGTGTTGCTAGGCGGAGGCTACGGTATTTTGGGTGGTTGCTAGGCGGTTGCTAGGGTGTTGCTAGGTGGTTGCTAAGGTATTTTGGGTGGTTGCTAGGGTGTTGCTAGGCGGTTGCTAAGGTATTCTGGGTGGTTGCTAGGCGGTTGCTAGAATATTTTGGGTGGTTGCTAGGGTCTTTTGGGTGGTTGCAAGGCTGTTGCTAGGGTATTTTGGGTTGGTTGCTAGGGTGTTCTGGGTGGTTGCTATGGTGTTGCTAGGTGGTTGCTATGGTACTCTGGGTGGTTGCTAGGCGGTTGCTAGGGTCTTTTGGGTGGTTGCTAGGGTCTTTTGGGTAGTTGCTAGGTGGTTGCTAGGGTGTTCTGTGTGATTGCTAGGCGGTTGCTATTGTGTTGCTAAGCGATGGCTAAAGTATTTTGGGTGGTTGCTAGGGTGTTTCTATGCGGTTGCTAGGCTGTTCTGGGTGGTTGCTATGGTGTTGCTAGGTGGTTGCTAAGTTATTCTGGGTGGTTGCTAGGCAGTTGCTAGGATGTTATGGGTGGTCGTTATGGTGTTGCTAGGCGGTTGCTAGGGTATTCTGGGTTGTTTCTAGGCGGTTGCTATGGTGTTGTTAGGCGGTTGTTAGGGTCTTTTGGGTGGTTGCTAGGTGGTTGCTAGGGTGTTCTGGGTGGTTGCTAGGCGGTTGCTATGGTGTTGCTAAGCGAGAGCTAAGGTATTTTGGGTGGTTGCTAGGGTGTTTCTATGCGGTTGCTAGGCTGTTCTGGGTGGTTGCTATGGTGTTGCTAGGCGGTTGCTATGGTGTTCTGGGTGGTTGCTAGAATATTTTCAGTGGTTGCTATGGTCTTTTGGGTGGTTGAGGCGGTTGCTAGGGTATTTTGGGTGGTTGCTAGTGTGTTCTGGGTGGTTGCTAGGATATTATGGGTGGTTGCCAGGGTCTTTTGGTTTGTTGCTAGGTGGTTGCTAGGGTGTTCTGGGTGGTTGCTAGGCGGTTGCCTGGGTGTTGCTATGATGTTGCAAGGCAGTTGCTAAGGTATTTTGGGTGTTTGCTAGGCGGTTGCTAGGGTGTTGCTAGGAGGTTGCTAGGGTGTTCTGGGTGGTTGCTATGGTGTTCCTAGGCGGTTGCTAAGGTACTCTGGGTGGTTGCAAGGCGGTTGCTAGGGTCTTTTGGGTGGTTTCTAGGGTGTTCTGGGTGGTTGCTATGGTTGCTATGGTGTTGCTAAGCGATGGATAAGGTATTTTGGGTGGTTGCTAGGGTTTTCTGGGTGGTTGCTATGCTGTTGCTAGTTGGTTGCTAAGGTATTCTGGGTGGTTGCTAGGCAGTTGCTAGGATGTTATGGGTGGTCGTTATGGTGTTGCTAGGCGGTTGCTAGGGTATTCTGGGTGGTTTCTAGGCGGTTGCCTGGGTGTTCTGGGTGGTTGCTATGTTGTTACATTTACATTTACATTTACATTTATTCATTTAGCTGACGCTTTTTTATCCAAAGCGACTTACAATTGCTATATATGTCAGAGGTCGCACACCTCTGGAGCAACTAGGGGTTAAGTGTCTTGCTCAGGGACACATTGGTGTCTCACAGTGGATTCGAACCCGGGTCTCTCACACCAAAGGCATGTGTCTTATCCACTGCGCCACTACCACCCCCTGCGCCACTACCACCCCCATGTTGTTGCTAGGCAGTTGCTAAGGTATTTTGGGTGGTTGCTAGGCGGTTGCTAGGGTGTTGCTAGGAGGTTGCTAGGGTGTTCTGGGTGGTTGCTATGGTGTTGCTAGGCGGAGGCTAAGGTATTTTGGGTGGTTGCTAGGCGGTTACTAGGCTTTTGCTAGATGGTTGCTAAGATATTTTGGCCGGTTGCTAGGGTTTTGTTAGCGGTTGCTAAGGTATTTTGGGTGGTTGCTAGGGTGTTGCTAGGTGGTTGCTAGGGTATTCTGGGTGGTTGCTATTGTGTTGCTAGGCGGTTGCTAAGGTATTCTGAGTGGTTGCAAGGCGGTTGCTAGGGTATTTTGGGTGGTTGCTAGGGTCTTTTGGGTGGTTTCAAGGCGGTTGCTAGGCGGTTGCTAAGGTATTCTGGGTGGTTGCTAGGCGGTTGCTAATATATTTTGGGTGGTTGCTAGGTTGTTGCTAGGCGGTTGCAAAGGTATTCTGGGTGGTTGCTAGGCGGTTGCTATGTTGTTCTGGGTGGTTGCTAGGTTATTTTCAGTGGTTGCTATGGTCTTTTGAGTGGTTGATAGATCTATCTATCTACTTCAAACTATTTTAAACTTCAAATACTTTAAACTTCAAACTAAATTAAACTTTAAACTAATTTAAACTTTTTAAACGTCAAACTTACATAAACTTTAAGATAATTTAAACTTCAAACTACTAAATTTACTTCATTTTAACTTATAAACTGTAACGCATATAAACTCTGAGTGTGTAAGTTTTATCGAGTTAGTGTATGTGTGTGTGTGTATATGTATGTGAGTTAATGTGTGTGTGTGTGTGTATGTGTGTGTGTGTGTGTGTGTGTGTGTAACCGCCTAGAACACAATAGCAACCACTGAGAACAACCTAGCAACCGCCTAGCAACCACCCAGAACACCCTAGCAACCATCCAGAATAACTTAGAACACCATATCAACCACTCAGAACACCCTAGCAACTGCTTAACAACCACCCAGAACACCCTAGCAACCACCTATAATACCTTAGAACACCCTAGCAACACCATAGCAACCACTCAGAACACCGTAGCAACTGCCTAACAACCACCCAGAACACCCTAGCAACCACCCAAAATACCTTAGAACACCCTAGCAACCACTCAGAACACCCTAGCAACCACCCAAAAGACCCTAGCAACCACCCAAAATATTCTAGCAACCACCTAGCAACCACCCAAAACACCCTAGCAACCACCTAGAAACCACCCAAAAAACCTTAGCAACGACTCAAAATATCCTAGCAACCGCCTAGCAACCACCCAGAACACCCTAGCAACCACCCAAAACAGCCTAGCAACACCATAGCAACCACCCAAAATACCTTAGCAACCGCCTAGCAACACCCTAGCAACCACCCAAAATACCTTAGAACACCATAGCAACACCACAGCAGACACTCAGAACACCCTAGCAACCACCCAAAATACCTTAGAAAACCCTAGTAACTCCATAGCAACCAGTCAGAACACCCTAGCAACCACCCAAAATACCTCAGAACAAACTAGCAACTGCCTAGCAACCACCCAAAAGACCTTAGCAACCGCCTAGCAACACCCTAGCAACCACCCAAAATACCTTAGAACACCATAGCAACACCATAGCAACCAGTCAGAACACCCTTGCAACCGCCCAAAATACCTCAGAACACCCTAGCAACTGCCTAACAACCACCCAGAACACCCTAGCAACCACCTAGCAACCACCCAAAAGACCCTGGCAACCACCCAAAATAACCTAGCAACCGCCTCAACCACCCAAAAGACAATAGCAACCACTGAAAATATTCTAGCAACCACCCAGAACACCATAGCAACCGCCTAGCAACCACCCAAAATACCTTAGCAACTGCCTAGCAACAACATAGCAACCACCCAGAACACCCAGGCAACCGCCTAGAAACCACCCAGAATACCCTAGCAACCGCCTAGCAACACCATAACGACCACCCATAACATCCTAGCAACTGCCTAGCAACCACCCAGAATACCTTAGCAACCACCTAGCAACACCCTAGCAACCACCCAGAACAGCCTAGCAACCGCATAGAAACACCCTAGCAACCACCCAAAATACCTTAGCCATCGCTTAGCAACACCATAGCAACCGCCTAGCAACCACCCAGAACACCCTAGAAACCACCCAAAAGACCCTAGCAACCGCCTTGAAACCACCCAGAGTACCTTAGCAACCGCCTAGCAACACCATAGCAACCACCCAGAACACCCTAGCAACCTCCTAGCAACACCCTAGCAACCGCCTAGCAACAACCCAAAATACCTTAGCAACTGCCTAGCAACAACATAGCAACACCCAGGCAACCACCAAGCAACCACCCAGAACACCCTAGCAACCACCTAGCAACAAACCAAAAGACCCTGGCAACCACCCATAATATCCTAGCAACCACCCAGAACACACTAGCAACCACCCAAAATACCCTAGCAACCGCCTCAACCACCCAGAAGACCATAGCAACCACTGAAAATATTCTAGCAACCACCCAGAACACCATAGCAACCACCTAGCAACCACCCAGAATACCTTAGCAACCACCTAGCAACACATAGCAACCACCGTGACCACCATAGCAACTGCATAGAAACACCCTAGCAACCACCCAAAATACCTTAGCTATCGCTTAGCAACACCATAGCAACCGCCTAGCAACCACCCAGAACACCCTAGCAACCACCCAATAGACCATAGCAACCACCCAAAAGACATTAGCAACCGCCTTGCAACCACCCAGAGTACCTTAGTAACCGCCTAGCAACACCAAAGCATCCACCCAGAACACCCTAGCAACCGCCTAGCAACCACCCAAAATACCTTAGCAACTGCCTAGCAACAACATAGCAACCACCCAGAACACCCAGGCAACCGCCTAGAAACACCCTAGCAACCGCCTAGCAACCACCCAAAATACCTTAGCAACTGCCTAGCAACAACATAGCAACCACCCAGAACACCCAGGCAACCGCCTAGAAACAACCCAGAATACCCTAGCAACCGCCTAGCAACACCATAACGACCACCCATAACATCCTAGCAACTGCCTAGCAACCACCCAGAATACCTTAGCAACCACCTAGCAACACCATAGAAACCACCCAGAACAGCCTAGCAACCGCATAGAAACACCCTAGCAACCACCCAAAATACCTTAGCTCTCGCTTAGCAACACCATAGCAACCGCCTAGCAACCACCCAGAACACCCTAGCAACCACCTAGCAACCACCCAAAAGACCCTAGCAACCGCCTTGCAACCACCCAGAGTACCTTAGCAACCGCCTAGCAACACCATAGCATCCACCCAGAACACCCTAGCAACCTCCTAGAAACACCCTAGCAACCACCCAAAAGACCTTAGCAACTGCCTAGCAACAACATAGCAACAACCCAGAATACCCAGGCAACCGCCTAGCAACACCATAACGACCACCCATAACATCCTAGCAACTGCCTACCAACCACCCAGAATACCTTAGCAACCACCTAGCAACACCATAGCAACCATCCAGAACAGCCTAGCAACCGCATAGAAACACCCTAACAACCACCCAAAATACCTTAGCCATCGCTTAGCAACACCATAGCAACTGCCTAGCAACCACCCAGAACACCCTAGCAACCACCTAGCAACCACCCAAAAGACCCTGGCAACCACCCATAACATCCTAGCAACCACCCAGAACACACTAGCAACCACTGAAAATATTCTAGCAACCACCCAGAACACCATAGCGATCTAACCGTTGTGCACTGAAGAACAACACATAGGTTATGCTCTTTTTGCATTGCATTGCACAACAAACTGTCATTCCCATGTTCATTAAAGAGATAACGTGTGTTGTTGCATTGCATTGCACACCAGAACTAACTCATCCCCATGTTGATTAAAGACATAACGTGTGGTTGCATTGCATTGCATTGCATTGCATTGCATTGCATTGCATTGCATTGCATTGCCTTGTTTTGCTTTGCACTGCATTGCATTGCATTGCATTGCATTGCATTGCATTGCATTGCATTGAATTGCATTGCATTGCGTTGCATTGCATTGTATTGCATTAACGATCTAACGTTGTGCACTGAAGAATAACATATGCACTTTTCACATTGCATTCCATTGCACACCAGAACTAACTCATTCCCATGTTGATTAAAGACTTAACGTGTGGTTGCTTTGCATTGCATTGCATTGCATTGCATTGCATTGCATTGCATTGCATTGCATTGCTTTGCTTTGCATTGCATTGCATTGCATTGCATTGCATTGCATTGCAATAACATACGTTATGCACTTTTTGCATTGCATTGCATTGCACACCAGAACTAACTCATCCCCATGTTGATTAAAGACATAACGTGTGGTTGCATTGCATTGCATTGCATTGCTTTGCTTTGCATTGCATTGCATTGCATTGCATTGCATTGCATTGCATTACCTTGTTTTGCTTTGCATTGCATTGCATTGCATTGCATTAAAGATCTAACGTTGTGCACTGAAGAATAACATATGTACTTTTCACATTACATTGCATTGCACACCAGAACTAACTCATTCCCATGTTGATTAAAGACATAACGTGTGGTTGCATTGTAATGCATTGCATTGCATTGCATTGCATTGCATTGCATTGCATTGCATTGCATTGCATTGCATTGCATTGCATTGATTTGCTTTGCACTGCATTGCATTGCATTGCATTGCTTTGCATCGCATTGCATTGCATTGCATTGCTTTGCATTGCATTGCATTGTATTGCATTGCATTGCATTGCATTGCATTGCATTGCATTGCATTGTTTTGCTTTGCTTTGCTTTGCTTTGCTTTGCTTTGCTTTGCTTTGCTTTGCTTTGCTTTGCTTTGCTTTGCTTTGCTTTGCTTTGCTTTGCTTTGCTTTGCTTTGCTTTGCTTTGCTTTGCTTTGCTTTGCTTTGCTTTGCTTTGCTTTGCTTTGCTTTGCATTGGATTGCATTGTATTGCATTGCATTGCATTGCTTTGCACTGAACTGCGTTGCATTGCATTGCATTGCATTAACGATCTAACGTTGTGCACTGAAGATTAACATATGCACTTTTCACATTGCACACCAGAACTAAATCCTTCCCATGTTTATTAAAGAGATATGTGTGTTGTTGCATTGCATTGCACAAACGATCTAACCGTTTTGCACTGAAGAATAACATATAGGTTATGCACTTTTTCCATTGCATTGCACACCAGAACTGTCATTCCCATGTTCATTAAAGAGATAACGTGTGTTGTTGCATTGCATTGCACTAACATACGTTATGCACTTTTTGCATTGCATTGCATTGCACACCAGATCTAACTCATTCCCATGTTGATTAAAGACATAACGTGTGGTTGCATTGCATTGCATTGCATTGCATTGCCTTGTTTTGCTTTGCACTGCATTGCATTGCATTGCATTGCATTGCATTGCATTGCATTGCATTGCATTGCTTTGCATTGCATTGCATTGCATTGCATTGCATTGCATTAACGATCTAACGTTGTGCACTGAAGAATAACATATGTACTTTTCACATTACATTGCATTGCACACCAAAACTAACTCATTCCCATGTTGATTAAAGACATAACGTGTGGTTGCATTGCAATGCATTGCATTGCATTGCATTGCATTGCTTTGCATTGCATTGCATTGCATTGCATTGCATTGCATTGCATTGCATTGCATTGCATTGCATTGCATTGATTTGCTTTGCACTGCATTGCATTGCATTGCATTGCACTGCATTTCTTTGCATTGCATTGCATTGCATTGCAATGCATTGCATTGCATTGCTTTGCATTGCTTTGCATTGCATTGCATTGTATTGTATTGCATTGCATTGCATTGCATTGCATTGCATTGTTTTGCTTTGCTTTGCTTTGCTTTGCTTTGCTTTGCTTTGCTTTGCTTTGCTTTGCTTTGCTTTGCTTTGCTTTGCTTTGCTTTGCTTTGCTTTGCTTTGCTTTGCTTTGCTTTGCTTTGCTTTGCTTTGCATTGATTGCATTGTATTGCATTGCATTGCATTGCATTGCATTGCATTGCATTGCTTTGCACTGAACTGCGTTGCATTGCATTGCATTGCATTAACGATCTAACGTTGTGCACTGAAGAATAACATATGCACTTTTCACATTGCACACCAGAACTAAATCCTTCCCATGTTTATTAAAGAGATATGTGTGTTGTTGCATTGCATTGCACAAACGATCTAACCGTTGTGCACTGAAGAATAACATATAGGTTATGCACTTTTTGCATTGCATTGCACACCAGAACTGTCATTCCCATGTTCATTAAAGAGATAACGTGTGTTGTTGCATTGCATTGCACTAACATACGTTATGCACTTTTTGGATTGCATTGCATTGCACACCAGATCTAACTCATTCCCATGTTGATTAAAGACATAACGTGTGGTTGCATTGCATTGCATTGCATTGCATTGCATTGCATTGCATTACCTTGTTTTGCTTTGCATTGCATTGCATTGCATTGCATTGCATTGCATTAACGATCTAACGTTGTGCACTGAAGAATAACATATGTACTTTTCACATTACATTGCATTGCACACCAGAACTAACTCATTCCCATGTTGATTAAAGACATAACGTGTGGTTGCATTGCAATACATTGCATTGCATTGCATTGCATTGCATTGCATTGCTTTGATTTGCTTTGCACTGCATTGCATTGCATTGCACTGCATTTCTTTGCATTGCATTGCATTGCAATGCATTGCAATGCATTGCAATGCATTGCATTGCATTGCTTTGCATTGCTTTGCATTGCATTGTATTGCATTGCATTGCATTGCATTGCATTGTTTTGCTTTGCTTTGCTTTGCTTTGCTTTGCTTTGCTTTGCTTTGCTTTGCTTTGCTTTGCTTTGCTTTGCTTTGCTTTGCTTTGCTTTGCTTTGCTTTGCATTGATTGCATTGTATTGCATTGCATTGCATTGCATTGCATTGCATTGCTTTGCACTGAACTGCGTTGCATTGCATTGCATTGCATTAACGATCTAACGTTGTGCACTGAAGAATAACATATGCACTTTTCACATTGCACACCAGAACTAAATCCTTCCCATGTTTATTAAAGAGATATGTGTGTTGTTGCATTGCATTGCACAAACGATCTAACCGTTGTGCACTGAAGAATAACATATAGGTTATGCACTTTTTGCATTGCATTGCACACCAGAACTGTCATTCCCATGTTCATTAAAGAGATAACGTGTGTTGTTGCATTGCATTGCACTAACATACGTTATGCACTTTTTGCATTGCATTGCATTGCACACCAGATCTAACTCATTCCCATGTTGATTAAAGACATAACGTGTGGTTGCATTGCATTGCATTGCATTGCCTTGTTTTGCTTTGCACTGCATTGCATTGCATTGCATTGCATTGTATTAACGATCTAACGTTGTGCACTGAAGAATAACATATGCACTTTTCACATTGCATTGCATTGCACACCAGAACTAACTCATTCCCATGTTGATTAAAGACATAACGTGTGGGTGCATTGCATTGCATTGCATTGCATTGCATTAACAATCTAACGTTGTGCACTAAAGAATAACATATGCACTTTTCATATTGCAATGCATTGCACACCAGAACTAAATCCTTCCCATGTTCATTAAAGAGATATGTGTGTTGTTAACGTTGTGCAATATTATAGCTTATGCACTTTTCGCATTGCATTGCATTGCACACCAGAAATAACTCATTGCCATGTTCATTAAAGAGAAATCTCTCTATGTCTTTAATTAACATGGGAATGAGTTAGTTCTGGTGTGCAATGCACTGCAAAAAGTCCAAAACCTATGGTGTTGCTAGGCGGTTGCTAAGGTATTCTTGGGTGTTTGCTAGGCGGTTGCTATGGTGTTGCTAGGATATTTTCAGTGGTTGCTATGGTCTTTTGGGTGGTTGCTAGGCGGTTGCTAGGGTATTTTGGGTGGTTGTTAGGGTGTTCTGGGTGGTTGCAAGGATGTTATGGTTGATTACTAGGGTGTTCTGGGTGGTTGCTAGGCGGTTGCTAGGGTATTTTGGGTGGTTGCTAGGGTCTTCCGGGTGGTTGGCTATGGTGTTATGGATGGTTACTAGGGGGTTTTGGGTGGTTGCTAGGGTGTTGCTAGATTGTTGATAGGGTGTTCTGGGTGGTTGCTATGGTGTTGCTAGGCGGTTGCTAGGGTGTTCTGGGTGGTTGCTAGGCGGTTGCTAGGTGGAGGCTAAGGTATTTTGGGTGGTTGCTAGGCGGTTGCTAAGATATTTTGGGCGGTTGCTAGGGTTTTGTTAGCGGTTGCTAAGGTATTTTGGGTGGTTGCTAGGGTGTTGCTAGGTGGTTGCTAGGGTATTCTGGGTGGTTGCAAGGCGGTTGCTAGGGTATTTTGGTTGGTTGCTAGGGTCTTTTGGGTGGTTGCTAGGTGGTTGCTAGGGTGTTTCTAAGCGGTTGCTAAGGTATTTTGGGTGGTTGCTAGGGTGTTTCTAGGCGGTTGCTATGGTGTTGCTAGGCGGTTGCTTAGGTATTCTGGGTGGTTGCTAGGCGGTTGCTATGGTGTTGCTAGGATATTTTCAGTGGTTGCTATGGTCTTTTGGGTGGTTGCTGGGCGGTTGCTAGGGTATTTTGGGTGGTTGTTAGGGTGTTCTGGGTGGTTCCTAGGATGTTATGGTTGATTACTAGGGTGTTCTGGGTGATTGCTAGGGTATTTTGGGTGGTTGCTAGGGTGTTTCTAGGCGGTTGCTATGGTGTTGCTAGGCGGTTGCTTAGGTATTCTGGGTGGTTGCTAGGCGGTTGCTATGGTGTTGCTAGGATATTTTCAGTGGTTGCTATGGTCTTTTGGGTGGTTGCTGGGCGGTTGCTAGGGTATTTTGGGTGGTTGTTAGGGTGTTCTGGGTGGTTGCTAGGATGTTATGGTTGATTACTAGGGTGTTCTGGGTGGTTGCTAGGGTATTTTGGGTGGTTGCTAGGGTGTTGCTAGATGGTTGATAGGGTGTTCTGGGTGGTTGCTATAGTGTTGCTAGGCGGTTGCTAGGGTGTTCTGGGTGGTTGCTATGGTGTTGCTAGGCGGAGGCTAAGGTATTTTGGGTGGTTGCTAGGCGGTTGCTAGGGTGTTGCTAGGTGGTTGCTAAGATATTTTGGGCGGTTGCTAGGGTTTTGTTAGCGGTTGCTAAGGTATTTTGGGTGGTTGCTAGGGTGTTGCTAGGTGGTTGCTAGGGTATTCTGGGTGGTTGAGAGGCGGTTGCTAGGATATTTTGGGTGGTTGCTAGGTGGTTGCTAGGGTGTTGCTAAGCGGTTGCTAAGGTATTTTGGGTGGTTGCTAGGGTGTTTCTAGGCGGTTGCTATGATATTCTGGGTGGTTGCTAGGCGGTTGCTATGTGTTGCTAGGATATTTTCAGTGGTTGCTATGGTCTTTTGGGTGGTTGCTAGGCGGTTGCTAGGGTATTTTGGGTGGTTGTTAGGGTGTTCTGGGCGGTTGGTAGGATGTTATGGTTGATTACTAGGGTGTTCTGGGTGGTTGCTAGGCGGTTGCTAGGGTATTTTGGGTGGTTGCTAGGGTCTTTTGGGTGGTTGGCTATGGTGTTATGGATGGTTACTAGGGTGTTTTGGGTGGTTGCTAGGGTGTTGCTAGATGGTTGATAGGGTGTACTGGGTGGTTGCTATGGTGTTGCTAGGCGTTTGCTATGGTGTTCTTGGTTGTTGCTATGGTGTTGCTAGGCGGAGGCTACGGTATTTTGGGTGGTTGCTAGGCGGTTGCTAGGGTGTTGCTAGGTGGTTGCTAAGGTATTTTGGGTGGTTGCTAGGGTGTTGCTAGGCGGTTGCTAAGGTATTCTGGGTGGTTGCTAGGCGGTTGCTAGAATATTTTGGGTGGTTGCTAGGGTCTTTTGGGTGGTTGCAAGGCTGTTGCTAGGGTATTTTGGGTTGGTTGCTAGGGTGTTCTGGGTGGTTGCTATGGTGTTGCTAGGTGGTTGCTATGGTACTCTGGGTGGTTGCTAGTCGGTTGCTAGGGTCTTTTGGGTGGTTGCTAGGGTCTTTTGGGTAGTTGCTAGGTGGTTGCTAGGGTGTTCTGGGTGATTGCTAGGCGGTTGCTATTGTGTTGCTAAGCGATGGCTAAAGTATTTTGGGTGGTTGCTAGGGTGTTTCTATGCGGTTGCTAGGCTGTTCTGGGTGGTTGCTATGGTGTTGCTAGGTGGTTGCTAAGTTATTCTGGGTGGTTGCTAGGCAGTTGCTAGGATGTTATGGGTGGTCGTTATGGTGTTGCTAGGCGGTTGCTAGGGTATTCTGGGTTGTTTCTAGGCGGTTGCTATGGTGTTGTTAGGCGGTTGTTAGGGTCTTTTGGGTGGTTGCTAGGGTCTTTTGGGTGGTTGCTAGGTGGTTGCTAGGGTGTTCTGGGTGGTTGCTAGGCGGTTGCTATGGTGTTGCTAAGCGAGAGCTAAGGTATATTGGGTGGTTGCTAGGGTGTTTCTATGCGGTTGCTAGGCTGTTCTGGGTGGTTGCTATGGTGTTGCTAGGCGGTTGCTATGGTGTTCTGGGTGGTTGCTAGAATATTTTCAGTGGTTGCTATGGTCTTTTGGGTGGTTGAGGCGGTTGCTAGGGTATTTTGGGTGGTTGCTAGTGTGTTCTGGGTGGTTGCTAGGATATTATGGGTGGTTGCCAGGGTCTTTTGGTTTGTTGCTAGGTGGTTGCTAGGGTGTTCTGGGTGGTTGCTAGGCGGTTGCCTGGGTGTTGCTATGATGTTGCAAGGCAGTTGCTAAGGTATTTTGGGTGTTTGCTAGGCGGTTGCTAGGGTGTTGCTAGGAGGTTGCTAGGGTGTTCTGGGTGGTTGCTATGGTGTTCCTAGGCGGTTGCTAAGGTACTCTGGGTGGTTGCAAGGCGGTTGCTAGGGTCTTTTGGGTGGTTTCTAGGGTGTTCTGGGTGGTTGCTATGGTTGCTATGGTGTTGCTAAGCGATGGATAAGGTATTTTGGGTGGTTGCTAGGGTTTTCTGGGTGGTTGCTATGCTGTTGCTAGTTGGTTGCTAAGGTATTCTGGGTGGTTGCTAGGCAGTTGCTAGGATGTTATGGGTGGTCGTTATGGTGTTGCTAGGCGGTTGCTAGGGTATTCTGGGTGGTTTCTAGGCGGTTGCCTGGGTGTTCTGGGTGGTTGCTATGTTGTTGCTAGGCAGTTGCTAAGGTATTTTGGGTGGTTGCTAGGCGGTTGCTAGGGTGTTGCTAGGAGGTTGCTAGGGTGTTCTGGGTGGTTGCTATGGTGTTGCTAGGCGGAGGCTAAGGTATTTTGGGTGGTTGCTAGGCGGTTGCTAGGCTGTTGCTAGATGGTTGCTAAGATATTTTGGCCGGTTGCTAGGGTTTTGTTAGCGGTTGCTAAGGTATTTTGGGTGGTTGCTAGGGTGTTGCTAGGTGGTTGCTAGGGTATTCTGGGTGGTTGCTATTGTTTTGCTAGGCGGTTGCTAAGGTATTCTGAGTGGTTGCAAGGCGGTTGCTAGGGTATTTTGGGTGGTTGCTAGGGTCTTTTGGGTGGTTTCAAGGCGGTTGCTAGGCGGTTGCTAAGGTATTCTGGGTGGTTGCTAGGCGGTTGCTAATATATTTTGGGTGGTTGCTAGGTTGTTGCTAGGCGGTTGCAAAGGTATTCTGGGTGGTTGCTAGGCGGTTGCTATGTTGTTCTGGGTGGTTGCTAGGTTATTTTCAGTGGTTGCTATGGTCTTTTGAGTGGTTGATAGATCTATCTATCTACTTCAAACTATTTTAAACTTCAAATACTTTAAACTTCAAACTAAATTAAACTTTAAACTAATTTAAACTTTTTAAACGTCAAACTTACATAAACTTTAAGATAATTTAAACTTCAAACTACTAAATTTACTTCATTTTAACTTATAAACTGTAACGCATATAAACTCTGAGTGTGTAAGTTTTATCGAGTTAGTGTATGTGTGTGTGTATATGTATGTGAGTTAATGTGTGTGTGTGTGTATGTGTGTGTGTGTGTGTGTGTAACCGCCTAGAACACAATAGCAACCACTGAGAACAACCTAGCAACCGCCTAGCAACCATCCAGAATAACTTAGAACACCATATCAACCACTCAGAACACCCTAGCAACTGCTTAACAACCACCCAGAACACCCTAGCAACCACCTATAATACCTTAGAACACCCTAGCAACACCATAGCAACCACTCAGAACACCGTAGCAACTGCCTAACAACCACCCAGAACACCCTAGCAACCACCCAAAATACCTTAGAACACCCTAGCAACCACTCAGAACACCCTAGCAACCACCCAAAAGACCCTAGCAACCACCCAAAATATTCTAGCAACCACCTAGCAACCAACCAAAACACCCTAGCAACCACCTAGAAACCACCCAAAAAACCTTAGCAACGACTCAAAATATCCTAGCAACCGCCTAGCAACCACCCAGAACACCCTAGCAACCACCCAAAACAGCCTAGCAACACCATAGCAACCACCCAAAATACATTAGCAACCGCCTAGCAACACCCTAGCAACCACCCAAAATACCTTAGAACACCATAGCAACACCACAGCAACCACCCAAAATACCTTAGCCATCGCTTAGCAACACCATAGCAACCGCCTAGCAACCACCCAGAACACCCTAGAAACCACCCAAAAGACCCTAGCAACCGCCTTGCAACCACCCAGAGTACCTTAGCAACCGCCTAGCAACACCATAGCAACCACCCAGAACACCCTAGCAACCTCCTAGCAACACCCTAGCAACCGCCTAGCAACAACCCAAAATACCTTAGCAACTGCCTAGCAACAACATAGCAACCACCTAGCAACCACCCAGAACACCCTAGCAACCACCTAGCAACAAACCAAAAGACCCTGGCAACCACCCATAATATCCTAGCAACCACCCAGAACACACTAGCAACCACCCAAAATACCCTAGCAACCGCCTCAACCACCCAGAAGACCATAGCAACCACTGAAAATATTCTAGCAACCACCCAGAACACCATAGCAACCACCTAGCAACCACCCAGAATACCTTAGCAACCACCTAGCAACACATAGCAACCACCGTGAACACCATAGCAACCGCATAGAAACACCCTAGCAACCACCCAAAATACCTTAGCTCTCGCTTAGCAACACCATAGCAACCGCCTAGCAACCACCCAGAACACCCTAGCAACCACCCAATAGACCATAGCAACCACCCAAAAGACATTAGCAACCGCCTTGCAACCACCCAGAGTACCTTAGTAACCGCCTAGCAACACCAAAGCATCCACCCAGAACACCCTAGCAACCTCCTAGCAACACCCTAGCAACCGCCTAGCAACCACCCAAAATACCTTAGCAACTGCCTAGCAACAACATAGCAACCACCCAGAACACCCAGGCAACCGCCTAGAAACACCCTAGCAACCGCCTAGCAACCACCCAAAATACCTTAGCAACTGCCTAGCAACAACATAGCAACCACCCAGAACACCCAGGCAACCGCCTAGAAACAACCCAGAATACCCTAGCAACCGCCTAGCAACACCATAACGACCACCCATAACATCCTAGCAACTGCCTAGCAACCACCCAGAATACCTTAGCAACCACCTAGCAACACCATAGAAACCACCCAGAACAGCCTAGCAACCGCATAGAAACACCCTAGCAACCACCCAAAATACCTTAGCTCTCGCTTAGCAACACCATAGCAACCGCCTAGCAACCACCCAGAACACCCTAGCAACCACCTAGCAACCACCCAAAAGACCCTAGCAACCGCCTTGCAACCACCCAGAGTACCTTAGCAACCGCCTAGCAACACCATAGCATCCACCCAGAACACCCTAGCAACCTCCTAGCAACACCCTAGCAACCACCCAAAAGACCTTAGCAACTGCCTAGCAACAACATAGCAACAACCCAGAATACCCAGGCAACCGCCTAGCAACACCATAACGACCACCCATAACATCCTAGCAACTGCCTACCAACCACCCAGAATACCTTAGCAACCACCTAGCAACACCATAGCAACCATCCAGAACAGCCTAGCAACCGCATAGAAACACCCTAACAACCACCCAAAATACCTTAGCCATCGCTTAGCAACACCATAGCAACTGCCTAGCAACCACCCAGAACACCCTAGCAACCACCTAGCAACCACCCAAAAGACCCTGGCAACCACCCATAACATCCTAGCAACCACCCAGAACACACTAGCAACCACTGAAAATATTCTAGCAACCACCCAGAACACCATAGCGATCTAACCGTTGTGCACTGAAGAACAACATATAGGTTATGCTCTTTTTGCATTGCATTGCACAACAAACTGTCATTCCCATGTTCATTAAAGAGATAACGTGTGTTGTTGCATTGCATTGCACACCAGAACTAACTCATCCCCATGTTGATTAAAGACATAACGTGTGGTTGCATTGCATTGCATTGCATTGCATTGCTTTGCATTGCATTGCATTGCATTGCATTGCATTGCATTGCATTGCATTGCATTGCCTTGTTTTGCTTTGCACTGCATTGCATTGCATTGCATTGCATTGCATTGCATTGCATTGCATTGCATTGCATTGCATTGAATTGCATTGCATTGCGTTGCATTGCATTGTATTGCATTAACGATCTAACGTTGTGCACTGAAGAATAACATATGCACTTTTCACATTGCATTCCATTGCACACCAGAACTAACTCATTCCCATGTTGATTAAAGACTTAACGTGTGGTTGCTTTGCATTGCATTGCATTGCATTGCATTGCATTGCTTTGCTTTGCATTGCATTGCATTGCATTGCATTGCATTGCATTGCATTGCATTGCAATAACATACGTTATGCACTTTTTGCATTGCATTGCATTGCACACCAGAACTAACTCATCCCCATGTTGATTAAAGACATAACGTGTGGTTGCATTGCATTGCATTGCATTGCATTGCATTGCATTGCATTACCTTGTTTTGCTTTGCATTGCATTGCATTGCATTGCATTAAAGATCTAACGTTGTGCACTGAAGAATAACATATGTACTTTTCACATTACATTGCATTGCACACCAGAACTAACTCATTCCCATGTTGATTAAAGACATAACGTGTGGTTGCATTGTAATGCATTGCATTGCATTGCATTGCAGTGCATTGCATTGCTTTGCATCGCATCGCATTGCATTGCATTGCATTGCATTGCATTGATTTGCTTTGCACTGCATTGCATTGCATTGCTTTGCATTGCTTTGCATCGCATTGCATTGCATTGCATTGCTTTGCATTGCATTGCATTGCATTGCATTGCATTGCATTGCATTGCATTGCTTTGCTTTGCTTTGCTTTGCTTTGCTTTGCTTTGCTTTGCTTTGCTTTGCTTTGCTTTGCTTTGCTTTGCTTTGCTTTGCTTTGCTTTGCTTTGCTTTGCTTTGCTTTGCACTGAACTGCGTTGCATTGCATTGCATTAACGATCTAACGTTGTGCACTGAAGATTAACATATGCACTTTTCACATTGCACACCAGAACTAAATCCTTCCCATGTTTATTAAAGAGATATGTGTGTTGTTGCATTGCATTGCACAAACGATCTAACCGTTTTGCACTGAAGAATAACATATAGGTTATGCACTTTTTGCATTGCATTGCACACCAGAACTGTCATTCCCATGTTCATTAAAGAGATAACGTGTGTTGTTGCATTGCATTGCACTAACATACGTTATGCACTTTTTGCATTGCATTGCATTGCACACCAGATCTAACTCATTCCCATGTTGATTAAAGACATAACGTGTGGTTGCATTGCATTGCATTGCATTGCCTTGTTTTGCTTTGCACTGCATTGCATTGCATTGCATTGCATTGCATTGCATTGCATTGCATTGCATTGCATTACCTTGTTTTGCTTTGCATTGCATTGCATTGCATTGCATTGCATTAACGATCTAACGTTGTGCACTGAAGAATAACATATGTACTTTTCACATTACATTGCATTGCACACCAGAACTAACTCATTCCCATGTTGATTAAAGACATAACGTGTGGTTGCATTGCAATGCATTGCATTGCTTTGCATTGCATTGCATTGCATTGCATTGCATTGCATTGCATTGCATTGCATTGCATTGCATTGCATTGCATTGCATTGCATTGCATTGATTTGCTTTGCACTGCATTGCATTGCATTGCATTGCACTGCATTTCTTTGCATTGCATTGCTTTGCATTGCTTTGCATTGCATTGCATTGCATTGCATTGCATTGCATTGCATTGCATTGCTTTGCTTTGCTTTGCTTTGCGTTGCTTTGCGTTGCTTTGCTTTGCTTTGCTTTGCTTTGCTTTGCTTTGCTTTGCTTTGCTTTGCTTTGCTTTGCTTTGCTTTGCTTTGCTTTGCTTTGCTTTGCTTTGCATTGGATTGCATTGTATTGCATTGCTTTGCACTGAACTGCGTTGCATTGCATTGCATTGCATTAACGATCTAACGTTGTGCACTGAAGATTAACATATGCACTTTTCACATTGCACACCAGAACTAAATCCTTCCCATGTTTATTAAAGAGATATGTGTGTTGTTGCATTGCATTGCACAAACGATCTAACCGTTTTGCACTGAAGAATAACATATAGGTTATGCACTTTTTGCATTGCATTGCACACCAGAACTGTCATTCCCATGTTCATTAAAGAGATAACGTGTGTTGTTGCATTGCATTGCACTAACATACGTTATGCACTTTTTGCATTGCATTGCATTGCACACCAGATCTAACTCATTCCCATGTTGATTAAAGACATAACGTGTGGTTGCATTGCATTGCATTGCATTGCATTGCCTTGTTTTGCTTTGTACTGCATTGCATTGCATTGCATTGCATTGCTTTGCATTGCATTGCATTGAATTGCATTGCATTGCATTGCATTGCATTGCATTGCATTGCATTGCATTACCTTGTTTTGCTTTGCATTGCATTGCATTGCATTGCATTGCATTGCATTAACGATCTAACGTTGTGCACTGAAGAATAACATATGTACTTTTCACATTACATTGCATTGCACACCAGAACTAACTCATTCCCATGTTGATTAAAGACATAACGTGTGGTTGCATTGCAATGCATTGCATTGCATTGCATTGCATTGCATTGCTTCATTGCATTGCATTGCATTGCATTGCATTGCATTGCATTGCATTGCATTGCATTGCATTGCATTGCATTGCATTGCATTGCATTGCATTGCATTGCATTGCATTGATTTGCTTTGCACTGCATTGCATTGCATTGCACTGCATTTCTTTGCATTGCATTGCAATGCATTGCAATGCATTGCATTGCATTGCTTTGCATTGCTTTGCATTGCATTGCATTGCATTGCATTGCTTTGCTTTGCTTTGCTTTGCTTTGCTTTGCTTTGCTTTGCTTTGCGTTGCTTTGCTTTGCTTTGCTTTGCTTTGCTTTGCTTTGCTTTGCTTTGCTTTGCTTTGCTTTGCTTTGCTTTGCTTTGCTTTGCTTTGCTTTGCTTTGCTTTGCTTTGCTTTGCTTTGCTTTGCTTTGCTTTGCATTGATTGCATTGTATTGCATTGCATTGCATTGCATTGCATTGCTTTGCACTGAACTGCGTTGCATTGCATTGCATTGCATTAACGATCTAACGTTGTGCACTGAAGAATAACATATGCACTTTTCACATTGCACACCAGAACTAAATCCTTCCCATGTTTATTAAAGATATATATGTGTTGTTGCATTGCATTGCACAAACGATCTAACCGTTTTGCACTGAAGAATAACATATAGGTTATGCACTTTTTGCATTGCATTGCACACCAGAACTGTCATTCCCATGTTCATTAAAGAGATAACGTGTGTTGTTGCATTGCATTGCACTAACATACGTTATGCACTTTTTGCATTGCATTGCATTGCACACCAGATCTAACTCATTCCCATGTTGATTAAAGACATAACGTGTGGTTGCATTGCATTGCATTGCATTGCATTGCCTTGTTTTGCTTTGCACTGCATTGCATTGCATTGCATTGCATTGCATTGTATTAACGATCTAACGTTGTGCACTGAAGAATAACATATGCACTTTTCACATTGCATTGCATTGCACACCAGAACTAACTCATTCCCATGTTGATTAAAGACATAACGTGTGGGTGCATTGCATTGCATTGCATTGCATTAACGATCTAACGTTGTGCACTAAAGAATAACATATGCACTTTTCATATTGCAATGCATTGCACACCAGAACTAAATCCTTCCCATGTTCATTAAAGAGATATGTGTGTTGTTAACGTTGTGCAATATTATAGCTTATGCACTTTTCGCATTGCATTGCATTGCACACCAGAAATAACTCATTGCCATGTTCATTAAAGAGAAATCTCTCTATGTCTTTAATTAACATGGGAATGAGTTAGTTCTGGTGTGCAATGCACTGCAAAAAGTACAAAACCTATGGTGTTGCTAGGCGGTTGCTAAGGTATTCTTGGGTGTTTGCTAGGCGGTTGCTATGGTGTTGCTAGGATATTTTCAGTGGTTGCTATGGTCTTTTGGGTGGTTGCTAGGCGGTTGCTAGGGTATTTTGGGTGGTTGTTAGGGTGTTCTGGGTGGTTGCAAGGATGTTATGGTTGATTACTAGGGTGTTCTGGGTGGTTGCTAGGCGGTTGCTAGGGTATTTTGGGTGGTTGCTAGGGTCTTCCGGGTGGTTGGCTATGGTGTTATGGATGGTTACTAGGGTGTTTTGGGTGGTTGCTAGGGTGTTGCTAGATTGTTGATAGGGTGTTCTGGGTGGTTGCTATGGTGTTGCTAGGCGGTTGCTAGGGTGTTCTGGGTGGTTGCTAGGCGGTTGCTAGGTGGAGGCTAAGGTATTTTGGGTGGTTGCTAGGCGATTGCTAGGGTTTTGCTAGGTGGTTGCTAAGATATTTTGGGCGGTTGCTAGGGTTTTGTTAGCGGTTGCTAAGGTATTTTGGGTGGTTGCTAGGGTGTTGCTAGGTGGTTGCTAGGGTATTCTGGGTGGTTGCAAGGCGGTTGCTAGGGTATTTTGGTTGGTTGCTAGGGTCTTTTGGGTGGTTGCTAGGTGGTTGCTAGGGTGTTTCTAAGCGGTTGCTAAGGTATTTTGGGTGGTTGCTAGGGTGTTTCTAGGCGGTTGCTATGGTGTTGCTAGGCGGTTGCTTAGGTATTCTGGGTGGTTGCTAGGCGGTTGCTATGGTGTTGCTAGGATATTTTCAGTGGTTGCTATGGTCTTTTGGGTGGTTGCTGGGCGGTTGCTAGGGTATTTTGGGTGGTTGTTAGGGTGTTCTGGGTGGTTGCTAGGATGTTATGGTTGATTACTAGGGTGTTCTGGGTGGTTGCTAGGGTATTTTGGGTGGTTGCTAGGGTGTTTCTAGGCGGTTGCTATGGTGTTGCTAGGCGGTTGCTTAGGTATTCTGTGTGGTTGCTAGGCGGTTGCTATGGTGTTGCTAGGATATTTTCAGTGGTTGCTATGGTCTTTTGGGTGGTTGCTGGGCGGTTGCTAGGGTATTTTGGGTGGTTGTTAGGGTGTTCTGGGTGGTTGCTAGGATGTTATGGTTGATTACTAGGGTGTTCTGGGTGGTTGCTAGGGTATTTTGGGTGGTTGCTAGGGTGTTGCTAGATGGTTGATAGGGTGTTCTGGGTGGTTGCTATAGTGTTGCTAGGCGGAGGCTAAGGTATTTTGGGTGGTTGCTAGGCGGTTGCTAGGCTGTTGCTAGATGGTTGGTAAGATATTTTGGCCGGTTGCTAGGGTTTTGTTAGCGGTTGCTAAGGTATTTTGGGTGGTTGCTAGGGTGTTGCTAGGTGGTTGCTAGGGTATTCTGGGTGGTTGCTATTGTGTTGCTAGGCGGTTGCTAAGGTATTCTGAGTGGTTGCAAGGCGGTTGCTAGGGTATTTTGGGTGGTTGCTAGGGTCTTTTGGGTGGTTTCAAGGCGGTTGCTAGGCGGTTGCTAAGGTATTCTGGGTGGTTGCTAGGCGGTTGCTAATATATTTTGGGTGGTTGCTAGGTTGTTGCTAGGCGGTTGCAAAGGTATTCTGGGTGGTTGCTAGGCGGTTGCTATGTTGTTCTGGGTGGTTGCTAGGTTATTTTCAGTGGTTGCTATGGTCTTTTGAGTGGTTGATAGATCTATCTATCTACTTCAAACTATTTTAAACTTCAAATACTTTAAACTTCAAACTAAATTAAACTTTAAACTAATTTAAACTTTTTAAACGTCAAACTTACATAAACTTTAAGATAATTTAAACTTCAAACTACTAAATTTACTTCATTTTAACTTATAAACTGTAACACATATAAACTCTGAGTGTGTAAGTTTTATCGAGTTAGTGTATGTGTGTGTGTGTATATGTATGTGAGTTAATGTGTGTGTGTGTGTGTATGTGTGTGTGTGTGTGTGTGTGTGTAACCGCCTAGAACACAATAGCAACCACTGAGAACAACCTAGCAACCGCCTAGCAACCACCCAGAACACCCTAGCAACCATCCAGAATAACTTAGAACACCATATCAACCACTCAGAACACCCTAGCAACTGCTTAACAACCACCCAGAACACCCTAGCAACCACCTATAATACCTTAGAACACCCTAGCAACACCATAGCAACCACTCAGAACACCGTAGCAACTGCCTAACAACCACCCAGAACACCCTAGCAACCACCCAAAATACCTTAGAACACCCTAGCAACCACTCAGAACACCCTAGCAACCACCCAAAAGACCCTAGCAACCACCCAAAATATTCTAGCAACCACCTAGCAACCACCCAAAACACCCTAGCAACCACCTAGAAACCACCCAAAAAACCTTAGCAACGACTCAAAATATCTTAGCAACCGCATAGCAACCACCCAGAACACCCTAGCAACCACCCAAAACAGCCTAGCAACACCATAGCAACCACCCAAAATACATTAGCAACCGCCTAGCAACACCCTAGCAACCACCCAAAATACCTTAGAACACCATAGCAACACCACAGCAGACACTCAGAACACCCTAGCAACCACCCAAAATACCTTAGAAAACCCTAGTAACTCCATAGCAACCAGTCAGAACCAGTCAGCAACCACCCAAAATACCTCAGAACAAACTAGCAACTGCCTAGCAACCACCCAAAAGACCTTAGCAACCGCCTAGCAACACCCTAGCAACCACCCAAAATACCTTAGAACACCATAGCAACACCATAGCAACCAGTCAGAACACCCTTGCAACCGCCCAAAATACCTCAGAACACCCTAGCAACTGCCTAACAACCACCCAGAACACCCTAGCAACCACCTAGCAACCACCCAAAAGACCCTGGCAACCACCCAAAATAACCTAGCAACCGCCTCAACCACCCAAAAGACCATAGCAACCACTGAAAATATTCTAGCAACCACCCAGAACACCATAGCAACCGCCTAGCAACCACCCAAAATACCTTAGCAACTGCCTAGCAACAACATAGCAACCACCCAGAACACCCAGGCAACCGCCTAGAAACCACCCAGAATACCCTAACAACCGCCTAGCAACACCATAACGACCACCCATAACATCCTAGCAACTGCCTAGCAACCACCCAGAATACCTTAGCAACCACCTAGCAACACCCTAGCAACCACCCAGAACAGCCTAGCAACCGCATAGAAACACCCTAGCAACCACCCAAAATACCTTAGCCATCGCTTAGCAACACCATAGCAACCGCCTAGCAACCACCCAGAACACCCTAGAAACCACCCAAAAGACCCTAGCAACCGCCTTGCAACCACCCAGAGTACCTTAGCAACCGCCTAGCAACACCATAGAAACCACCCAGAACACCCTAGCAACCTCCTAGCAACACCCTAGCAACCGCCTAGCAACAACCCAAAATACCTTAGCAACTGCCTAGCAACAACATAGCAACACCCAGGCAACCACCAAGCAACCACCCAGAACACCCTAGCAACCACCTAGCAACAAACCAAAAGACCCTGGCAACCACCCATAATATCCTAGCAACCACCCAGAACACACTAGCAACCACCCAAAATACCCTAGCAACCGCCTCAACCACCCAGAAGACCATAGCAACCACTGAAAATATTCTAGCAACCACCCAGAACACCATAGCAACCACCTAGCAACCACCCAGAATACCTTAGCAACCACCTAGCAACACATAGCAACCACCGTGAACACCATAGCAACCGCATAGAAACACCCTAGCAACCACCCAAAATACCTTAGCTCTCGCTTAGCAACACCATAGCAACCGCCTAGCAACCACCCAGAACACCCTAGCAACCACCCAATAGACCATAGCAACCACCCAAAAGACATTAGCAACCGCCTTGCAACCACCCAGAGTACCTTAGTAACCGCCTAGCAACACCAAAGCATCCACCCAGAACACCCTAGCAACCTCCTAGCAACACCCTAGCAACCGCCTAGCAACCACCCAAAATACCTTAGCAACTGCCTAGCAACAACATAGCAACCACCCAGAACACCCAGGCAACCGCCTAGAAACACCCTAGCAACCGCCTAGCAACCACCCAAAATACCTTAGCAACTGCCTAGCAACAACATAGCAACCACCCAGAACACCCAGGCAACCGCCTAGAAACAACCCAGAATACCCTAGCAACCGCCTAGCAACACCATAACGACCACCCATAACATCCTAGCAACTGCCTAGCAACCACCCAGAATACCTTAGCAACCACCTAGCAACACCATAGAAACCACCCAGAACAGCCTAGCAACCGCATAGAAACACCCTAGCAACCACCCAAAATACCTTAGCTCTCGCTTAGCAACACCATAGCAACCGCCTAGCAACCACCCAGAACACCCTAGCAACCACCTAG
>NC_138744.1:25865806-25870806 GCF_965113295.1 Leuciscus leuciscus | reverse complement strand
GCGGTTGCTAGGGTATTTTGGTTGGTTGCTAGGGTCTTTTGGGTGGTTGCTAGGTGGTTGCTAGGGTGTTTCTAAGCGGTTGCTAAGGTATTTTGGGTGGTTGCTAGGGTGTTTCTAGGCGGTTGCTATGGTGTTGCTAGGCGGTTGCTTAGGTATTCTGGGTGGTTGCTAGGCGGTTGCTATGGTGTTGCTAGGATATTTTCAGTGGTTGCTATGGTCTTTTGGGTGGTTGCTGGGCGGTTGCTAGGGTATTTTGGGTGGTTGTTAGGGTGTTCTGGGTGGTTGCTAGGATGTTATGGTTGATTACTAGGGTGTTCTGGGTGGTTGCTAGGGTATTTTGGGTGGTTGCTAGGGTGTTTCTAGGCGGTTGCTATGGTGTTGCTAGGCGGTTGCTTAGGTATTCTGTGTGGTTGCTAGGCGGTTGCTATGGTGTTGCTAGGATATTTTCAGTGGTTGCTATGGTCTTTTGGGTGGTTGCTGGGCGGTTGCTAGGGTATTTTGGGTGGTTGTTAGGGTGTTCTGGGTGGTTGCTAGGATGTTATGGTTGATTACTAGGGTGTTCTGGGTGGTTGCTAGGGTATTTTGGGTGGTTGCTAGGGTGTTGCTAGATGGTTGATAGGGTGTTCTGGGTGGTTGCTATAGTGTTGCTAGGCGGTTGCTAGGGTGTTCTGGGTGGTTGCTATGGTGTTGCTAGGCGGAGGCTAAGGTATTTTGGGTGGTTGCTAGGCGGTTGCTAGGCTGTTGCTAGATGGTTGGTAAGATATTTTGGCCGGTTGCTAGGGTTTTGTTAGCGGTTGCTAAGGTATTTTGGGTGGTTGCTAGGGTGTTGCTAGGTGGTTGCTAGGGTATTCTGGGTGGTTGCTATTGTGTTGCTAGGCGGTTGCTAAGGTATTCTGAGTGGTTGCAAGGCGGTTGCTAGGGTATTTTGGGTGGTTGCTAGGGTCTTTTGGGTGGTTTCAAGGCGGTTGCTAGGCGGTTGCTAAGGTATTCTGGGTGGTTGCTAGGCGGTTGCTAATATATTTTGGGTGGTTGCTAGGTTGTTGCTAGGCGGTTGCAAAGGTATTCTGGGTGGTTGCTAGGCGGTTGCTATGTTGTTCTGGGTGGTTGCTAGGTTATTTTCAGTGGTTGCTATGGTCTTTTGAGTGGTTGATAGATCTATCTATCTACTTCAAACTATTTTAAACTTCAAATACTTTAAACTTCAAACTAAATTAAACTTTAAACTAATTTAAACTTTTTAAACGTCAAACTTACATAAACTTTAAGATAATTTAAACTTCAAACTACTAAATTTACTTCATTTTAACTTATAAACTGTAACACATATAAACTCTGAGTGTGTACGTTTTATCGAGTTAGTGTATGTGTGTGTGTGTATATGTATGTGAGTTAATGTGTGTGTGTGTGTGTATGTGTGTGTGTGTGTGTGTGTAACCGCCTAGAACACAATAGCAACCACTGAGAACAACCTAGCAACCGCCTAGCAACCACCCAGAACACCCTAGCAACCATCCAGAATAACTTAGAACACCATATCAACCACTCAGAACACCCTAGCAACTGCTTAACAACCACCCAGAACACCCTAGCAACCACCTATAATACCTTAGAACACCCTAGCAACACCATAGCAACCACTCAGAACACCGTAGCAACTGCCTAACAACCACCCAGAACACCCTAGCAACCACCCAAAATACCTTAGAACACCCTAGCAACCACTCAGAACACCCTAGCAACCACCCTAGCAACCACCCAAAATATTCTAGCAACCACCTAGCAACCACCCAAAACACCCTAGCAACCACCTAGAAACCACCCAAAAAACCTTAGCAACGACTCAAAATATCTTAGCAACCGCATAGCAACCACCCAGAACACCCTAGCAACCACCCAAAACAGCCTAGCAACACCATAGCAACCACCCAAAATACATTAGCAACCGCCTAGCAACACCCTAGCAACCACCCAAAATACCTTAGAACACCATAGCAACACCACAGCAGACACTCAGAACAACCTAGCAACCACCCAAAATACCTTAGAAAACCCTAGTAACTCCATAGCAACCAGTCAGAACCAGTCAGCAACCACCCAAAATACCTCAGAACAAACTAGCAACTGCCTAGCAACCACCCAAAAGACCTTAGCAACCGCCTAGCAACACCCTAGCAACCACCCAAAATACCTTAGAACACCATAGCAACACCATAGCAACCAGTCAGAACACCCTTGCAACCGCCCAAAATACCTCAGAACACCCTAGCAACTGCCTAACAACCACCCAGAACACCCTAGCAACCACCTAGCAACCACCCAAAAGACCCTGGCAACCACCCAAAATAACCTAGCAACCGCCTCAACCACCCAAAAGACCATAGCAACCACTGAAAATATTCTAGCAACCACCCAGAACACCATAGCAACCGCCTAGCAACCACCCAAAATACCTTAGCAACTGCCTAGCAACAACATAGCAACCACCCAGAACACCCAGGCAACCGCCTAGAAACCACCCAGAATACCCTAACAACCGCCTAGCAACACCATAACGACCACCCATAACATCCTAGCAACTGCCTAGCAACCACCCAGAATACCTTAGCAACCACCTAGCAACACCCTAGCAACCACCCAGAACAGCCTAGCAACCGCATAGAAACACCCTAGCAACCACCCAAAATACCTTAGCCATCGCTTAGCAACACCATAGCAACCGCCTAGCAACCACCCAGAACACCCTAGAAACCACCCAAAAGACCCTAGCAACCGCCTTGCAACCACCCAGAGTACCTTAGCAACCGCCTAGCAACACCATAGAAACCACCCAGAACACCCTAGCAACCTCCTAGCAACACCCTAGCAACCACCTAGCAACAACCCAAAATACCTTAGCAACTGCCTAGCAACAACATAGCAACACCCAGGCAACCACCAAGCAACCACCCAGAACACCCTAGCAACCACCTAGCAACAAACCAAAAGACCCTGGCAACCACCCATAATATCCTAGCAACCACCCAGAACACACTAGCAACCACCCAAAATACCCTAGCAACCGCCTCAACCACCCAGAAGACCATAGCAACCACTGAAAATATTCTAGCAACCACCCAGAACACCATAGCAACCACCTAGCAACCACCCAGAATACCTTAGCAACCACCTAGCAACACATAGCAACCACCGTGAACACCATAGCAACCGCATAGAAACACCCTAGCAACCACCCAAAATACCTTAGCTCTCGCTTAGCAACACCATAGCAACCGCCTAGCAACCACCCAGAACACCCTAGCAACCACCCAATAGACCATAGCAACCACCCAAAAGACATTAGCAACCGCCTTGCAACCACCCAGAGTACCTTAGTAACCGCCTAGCAACACCAAAGCATCCACCCAGAACACCCTAGCAACCTCCTAGCAACACCCTAGCAACCGCCTAGCAACCACCCAAAATACCTTAGCAACTGCCTAGCAACAACATAGCAACCACCCAGAACACCCAGGCAACCGCCTAGAAACACCCTAGCAACCGCCTAGCAACCACCCAAAATACCTTAGCAACTGCCTAGCAACAACATAGCAACCACCCAGAACACCCAGGCAACCGCCTAGAAACAACCCAGAATACCCTAGCAACCGCCTAGCAACACCATAACGACCACCCATAACATCCTAGCAACTGCCTAGCAACCACCCAGAATACCTTAGCAACCACCTAGCAACACCATAGAAACCACCCAGAACAGCCTAGCAACCGCATAGAAACACCCTAGCAACCACCCAAAATACCTTAGCTCTCGCTTAGCAACACCATAGCAACCGCCTAGCAACCACCCAGAACACCCTAGCAACCACCTAGCAACCACCCAAAAGACCCTAGCAACCGCCTTGCAACCACCCAGAGTACCTTAGCAACCGCCTAGCAACACCATAGCATCCACCCAGAACACCCTAGCAACCTCCTAGCAACACCCTAGCAACCACCCAAAAGACCTTAGCAACTGCCTAGCAACAACATAGCAACAACCCAGAATACCCAGGCAACCGCCTAGCAACACCATAACGACCACCCATAACATCCTAGCAACTGCCTACCAACCACCCAGAATACCTTAGCAACCACCTAGCAACACCATAGCAACCATCCAGAACAGCCTAGCAACCGCATAGAAACACCCTAACAACCACCCAAAATACCTTAGCCATCGCTTAGCAACACCATAGCAACTGCCTAGCAACCACCCAGAACACCCTAGCAACCACCTAGCAACCACCCAAAAGACCCTGGCAACCACCCATAACATCCTAGCAACCACCCAGAACACACTAGCAACCACTGAAAATATTCTAGCAACCACCCAGAACACCATAGCGATCTAACCGTTGTGCACTGAAGAACAACATATAGGTTATGCTCTTTTTGCATTGCATTGCACAACAAACTGTCATTCCCATGTTCATTAAAGAGATAACGTGTGTTGTTGCATTGCATTGCACACCAGAACTAACTCATCCCCATGTTGATTAAAGACATAACGTGTGGTTGCATTGCATTGCATTGCATTGCATTGCATTGCATTGCCTTGTTTTGCTTTGCACTGCATTGCATTGCATTGCATTGCATTGCATTGCATTGCGTTGCATTGCATTGTATTGCATTAACGATCTAACGTTGTGCACTGAAGAATAACATATGCACTTTTCACATTGCATTCCATTGCACACCAGAACTAACTCATTCCCATGTTGATTAAAGACTTAACGTGTGGTTGCTTTGCATTGCATTGCATTGCATTGCATTGCATTGCATTGCATTGCATTGCATTGCATTGCATTGCATTGCATTGCATTGCATTGCATTGCTTTGCATTGCATTGCAATAACATACGTTATGCACTTTTTGCATTGCATTGCATTGCACACCAGAACTAACTCATCCCCATGTTGATTAAAGACATAACGTGTGGTTGCATTGCATTGCATTGCATTGCA
>NC_138744.1:25825806-25860806 GCF_965113295.1 Leuciscus leuciscus | reverse complement strand
CGGTTGCAAAGGTATTCTGGGTGGTTGCTAGGCGGTTGCTATGTTGTTCTGGGTGGTTGCTAGGTTATTTTCAGTGGTTGCTATGGTCTTTTGAGTGGTTGATAGATCTATCTATCTACTTCAAACTATTTTAAACTTCAAATACTTTAAACTTCAAACTAAATTAAACTTTAAACTAATTTAAACTTTTTAAACGTCAAACTTACATAAACTTTAAGATAATTTAAACTTCAAACTACTAAATTTACTTCATTTTAACTTATAAACTGTAACGCATATAAACTCTGAGTGTGTAAGTTTTATCGAGTTAGTGTATGTGTGTGTGTGTATATGTATGTGAGTTAATGTGTGTGTGTGTGTGTATGTGTGTGTGTGTGTGTGTGTAACCGCCTAGAACACAATAGCAACCACTGAGAACAACCTAGCAACCGCCTAGCAACCACCCAGAACACCCTAGCAACCATCCAGAATAACTTAGAACACCATATCAACCACTCAGAACACCCTAGCAACTGCTTAACAACCACCCAGAACACCCTAGCAACCACCTATAATACCTTAGAACACCCTAGCAACACCATAGCAACCACTCAGAACACCGTAGCAACTGCCTAACAACCACCCAGAACACCCTAGCAACCACCCAAAATACCTTAGAACACCCTAGCAACCACTCAGAACACCCTAGCAACCACCCTAGCAACCACCCAAAATATTCTAGCAACCACCTAGCAACCACCCAAAACACCCTAGCAACCACCTAGAAACCACCCAAAAAACCTTAGCAACGACTCAAAATATCTTAGCAACCGCATAGCAACCACCCAGAACACCCTAGCAACCACCCAAAACAGCCTAGCAACACCATAGCAACCACCCAAAATACATTAGCAACCGCCTAGCAACACCCTAGCAACCACCCAAAATACCTTAGAACACCATAGCAACACCACAGCAGACACTCAGAACACCCTAGCAACCACCCAAAATACCTTAGAAAACCCTAGTAACTCCATAGCAACCAGTCAGAACCAGTCAGCAACCACCCAAAATACCTCAGAACAAACTAGCAACTGCCTAGCAACCACCCAAAAGACCTTAGCAACCGCCTAGCAACACCCTAGCAACCACCCAAAATACCTTAGAACACCATAGCAACACCATAGCAACCAGTCAGAACACCCTTGCAACCGCCCAAAATACCTCAGAACACCCTAGCAACTGCCTAACAACCACCCAGAACACCCTAGCAACCACCTAGCAACCACCCAAAAGACCCTGGCAACCACCCAAAATAACCTAGCAACCGCCTCAACCACCCAAAAGACCATAGCAACCACTGAAAATATTCTAGCAACCACCCAGAACACCATAGCAACCGCCTAGCAACCACCCAAAATACCTTAGCAACTGCCTAGCAACAACATAGCAACCACCCAGAACACCCAGGCAACCGCCTAGAAACCACCCAGAATACCCTAACAACCGCCTAGCAACACCATAACGACCACCCATAACATCCTAGCAACTGCCTAGCAACCACCCAGAATACCTTAGCAACCACCTAGCAACACCCTAGCAACCACCCAGAACAGCCTAGCAACCGCATAGAAACACCCTAGCAACCACCCAAAATACCTTAGCCATCGCTTAGCAACACCATAGCAACCGCCTAGCAACCACCCAGAACACCCTAGAAACCACCCAAAAGACCCTAGCAACCGCCTTGCAACCACCCAGAGTACCTTAGCAACCGCCTAGCAACACCATAGAAACCACCCAGAACACCCTAGCAACCTCCTAGCAACACCCTAGCAACCGCCTAGCAACAACCCAAAATACCTTAGCAACTGCCTAGCAACAACATAGCAACACCCAGGCAACCACCAAGCAACCACCCAGAACACCCTAGCAACCACCTAGCAACAAACCAAAAGACCCTGGCAACCACCCATAATATCCTAGCAACCACCCAGAACACACTAGCAACCACCCAAAATACCCTAGCAACCGCCTCAACCACCCAGAAGACCATAGCAACCACTGAAAATATTCTAGCAACCACCCAGAACACCATAGCAACCACCTAGCAACCACCCAGAATACCTTAGCAACCACCTAGCAACACATAGCAACCACCGTGAACACCATAGCAACCGCATAGAAACACCCTAGCAACCACCCAAAATACCTTAGCTCTCGATTAGCAACACCATAGCAACCGCCTAGCAACCACCCAGAACACCCTAGCAACCACCCAATAGACCATAGCAACCACCCAAAAGACATTAGCAACCGCCTTGCAACCACCCAGAGTACCTTAGTAACCGCCTAGCAACACCAAAGCATCCACCCAGAACACCCTAGCAACCTCCTAGCAACACCCTAGCAACCGCCTAGCAACCACCCAAAATACCTTAGCAACTGCCTAGCAACAACATAGCAACCACCCAGAACACCCAGGCAACCGCCTAGAAACACCCTAGCAAACGCCTAGCAACCACCCAAAATACCTTAGCAACTGCCTAGCAACAACATAGCAACCACCCAGAACACCCAGGCAACCGCCTAGAAACAACCCAGAATACCCTAGCAACCGCCTAGCAACACCATAACGACCACCCATAACATCCTAGCAACTGCCTAGCAACCACCCAGAATACCTTAGCAACCACCTAGCAACACCATAGAAACCACCCAGAACAGCCTAGCAACCGCATAGAAACACCCTAGCAACCACCCAAAATACCTTAGCTCTCGCTTAGCAACACCATAGCAACCGCCTAGCAACCACCCAGAACACCCTAGCAACCACCTAGCAACCACCCAAAAGACCCTAGCAACCGCCTTGCAACCACCCAGAGTACCTTAGCAACCGCCTAGCAACACCATAGCATCCACCCAGAACACCCTAGCAACCTCCTAGCAACACCCTAGCAACCACCCAAAAGACCTTAGCAACTGCCTAGCAACAACATAGCAACAACCCAGAATACCCAGGCAACCGCCTAGCAACACCATAACGACCACCCATAACATCCTAGCAACTGCCTACCAACCACCCAGAATACCTTAGCAACCACCTAGCAACACCATAGCAACCATCCAGAACAGCCTAGCAACCGCATAGAAACACCCTAACAACCACCCAAAATACCTTAGCCATCGCTTAGCAACACCATAGCAACTGCCTAGCAACCACCCAGAACACCCTAGCAACCACCTAGCAACCACCCAAAAGACCCTGGCAACCACCCATAACATCCTAGCAACCACCCAGAACACACTAGCAACCACTGAAAATATTCTAGCAACCACCCAGAACACCATAGCGATCTAACCGTTGTGCACTGAAGAACAACATATAGGTTATGCTCTTTTTGCATTGCATTGCACAACAAACTGTCATTCCCATGTTCATTAAAGAGATAACGTGTGTTGTTGCATTGCATTGCACACCAGAACTAACTCATCCCCATGTTGATTAAAGACATAACGTGTGGTTGCATTGCATTGCATTGCATTGCATTGCATTGCCTTGTTTTGCTTTGCACTGCATTGCATTGCATTGCATTGCATTGCATTGCATTGCGTTGCATTGCATTGTATTGCATTAACGATCTAACGTTGTGCACTGAAGAATAACATATGCACTTTTCACATTGCATTCCATTGCACACCAGAACTAACTCATTCCCATGTTGATTAAAGACTTAACGTGTGGTTGCTTTGCATTGCATTGCATTGCATTGCATTGCATTGCATTGCATTGCATTGCATTGCATTGCATTGCATTGCATTGCATTGCTTTGCATTGCATTGCAATAACATACGTTATGCACTTTTTGCATTGCATTGCATTGCACACCAGAACTAACTCATCCCCATGTTGATTAAAGACATAACGTGTGGTTGCATTGCATTGCATTGCATTGCATTGCTTTGCATTGCATTGCATTGCATTGCATTGCATTGCATTGCATTGCATTGCATTGCATTGCATTGCATTGCTTTGCATCGCATTGCATTGCATTGCATTGCTTTGCATTGCATTGCATTGCATTGCATTGTATTGCATTGCATTGCATTGCATTGCATTGCATTGCATTGCTTTGCTTTGCTTTGCTTTGCTTTGCTTTGCTTTGCTTTGCTTTGCTTTGCTTTGCTTTGCTTTGCTTTGCTTTGCTTTGCTTTGCTTTGCTTTGCTTTGCTTTGCTTTGCTTTGCTTTGCATTGGATTGCATTGTATTGCATTGCATTGCATTGCATTGCTTTGCACTGAACTGCGTTGCATTGCATTGCATTGCATTAACGATCTAACGTTGTGCACTGAAGAATAACATATGCACTTTTCACATTGCACACCAGAACTAAATCCTTCCCATGTTTATTAAAGAGATATGTGTGTTGTTGCATTGCATTGCACAAACGATCTAACCGTTGTGCACTGAAGAATAACATATAGGTTATGCACTTTTTGCATTGCATTGCACACCAGAACTGTCATTCCCATGTTCATTAAAGAGATAACGTGTGTTGTTGCATTGCATTGCACTAACATACGTTATGCACTTTTTGCATTGCATTGCATTGCACACCAGATCTAACTCATTCCCATGTTGATTAAAGACATAACGTGTGGTTGCATTGCATTGCATTGCATTGCATTGCATTGCATTGCATTGCATTGCATTGCATTGCATTGCCTTGTTTTGCTTTGCACTGCATTGCATTGCATTGCATTGTATTAACGATCTAACGTTGTGCACTGAAGAATAACATATGCACTTTTCACATTGCATTGCATTGCACACCAGAACTAACTCATTCCCATGTTGATTAAAGACATAACGTGTGGGTGCATTGCATTGCATTGCATTGCATTGCATTAACGATCTAACGTTGTGCACTAAAGAATAACATATGCACTTTTCATATTGCAATGCATTGCACACCAGAACTAAATCCTTCCCATGTTCATTAAAGAGATATGTGTGTTGTTAACGTTGTGCAATATTATAGCTTATGCACTTTTCGCATTGCATTGCATTGCACACCAGAAATAACTCATTGCCATGTTCATTAAAGAGAAATCTCTCTATGTCTTTAATTAACATGGGAATGAGTTAGTTCTGGTGTGCAATGCACTGCAAAAAGTACAAAACCTATGGTGTTGCTAGGCGGTTGCTAAGGTATTCTTGGGTGTTTGCTAGGCGGTTGCTATGGTGTTGCTAGGATATTTTCAGTGGTTGCTATGGTCTTTTGGGTGGTTGCTAGGCGGTTGCTAGGGTATTTTGGGTGGTTGTTAGGGTGTTCTGGGTGGTTGCAAGGATGTTATGGTTGATTACTAGGGTGTTCTGGGTGGTTGCTAGGCGGTTGCTAGGGTATTTTGGGTGGTTGCTAGGGTCTTCCGGGTGGTTGGCTATGGTGTTATGGATGGTTACTAGGGTGTTCTGGGTGGTTGCTATGGTGTTGCTAGGCGGTTGCTAGGGTGTTCTGGGTGGTTGCTAGGCGGTTGCTAGGTGGAGGCTAAGGTATTTTGGGTGGTTGCTAGGCGATTGCTAGGGTTTTGCTAGGTGGTTGCTAAGATATTTTGGGCGGTTGCTAGGGTTTTGTTAGCGGTTGCTAAGGTATTTTGGGTGGTTGCTAGGGTGTTGCTAGGTGGTTGCTAGGGTATTCTGGGTGGTTGCAAGGCGGTTGCTAGGGTATTTTGGTTGGTTGCTAGGGTCTTTTGGGTGGTTGCTAGGTGGTTGCTAGGGTGTTTCTAAGCGGTTGCTAAGGTATTTTGGGTGGTTGCTAGGGTGTTTCTAGGCGGTTGCTATGGTGTTGCTAGGCGGTTGCTTAGGTATTCTGGGTGGTTGCTAGGCGGTTGCTATGGTGTTGCTAGGATATTTTCAGTGGTTGCTATGGTCTTTTGGGTGGTTGCTGGGCGGTTGCTAGGGTATTTTGGGTGGTTGTTAGGGTGTTCTGGGTGGTTGCTAGGATGTTATGGTTGATTACTAGGGTGTTCTGGGTGGTTGCTAGGGTATTTTGGGTGGTTGCTAGGGTGTTTCTAGGCGGTTGCTATGGTGTTGCTAGGCGGTTGCTTAGGTATTCTGTGTGGTTGCTAGGCGGTTGCTATGGTGTTGCTAGGATATTTTCAGTGGTTGCTATGGTCTTTTGGGTGGTTGCTGGGCGGTTGCTAGGGTATTTTGGGTGGTTGTTAGGGTGTTCTGGGTGGTTGCTAGGATGTTATGGTTGATTACTAGGGTGTTCTGGGTGGTTGCTAGGGTATTTTGGGTGGTTGCTAGGGTGTTGCTAGATGGTTGATAGGGTGTTCTGGGTGGTTGCTATAGTGTTGCTAGGCGGTTGCTAGGGTGTTCTGGGTGGTTGCTATGGTGTTGCTAGGCGGAGGCTAAGGTATTTTGGGTGGTTGCTAGGCGGTTGCTAGGCTGTTGCTAGATGGTTGGTAAGATATTTTGGCCGGTTGCTAGGGTTTTGTTAGCGGTTGCTAAGGTATTTTGGGTGGTTGCTAGGGTGTTGCTAGGTGGTTGCTAGGGTATTCTGGGTGGTTGCTATTGTGTTGCTAGGCGGTTGCTAAGGTATTCTGAGTGGTTGCAAGGCGGTTGCTAGGGTATTTTGGGTGGTTGCTAGGGTCTTTTGGGTGGTTTCAAGGCGGTTGCTAGGCGGTTGCTAAGGTATTCTGGGTGGTTGCTAGGCGGTTGCTAATATATTTTGGGTGGTTGCTAGGTTGTTGCTAGGCGGTTGCAAAGGTATTCTGGGTGGTTGCTAGGCGGTTGCTATGTTGTTCTGGGTGGTTGCTAGGTTATTTTCAGTGGTTGCTATGGTCTTTTGAGTGGTTGATAGATCTATCTATCTACTTCAAACTATTTTAAACTTCAAATACTTTAAACTTCAAACTAAATTAAACTTTAAACTAATTTAAACTTTTTAAACGTCAAACTTACATAAACTTTAAGATAATTTAAACTTCAAACTACTAAATTTACTTCATTTTAACTTATAAACTGTAACGCATATAAACTCTGAGTGTGTAAGTTTTATCGAGTTAGTGTATGTGTGTGTGTGTATATGTATGTGAGTTAATGTGTGTGTGTGTGTGTATGTGTGTGTGTGTGTGTGTGTAACCGCCTAGAACACAATAGCAACCACTGAGAACAACCTAGCAACCGCCTAGCAACCACCCAGAACACCCTAGCAACCATCCAGAATAACTTAGAACACCATATCAACCACTCAGAACACCCTAGCAACTGCTTAACAACCACCCAGAACACCCTAGCAACCCCATAGCAACCACTCAGAACACCGTAGCAACTGCCTAACAACCACCCAGAACACCCTAGCAACCACCCAAAATACCTTAGAACACCCTAGCAACCACTCAGAACACCCTAGCAACCACCCAAAAGACCCTAGCAACCACCCAAAATATTCTAGCAACCACCTAGCAACCACCCAAAACACCCTAGCAACCACCTAGAAACCACCCAAAAAACCTTAGCAACGACTCAAAATATCCTAGCAACCGCCTAGCAACCACCCAGAACACCCTAGCAACCACCCAAAACAGCCTAGCAACACCATAGCAACCACCCAAAATACCTTAGCAACCGCCTAGCAACACCCTAGCAACCACCCAAAATACCTTAGAACACCATAGCAACACCACAGCAGACACTCAGAACACCCTAGCAACCACCCAAAATACCTTAGAAAACCCTAGTAACTCCATAGCAACCAGTCAGAACACCCTAGCAACCACCCAAAATACCTCAGAACAAACTAGCAACTGCCTAGCAACCACCCAAAAGACCTTAGCAACCGCCTAGCAACACCCTAGCAACCACCCAAAATACCTTAGAACACCATAGCAACACCATAGCAACCAGTCAGAACACCCTTGCAACCGCCCAAAATACCTCAGAACACCCTAGCAACTGCCTAACAACCACCCAGAACACCCTAGCAACCACCTAGCAACCACCCAAAAGACCCTGGCAACCACCCAAAATAACCTAGCAACCGCCTCAACCACCCAAAAGACCATAGCAACCACTGAAAATATTCTAGCAACCACCCAGAACACCATAGCAACCGCCTAGCAACCACCCAAAATACCTTAGCAACTGCCTAGCAACAACATAGCAACCACTCAGAACACCCAGGCAACCGCCTAGAAACCACCCAGAATACCCTAGCAACCGCCTAGCAACACCATAACGACCACCCATAACATCCTAGCAACTGCCTAGCAACCACCCAGAATACCTTAGCAACCACCTAGCAACACCCTAGCAACCACCCAGAACAGCCTAGCAACCGCATAGAAACACCCTAGCAACCACCCAAAATACCTTAGCCATCGCTTAGCAACACCATAGCAACCGCCTAGCAACCACTCAGAACACCCTAGAAACCACCCAAAAGACCCTAGCAACCGCCTTGCAACCACCCAGAGTACCTTAGCAACCGCCTAGCAACACCATAGCAACCACCCAGAACACCCTAGCAACCTCCTAGCAACACCCTAGCAACCGCCTAGCAACAACCCAAAATACCTTAGCAACTGCCTAGCAACAACATAGCAACACCCAGGCAACCACCAAGCAACCACCCAGAACACCCTAGCAACCACCTAGCAACAAACCAAAAGACCCTGGCAACCACCCATAATATCCTAGCAACCACCCAGAACACACTAGCAACCACCCAAAATACCCTAGCAACCGCCTCAACCACCCAGAAGACCATAGCAACCACTGAAAATATTCTAGCAACCACCCAGAACACCATAGCAACCACCTAGCAACACATAGCAACCACCGTGAACACCATAGCAACCGCATAGAAACACCCTAGCAACCACCCAAAATACCTTAGCTCTCGCTTAGCAACACCATAGCAACCGCCTAGCAACCACCCAGAACACCCTAGCAACCACCCAATAGACCATAGCAACCACCCAAAAGACATTAGCAACCGCCTTGCAACCACCCAGAGTACCTTAGTAACCGCCTAGCAACACCAAAGCATCCACCCAGAACACCCTAGCAACCTCCTAGCAACACCCTAGCAACCGCCTAGCAACCACCCAAAATACCTTAGCAACTGCCTAGCAACAACATAGCAACCACCCAGAACACCCAGGCAACCGCCTAGAAACACCCTAGCAAACGCCTAGCAACCACCCAAAATACCTTAGCAACTGCCTAGCAACAACATAGCAACCACCCAGAACACCCAGGCAACCGCCTAGAAACAACCCAGAATACCCTAGCAACCGCCTAGCAACACCATAACGACCACCCATAACATCCTAGCAACTGCCTAGCAACCACCCAGAACAACCTAGCAACACCATAGAAACCACCCAGAACAGCCTAGCAACCGCATAGAAACACCCTAGCAACCACCCAAAATACCTTAGCTCTCGCTTAGCAACACCATAGCAACCGCCTAGCAACCACCCAGAACACCCTAGCAACCACCTAGCAACCACCCAAAAGACCCTAGCAACCGCCTTGCAACCACCCAGAGTACCTTAGCAACCGCCTAGCAACACCATAGCATCCACCCAGAACACCCTAGCAACCTCCTAGCAACACCCTAGCAACCACCCAAAAGACCTTAGCAACTGCCTAGCAACAACATAGCAACAACCCAGAATACCCAGGCAACCGCCTAGCAACACCATAACGACCACCCATAACATCCTAGCAACTGCCTACCAACCACCCAGAATACCTTAGCAACCACCTAGCAACACCATAGCAACCATCCAGAACAGCCTAGCAACCGCATAGAAACACCCTAACAACCACCCAAAATACCTTAGCCATCGCTTAGCAACACCATAGCAACTGCCTAGCAACCACCCAGAACACCCTAGCAACCACCTAGCAACCACCCAAAAGACCCTGGCAACCACCCATAACATCCTAGCAACCACCCAGAACACACTAGCAACCACTGAAAATATTCTAGCAACCACCCAGAACACCATAGCGATCTAACCGTTGTGCACTGAAGAACAACATATAGGTTATGCTCTTTTTGCATTGCATTGCACAACAAACTGTCATTCCCATGTTCATTAAAGAGATAACGTGTGTTGTTGCATTGCATTGCACACCAGAACTAACTCATCCCCATGTTGATTAAAGACATAACGTGTGGTTGCATTGCATTGCATTGCATTGCTTTGCATTGCATTGCATTGCATTGCATTGCATTGCATTGCATTGCATTGCATTGCATTGCATTGCCTTGTTTTGCTTTGCACTGCATTGCATTGCATTGCATTGCATTGCAATAACATACGTTATGCACTTTTTGCATTGCATTGCATTGCACACCAGAACTAACTCATCCCCATGTTGATTAAAGACATAACGTGTGGTTGCATTGCATTGCTTTGCATTGCATTGCATTGCATTGCATTGCATTGCATTGCATTGCATTGCATTGCATTGCGTTACCTTGTTTTGCTTTGCATTGCATTGCATTGCATTGCATTGCATTGCATTGCATTGCATTGCATTGCATTAAAGATCTAACGTTGTGCACTGAAGAATAACATATGTACTTTTCACATTACATTGCATTGCACACCAGAACTAACTCATTCCCATGTTGATTAAAGACATAACGTGTGGTTGCATTGTAATGCATTGCATTGCATTGCATTGCATTGCTTTGCATCGCATTGCATTGCATTGCATTGCATTGCATTGCATTGCATTGATTTGCTTTGCTTTGCACTTTATTGCATTGCATTGCATTGCATTGCTTTGCATTGCATTGCATTGTATTGCATTGCATTGCATTGCATTGCATTGCATTGCATTGCATTGCATTGTTTTGCTTTGCTTTGCTTTGCTTTGCTTTGCATTGGATTGCATTATATTGCATTGCATTGCATTAACGATCTAACGTTGTGCACTGAAGAATAACATATGCACTTTTCACATTGCACACCAGAACTAAATCCTTCCCATGTTTATTAAAGAGATATGTGTGTTGTTGCATTGCATTGCACAAACGATCTAACCGTTTTGCACTGAAGAATAACATATAGGTTATGCACTTTTTGCATTGCATTGCACACCAGAACTGTCATTCCCATGTTCATTAAAGAGATAACGTGTGTTGTTGCATTGCATTGCACTAACATACGTTATGCACTTTTTGCATTGCATTGCATTGCACACCAGATCTAATTCATTCCCATGTTGATTAAAGACATAACGTGTGGTTGCATTGCATTGCATTGCATTGCATTGCATTGCATTGCATTGCATTGCCTTGTTTTGCTTTGCACTGCATTGCATTGCATTGCATTGCATTGCATTGCATTGCATTGCTTTGCATTGCATTGCATTGCATTGCATTGCATTGCATTGCATTACCTTGTTTTGCTTTGCATTGCATTGCATTGCATTGCATTGCATTGCATTGCATTAACGATCTAACGTTGTGCACTGAAGAATAACATATGTACTTTTCACATTACATTGCATTGCACACCAGAACTAACTCATTCCCATGTTGATTAAAGACATAACGTGTGGTTGCATTGCAATGCATTGCATTGCATTGCATTGCTTTGCATTGCATTGCATTGCATTGCATTGCATTGCATTGCATTGCATTGCATTGCATTGCATTGATTTGCTTTGCACTGCATTGCATTGCATTGCATTGCACTGCATTTCTTTGCATTGCATTGCATTGCATTGCATTGCATTGCTTTGCATTGCTTTGCATTGCATTGCATTGTATTGCATTACATTGCATTGCATTGCATTGTTTTGCTTTGCTTTGCTTTGCTTTGCTTTGCTTTGCTTTGATTTGCTTTGCTTTGCTTTGCTTTGCTTTGCTTTGCTTTGCTTTGCATTGATTGCATTGTATTGCATTGCATTGCATTGCATTGCATTGCATTGCTTTGCACTGAACTGCGTTGCATTGCATTGCATTGCATTAACGATCTAACGTTGTGCACTGAAGAATAACATATGCACTTTTCACATTGCACACCAGAACTAAATCCTTCCCATGTTTATTAAAGAGATATGTGTGTTGTTGCATTGCATTGCACAAACGATCTAACCGTTGTGCACTGAAGAATAACATATAGGTTATGCACTTTTTGCATTGCATTGCACACCAGAACTGTCATTCCCATGTTCATTAAAGAGATAACGTGTGTTGTTGCATTGCATTGCACTAACATACGTTATGCACTTTTTGCATTGCATTGCATTGCACACCAGATCTAACTCATTCCCATGTTGATTAAAGACATAACGTGTGGTTGCATTGCATTGCATTGCATTGCATTGCATTGCATTGCATTGCATTGCATTGCATTGCATTGCATTGCATTGCATTGCATTGCATTGCATTGCCTTGTTTTGCTTTGCACTGCATTGCATTGCATTGCATTGTATTAACGATCTAACGTTGTGCACTGAAGAATAACATTTGCACTTTTCACATTGCATTGCATTGCACACCAGAACTAACTCATTCCCATGTTGATTAAAGACATAACGTGTGGGTGCATTGCATTGCATTGCATTGCATTGCATTGCATTAACGATCTAACGTTGTGCACTAAAGAATAACATATGCACTTTTCATATTGCAATGCATTGCACACCAGAACTAAATCCTTCCCATGTTCATTAAAGAGATATGTGTGTTGTTAACGTTGTGCAATATTATAGCTTATGCACTTTTCGCATTGCATTGCATTGCACACCAGAAATAACTCATTGCCATGTTCATTAAAGAGAAATCTCTCTATGTCTTTAATTAACATGGGAATGAGTTAGTTCTGGTGTGCAATGCACTGCAAAAAGTACAAAACCTATGGTGTTGCTAGGCGGTTGCTAAGGTATTCTTGGGTGTTTGCTAGGCGGTTGCTATGGTGTTGCTAGGATATTTTCAGTGGTTGCTATGGTCTTTTGGGTGGTTGCTAGGCGGTTGCTAGGGTATTTTGGGTGGTTGTTAGGGTGTTCTGGGTGGTTGCAAGGATGTTATGGTTGATTACTAGGGTGTTCTGGGTGGTTGCTAGGCGGTTGCTAGGGTATTTTGGGTGGTTGCTAGGGTCTTCCGGGTGGTTGGCTATGGTGTTATGGATGGTTACTAGGGTGTTTTGGGTGGTTGCTAGGGTGTTGCTAGATGGTTGATAGGGTGTACTGGGTGGTTGCTATGGTGTTGCTAGGCGTTTGCTATGGTGTTCTTGGTTGTTGCTATGGTGTTGCTAGGCGGAGGCTACGGTATTTTGGGTGGTTGCTAGGCGGTTGCTAGGGTGTTGCTAGGTGGTTGCTAAGGTATTTTGGGTGGTTGCTAGGGTGTTGCTAGGCGGTTGCTAAGGTATTCTGGGTGGTTGCTAGGCGGTTGCTAGAATATTTTGGGTGGTTGCTAGGGTCTTTTGGGTGGTTGCAAGGCTGTTGCTAGGGTATTTTGGGTTGGTTGCTAGGGTGTTCTGGGTGGTTGCTATGGTGTTGCTAGGTGGTTGCTATGGTACTCTGGGTGGTTGCTAGGCGGTTGCTAGGGTCTTTTGGGTGGTTGCTAGGGTCTTTTGGGTAGTTGCTAGGTGGTTGCTAGGGTGTTCTGGGTGATTGCTAGGCGGTTGCTATTGTGTTGCTAAGCGATGGCTAAAGTATTTTGGGTGGTTGCTAGGGTGTTTCTATGCGGTTGCTAGGCTGTTCTGGGTGGTTGCTATGGTGTTGCTAGGTGGTTGCTAAGTTATTCTGGGTGGTTGCTAGGCAGTTGCTAGGATGTTATGGGTGGTCGTTATGGTGTTGCTAGGCGGTTGCTAGGGTATTCTGGGTTGTTTCTAGGTGGTTGCTATGGTGTTGTTAGGCGGTTGTTAGGGTCTTTTGGGTGGTTGCTAAGGTCTTTTGGGTGGTTGCTAGGTGGTTGCTAAGGTGTTCTGGGTGGTTGCTAGGCGGTTGCCTGGGTGTTGCTATGATGTTGCAAGGCAGTTGCTAAGGTATTTTGGGTGTTTGCTAGGCGGTTGCTAGGGTGTTGCTAGGAGGTTGCTAGGGTGTTCTGGGTGGTTGCTATGGTGTTCCTAGGCGGTTGCTAAGGTACTCTGGGTGGTTGCAAGGCGCTTGCTAGGGTCTTTTGGGTGGTTTCTAGGGTGTTCTGGGTGGTTGCTATGGTTGCTATGGTGTTGCTAAGCGATGGATAAGGTATTTTGGGTGGTTGCTAGGGTTTTCTGTGTGGTTGCTATGCTGTTGCTAGTTGGTTGCTAAGGTATTCTGGGTGGTTGCTAGGCAGTTGCTAGGATGTTATGGGTGGTCGTTATGGTGTTGCTAGGCGGTTGCTAGGGTATTCTGGGTGGTTTCTAGGCGGTTGCCTGGGTGTTCTGGGTGGTTGCTATGTTGTTGCTAGGCAGTTGCTAAGGTATTTTGGGTGGTTGCTAGGCGGTTGCTAGGGTGTTGCTAGGAGGTTGCTAGGGTGTTCTGGGTGGTTGCTATGGTGTTGCTAGGCGGAGGCTAAGGTATTTTGGGTGGTTGCTAGGCGGTTGCTAGGCTGTTGCTAGATGGTTGCTAAGATATTTTGGCCGGTTGCTAGGGTTTTGTTAGCGGTTGCTAAGGTATTTTGGGTGGTTGCTAGGGTGTTGCTAGGTGGTTGCTAGGGTATTCTGGGTGGTTGCTATTGTGTTGCTAGGCGGTTGCTAAGGTATTCTGAGTGGTTGCAAGGCGGTTGCTAGGGTATTTTGGGTGGTTGCTAGGGTCTTTTGGGTGGTTTCAAGGCGGTTGCTAGGCGGTTGCTAAGGTATTCTGGGTGGTTGCTAGGCCTTTGCTAATATATTTTGGGTGGTTGCTAGGTTGTTGCTAGGCGGTTGCAAAGGTATTCTGGGTGGTTGCTAGGCGGTTGCTATGTTGTTCTGGGTGGTTGCTAGGTTATTTTCAGTGGTTGCTATGGTCTTTTGAGTGGTTGATAGATCTATCTATCTACTTCAAACTATTTTAAACTTCAAATACTTTAAACTTCAAACTAAATTAAACTTTAAACTAATTTAAACTTTTTAAACGTCAAACTTACATAAACTTTAAGATAATTTAAACTTCAAACTACTAAATTTACTTCATTTTAACTTATAAACTGTAACGCATATAAACTCTGAGTGTGTAAGTTTTATCGAGTTAGTGTATGTGTGTGTGTGTATATGTATGTGAGTTAATGTGTGTGTGTATGTGTGTGTGTGTGTGTGTGTAACCGCCTAGAACACAATAGCAACCACTGAGAACAACCTAGCAACCGCCTAGCAACCACCCAGAACACCCTAGCAACCATCCAGAATAACTTAGAACACCATATCAACCACTCAGAACACCCTAGCAACTGCTTAACAACCACCCAGAACACCCTAGCAACCACCTATAATACCTTAGAACACCCTAGCAACACCATAGCAACCACTCAGAACACCGTAGCAACTGCCTAACAACCACCCAGAACACCCTAGCAACCACCCAAAATACCTTAGAACACCCTAGCAACCACTCAGAACACCCTAGCAACCACCCAAAAGACCCTAGCAACCACCCAAAATATTCTAGCAACCACCCAAAACACCCTAGCAACCACCTAGAAACCACCCAAAAAACCTTAGCAACGACTCAAAATATCCTAGCAACCGCCTAGCAACCACCCAGAACACCCTAGCAACCACCCAAAACAGCCTAGCAACACCATAGCAACCACCCAAAATACCTTAGCAACCACCTAGCCACACCCTAGCAACCACCCAAAATACCTTAGAACACCATAGCAACACCACAGCAGACACTCAGAACACCCTAGCAACCACCCAAAATACCTTAGAAAACCCTAGTAACTCCATAGCAACCAGTCAGAACACCCTAGCAACCACCCAAAATACCTCAGAACAAACTAGCAACTGCCTAGCAACCACCCAAAAGACCTTAGCAACCGCCTAGCAACACCCTAGCAACCACCCAAAATACCTTAGAACACCATAGCAACACCATAGCAACCAGTCAGAACACCCTTGCAACCGCCCAAAATACCTCAGAACACCCTAGCAACTGCCTAACAACCACCCAGAACACCCTAGCAACCACCTAGCAACCACCCAAAAGACCCTGGCAACCACCCAAAATAACCTAGCAACCGCCTCAACCACCCAAAAGACCATAGCAACCACTGAAAATATTCTAGCAACCACCCAGAACACCATAGCAACCGCCTAGCAACCACCCAAAATACCTTAGCAACTGCCTAGCAACAACATAGCAACCACCCAGAACACCCAGGCAACCGCCTAGAAACCACCCAGAATACCCTAGCAACCGCCTAGCAACACCATAACGACCACCCATAACATCCTAGCAACTGCCTAGCAACCACCCAGAATACCTTAGCAACCACCTAGCAACACCCTAGCAACCACCCAGAACAGCCTAGCAACCGCATAGAAACACCCTAGCAACCACCCAAAATACCTTAGCCATTGCTTAGCAACACCATAGCAACCGCCTAGCAACCACCCAGAACACCCTAGAAACCACCCAAAAGACCCTAGCAACCGCCTTGCAACCACCCAGAGTACCTTAGCAACCGCCTAGCAACACCATAGCAACCACCCAGAACACCCTAGCAACCTCCTAGCAACACCCTAGCAACCGCCTAGCAACAACCCAAAATACCTTAGCAACTGCCTAGCAACAACATAGCAACACCCAGGCAACCACCAAGCAACCACCCAGAACACCCTAGCAACCACCTAGCAACAAACCAAAAGACCCTGGCAACCACCCATAATATCCTAGCAACCACCCAGAACACACTAGCAACCACCCAAAATACCCTAGCAACCGCCTCAACCACCCAGAAGACCATAGCAACCACTGAAAATATTCTAGCAACCACCCAGAACACCATAGCAACCACCTAGCAACCACCCAGAATACCTTAGCAACCACCTAGCAACACATAGCAACCACCGTGAACACCATAGCAACCGCATAGAAACACCCTAGCAACCACCCAAAATACCTTAGCTCTCACTTAGCAACACCATAGCAACCGCCTAGCAACCACCCAGAACACCCTAGCAACCACCCAATAGACCATAGCAACCACCCAAAAGACATTAGCAACCGCCTTGCAACCACCCAGAGTACCTTAGTAACCGCCTAGCAACACCAAAGCATCCACCCAGAACACCCTAGCAACCTCCAAGCAACACCCTAGCAACCGCCTAGCAACCACCCAAAATACCTTAGCAACTGCCTAGCAACAACATAGCAACCACCCAGAACACCCAGGCAACCGCCTAGAAACACCCTAGCAACCGCCTAGCAACCACCCAAAATACCTTAGCAACTGCCTAGCAACAACATAGCAACCACCCAGAATACCCAGGCAACCGCCTAGAAACAACCCAGAATACCCTAGCAACCGCCTAGCAACACCATAACGACCACCCATAACATCCTAGCAACTGCCTAGCAACCACCCAGAATACCTTAGCAACCACCTAGCAACACCATAGAAACCACCCAGAACAGCCTAGCAACCGCATAGAAACACCCTAGCAACCACCCAAAATACCTTAGCTCTCGCTTAGCAACACCATAGCAACCGCCTAGCAACCACCCAGAACACCCTAGCAACCACCTAGCAACCACCCAAAAGACCCTAGCAACCGCCTTGCAACCACCCAGAGTACCTTAGCAACCGCCTAGCAACACCATAGCATCCACCCAGAACACCCTAGCAACCTCCTAGCAACACCCTAGCAACCACCCAAAATACCTTAGCAACTGCCTAGCAACAACATAGCAACAACCCAGAATACCCAGGCAACCGCCTAGCAACACCATAACGACCACCCATAACATCCTAGCAACTGCCTACCAACCACCCAGAATACCTTAGCAACCACCTAGCAACACCATAGCAACCATCCAGAACAGCCTAGCAACCGCATAGAAACACCCTAACAACCACCCAAAATACCTTAGCCATCGCTTAGCAACACCATAGCAACTGCCTAGCAACCACCCAGAACACCCTAGCAACCACCTAGCAACCACCCAAAAGACCCTGGCAACCACCCATAACATCCTAGCAACCACCCAGAACACACTAGCAACCACTGAAAATATTCTAGCAACCACCCAGAACACCATAGCGATCTAACCGTTGTGCACTGAAGAACAACATATAGGTTATGCTCTTTTTGCATTGCATTGCACAACAAACTTTAATTCCCATGTTCATTAAAGAGATAACGTGTGTTGTTGCATTGCATTGCACACCAGAACTAACTCATCCCCATGTTGATTAAAGACATAACGTGTGGTTGCATTGCATTGCATTGCATTGCTTTGCATTGCATTGCATTGCATTGCATTGCATTGCATTGCATTGCATTGCATTGCATTGCATTGCCTTGTTTTGCTTTGCACTGCATTGCATTGCATTGCATTGCATTGCATTGCATTGCATTGCATTGAATTGCATTGCATTGCATTGCATTGCGTTGCATTGCATTGTATTGCATTAACGATCTAACGTTGTGCACTGAAGAATAACATATGCACTTTTCACATTGCATTCCATTGCACACCAGAACTAACTCATTCCCATGTTGATTAAAGACTTAACGTGTGGTTGCTTTGCATTGCATTGCATTGCATTGCATTGCATTGCATTGCATTGCTTTGCATTGCATTGCATTGCATTGCATTGCATTGCATTGCATTGCATTGCATTGCATTGCAATAACATACGTTATGCACTTTTTGCATTGCATTGCATTGCACACCAGAACTAACTCATCCCCATGTTGATTAAAGACATAACGTGTGGTTGCATTGCATTGCATTGCATTGCATTGCATTATATTGCTTTGCATTGCATTGCATTGCATTGCATTGCATTGCATTGCATTGCATTGTATTGCATTGCATTGCATTGCATTGCATTGTTTTGCTTTGCTTTGCTTTGCTTTGCTTTGCATTGGATTGCATTGGATTGCATTGCATTGCATTAACGATCTAACGTTGTGCACTGAAGAATAACATATGCACTTTTCACATTGCACACCAGAACTAAATCCTTCCCATGTTTATTAAAGAGATATGTGTGTTGTTGCATTGCATTGCACAAACGATCTAACCGTTTTGCACTGAAGAATAACATATAGGTTATGCACTTTTTGCATTGCATTGCACACCAGAACTGTCATTCCCATGTTCATTAAAGAGATAACGTGTGTTGTTGCATTGCATTGCACTAACATACGTTATGCACTTTTTGCATTGCATTGCATTGCACACCAGATCTAACTCATTCCCATGTTGATTAAAGACATAACGTGTGGTTGCATTGCATTGCATTGCATTGCATTGCATTGCATTGCCTTGTTTTGCTTTGCACTGCATTATATTGCATTGCATTGCATTGCATTGCATTGCATTGCATTGCTTTGCATTGCATTGCATTGCATTGCATTGCATTGCATTGCATTGCATTGCATTGCATTGCATTGCATTGCATTGCATTGCATTGCATTACCTTGTTTTGCTTTGCATTGCATTGCATTGCATTGCATTGCATTAACGATCTAACGTTGTGCACTGAAGAATAACATATGTACTTTTCACATTACATTGCATTGCACACCAGAACTAACTCATTCCCATGTTGATTAAAGACATAACGTGTGGTTGCATTGCAATGCATTGCATTGCATTGCATTGCATTGCATTGCATTGTATTGCATTACATTGCATTGCATTGCATTGCATTGCTTTGCTTTGCTTTGCTTTGCTTTGCTTTGCTTTGCTTTGCTTTGCTTTGCTTTGCTTTGCTTTGCTTTGCTTTGCTTTGCATTGATTGCATTGTATTGCATTGCATTGCATTGCATTGCATTGCATTGCATTGCTTTGCACTGAACTGCGTTGCATTGCATTGCATTGCATTAACGATCTAACGTTGTGCACTGAAGAATAACATATGCACTTTTCACATTGCACACCAGAACTAAATCCTTCCCATGTTTATTAAAGAGATATGTGTGTTGTTGCATTGCATTGCACAAACGATCTAACCGTTGTGCACTGAAGAATAACATATAGGTTATGCACTTTTTGCATTGCATTGCACACCAGAACTGTCATTCCCATGTACATTAAAGAGATAACGTGTGTTGTTGCATTGCATTGCACTAACATACGTTATGCACTTTTTGCATTGCATTGCATTGCACACCAGATCTAACTCATTCCCATGTTGATTAAAGACATAACGTGTGGTTGCATTGCATTGCATTGCATTGCTTTGCATTGCATTGCATTGCATTGCATTGCATTGCATTGCATTGCATTGCCTTGTTTTGCTTTGCACTGCATTGCATTGCATTGCATTGCATTGCATTGCATTGCATTGCATTGAATTGCATTGCATTGCATTGCATTGCATTGCGTTGCATTGCATTGTATTGCATTAACGATCTAACGTTGTGCACTGAAGAATAACATATGCACTTTTCACATTGCATTCCATTGCACACCAGAACTAACTCATTCCCATGTTGATTAAAGACTTAACGTGTGGTTGCTTTGCATTGCATTGCATTGCATTGCATTGCATTGCATTGCATTGCATTGCATTGCATTGCATTGCTTTGCATTGCATTGCATTGCATTGCATTGCATTGCATTGCATTGCATTGCATTGCATTGCTTTGCATTGCATTGCATTGCATTGCATTGCATTGCATTGCATTGCATTGCAATAACATACGTTATGCACTTTTTGCATTGCATTGCATTGCACACCAGAACTAACTCATCCCCATGTTGATTAAAGACATAACGTGTGGTTGCATTGCATTGCATTGCATTGCATTGCATTATATTGCTTTGCATTGCATTGCATTGCATTGCATTGCATTGCATTGCATTGCATTGCATTGCATTGCATTGCATTGCATTGCATTGTATTGCATTGCATTGCATTCCATTGCATTGCATTGCTTTGCTTTGCTTTGCTTTGCTTTGCTTTGCATTGGATTGCATTGGATTGCATTGCATTGCATTAACGATCTAACGTTGTGCACTGAAGAATAACATATGCACTTTTCACATTGCACACCAGAACTAAATCCTTCCCATGTTTATTAAAGAGATATGTGTGTTGTTGCATTGCATTGCACAAACGATCTAACCGTTTTGCACTGAAGAATAACATATAGGTTATGCACTTTTTGCATTGCATTGAACACCAGAACTGTCATTCCCATGTTCATTAAAGAGATAACGTGTGTTGTTGCATTGCATTGCACTAACATACGTTATGCACTTTTTGCATTGCATTGCATTGCACATCAGATCTAACTCATTCCCATGTTGATTAAAGACATAACGTGTGGTTGCATTGCATTGCATTGCATTGCATTGCATTGCATTGCCTTGTTTTGCTTTGCACTGCATTATATTGCATTGCATTGCATTGCATTGCATTGCATTGCTTTGCATTGCATTGCATTGCATTGCATTGCATTGCATTGCATTGCATTGCATTGCATTGCATTGCATTGCATTGCATTGCATTGCATTACCTTGTTTTGCTTTGCATTGCATTGCATTGCATTGCATTGCATTAACGATCTAACGTTGTGCACTGAAGAATAACATATGTACTTTTCACATTACATTGCATTGCACACCAGAACTAACTCATTCCCATGTTGATTAAAGACATAACGTGTGGTTGCATTGCAATGCATTGCATTGCATTGCATTGCATTGCATTGCATTGCATTGCATTGCATTGCATTGCATTGCATTGCATTGCTTTGCATTGCATTGCATTGCATTGATTTGCTTTGCACTGCATTGCATTGCATTGCACTGCATTTCTTTGCATTGCATTGCATTGCATTGCAATGCATTGCATTGCATTGCTTTGCATTGCTTTGCATTGCTTTGCATTGTATTGCATTACATTGCATTGCATTGCATTGCATTGTTTTGCTTTGCTTTGCTTTGCTTTGCTTTGCTTTGCTTTGCTTTGCTTTGCTTTGCTTTGCTTTGCTTTGCTTTGCATTGATTGCATTGTATTGCATTGCATTGCATTGCATTGCATTGCATTGCATTGCTTTGCACTGAACTGCGTTGCATTGCATTGCATTGCATTAACGATCTAACGTTGTGCACTGAAGAATAACATATGCACTTTTCACATTGCACACCAGAACTAAATCCTTCCCATGTTTATTAAAGAGATATGTGTGTTGTTGCATTGCATTGCACAAACGATCTAACCGTTGTGCACTGAAGAATAACATATAGGTTATGCACTTTTTGCATTGCATTGCACACCAGAACTGTCATTCCCATGTTCATTAAAGAGATAACGTGTGTTGTTGCATTGCATTGCACTAACATACGTTATGCACTTTTTGCATTGCATTGCATTGCACACCAGATCTAACTCATTCCCATGTTGATTAAAGACATAACGTGTGGTTGCATTGCATTGCATTGCATTGCATTGCATTGCCTTGTTTTGCTTTGCATTGCATTGCATTGCATTGCATTGCATTGCATTGCATTGCATTGCATTGCATTGTATTAACGATCTAACGTTGTGCACTGAAGAATAACATATGCACTTTTCACATTGCATTGCATTGCACACCAGAACTAACTCATTCCCATGTTGATTAAAGACATAACGTGTGGGTGCATTGCATTGCATTGCATTGCATTGCATTGCATTGCATTGCATTAACGATCTAACGTTGTGCACTAAAGAATAACATATGCACTTTTCATATTGCAATGCATTGCACACCAGAACTAAATCCTTCCCATGTTCATTAAAGAGATATGTGTGTTGTTAACGTTGTGCAATATTATAGCTTATGCACTTTTCGCATTGCATTGCATTGCACACCAGAAATAACTCATTGCCATGTTAATTAAAGAGAAATCTCTCTATGTCTTTAATTAACATGGGAATGAGTTAGTTCTGGTGTGCAATGCAATGCAATGCGAAAAGTGCATAAGCTATAATATTGCACAACGTTAACAACACACATATCTCTTTAATGAACATGGGAAGGATTTAGTTCTGGTGTGCAATGCATTGCAATATGAAAAGTGCATATGTTATTCGGTTGCTATGGTGTTGCTAGGATATTTTCAGTGGTTGCTATGGTCTTTTGGGTGGTTGCTAGGCGGTTGCTAGGGTATTTTGGGTGGTTGTTAGGGTGTTCTGGGTGGTTGCAAGGATGTTATGGTTGATTACTAGGGTGTTCTGGGTGGTTGCTAGGCGGTTGCTAGGGTATTTTGGGTGGTTGCTAGAATATTTTCAGTGGTTGCTATGGTCTTTTGGGTGGTTGAGGCGGTTGCTAGGGTATTTTGGGTGGTTGCTAGTGTGTTCTGGGTGGTTGCTAGGATATTATGGGTGGTTGCCAGGGTCTTTTGGTTTGTTGCTAGGTGGTTGCTAGGGTGTTCTGGGTGGTTGCTAGGCGGTTGCCTGGGTGTTGCTATGATGTTGCAAGGCAGTTGCTAAGGTATTTTGGGTGTTTGCTAGGCGGTTGCTAGGGTGTTGCTAGGAGGTTGCTAGGGTGTTCTGGGTGGTTGCTATGGTGTTCCTAGGCGGTTGCTAAGGTACTCTGGGTGGTTGCAAGGCGGTTGCTAGGGTCTTTTGGGTGGTTTCTAGGGTGTTCTGGGTGGTTGCTATGGTTGCTATGGTGTTGCTAAGCGATGGATAAGGTATTTTGGGTGGTTGCTAGGGTTTTCTGGGTGGTTGCTATGCTGTTGCTAGTTGGTTGCTAAGGTATTCTGGGTGGTTGCTAGGCAGTTGCTAGGATGTTATGGGTGGTTTCTAGGCGGTTGCCTGGGTGTTCTGGGTGGTTGCTATGTTGTTGCTAGGCAGTTGCTAAGGTATTTTGGGTGGTTGCTAGGCGGTTGCTAGGGTGTTGCTAGGAGGTTGCTAGGGTGTTCTGGGTGGTTGCTATGGTGTTGCTAGGCGGAGGCTAAGGTATTTTGGGTGGTTGCTAGGCGGTTGCTAGGCTGTTGCTAGATGGTTGCTAAGATATTTTGGCCGGTTGCTAGGGTTTTGTTAGCGGTTGCTAAGGTATTTTGGGTGGTTGCTAGGGTGTTGCTAGGTGGTTGCTAGGGTATTCTGGGTGGTTGCTATTGTGTTGCTAGGCGGTTGCTAAGGTATTCTGAGTGGTTGCAAGGCGGTTGCTAGGGTATTTTGGGTGGTTGCTAGGGTCTTTTGGGTGGTTTCAAGGCGGTTGCTAGGCGGTTGCTAAGGTATTCTGGGTGGTTGCTAGGCGGTTGCTAATATATTTTGGGTGGTTGCTAGGTTGTTGCTAGGCGGTTGCAAAGGTATTCTGGGTGGTTGCTAGGCGGTTGCTATGTTGTTCTGGGTGGTTGCTAGGTTATTTTCAGTGGTTGCTATGGTCTTTTGAGTGGTTGATAGATCTATCTATCTACTTCAAACTATTTTAAACTTCAAATACTTTAAACTTCAAACTAAATTAAACTTTAAACTAATTTAAACTTTTTAAACGTCAAACTTACATAAACTTTAAGATAATTTAAACTTCAAACTACTAAATTTACTTCATTTTAACTTATAAACTGTAACGCATATAAACTCTGAGTGTGTAAGTTTTATCGAGTTAGTGTATGTGTGTGTGTGTATATGTATGTGAGTTAATGTGTGTGTGTATGTGTGTGTGTGTGTGTGTGTGTGTAACCGCCTAGAACACAATAGCAACCACTGAGAACAACCTAGCAACCGCCTAGCAACCACCCAGAACACCCTAGCAACCATCCAGAATAACTTAGAACACCATATCAACCACTCAGAACACCCTAGCAACTGCTTAACAACCACCCAGAACACCCTAGCAACCACCTATAATACCTTAGAACACCCTAGCAACACCATAGCAACCACTCAGAACACCGTAGCAACTGCCTAACAACCACCCAGAACACCCTAGCAACCACCCAAAATACCTTAGAACACCCTAGCAACCACTCAGAACACCCTAGCAACCACCCAAAAGACCCTAGCAACCACCCAAAATATTCTAGCAACCACCTAGCAACCACCCAAAACACCCTAGCAACCACCTAGAAACCACCCAAAAAACCTTAGCAACGACTCAAAATATCCTAGCAACCGCCTAGCAACCACCCAGAACACCCTAGCAACCACCCAAAACAGCCTAGCAACACCATTGCAACCGCCCAAAATACCTTAGCAACCGCCTAGCAACACCCTAGCAACCACCCAAAATACCTTAGAACACCATAGCAACACCACAGCAGACACTCAGAACACCCTAGCAACCACCCAAAATACCTTAGAAAACCCTAGTAACTCCATAGCAACCAGTCAGAACACCCTAGCAACCACCCAAAATACCTCAGAACAAACTAGCAACTGCCTAGCAACCACCCAAAAGACCTTAGCAACCGCCTAGCAACACCCTAGCAACCACCCAAAATACCTTAGAACACCATAGCAACACCATAGCAACCAGTCAGAACACCCTTGCAACCGCCCAAAATACCTCAGAACACCCTAGCAACTGCCTAACAACCACCCAGAACACCCTAGCAACCACCTAGCAACCACCCAAAAGACCCTGGCAACCACCCAAAATAACCTAGCAACCGCCTCAACCACCCAAAAGACCATAGCAACCACTGAAAATATTCTAGCAACCACCCAGAACACCATAGCAACCGCCTAGCAACCACCCAAAATACCTTAGCAACTGCCTAGCAACAACATAGCAACCACCCAGAACACCCAGGCAACCGCCTAGAAACCACCCAGAATACCCTAGCAACCGCCTAGCAACACCATAACGACCACCCATAACATCCTAGCAACTGCCTAGCAACCACCCAGAATACCTTAGCAACCACCTAGCAACACCCTAGCAACCACCCAGAACAGCCTAGCAACCGCATAGAAACACCCTAGCAACCACCCAAAATACCTTAGCCATCGCTTAGCAACACCATAGCAACCGCCTAGCAACCACCCAGAACACCCTAGAAACCACCCAAAAGACCCTAGCAACCGCCTTGCAACCACCCAGAGTACCTTAGCAACCGCCTAGCAACACCATAGCAACCACCCAGAACACCCTAGCAACCTCCTAGCAACACCCTAGCAACCGCCTAGCAACAACCCAAAATACCTTAGCAACTGCCTAGCAACAACATAGCAACACCCAGGCAACCACCAAGCAACCACCCAGAACACCCTAGCAACCACCTAGCAACAAACCAAAAGACCCTGGCAACCACCCATAATATCCTAGCAACCACCCAGAACACACTAGCAACCACCCAAAATACCCTAGCAACCGCCTCAACCACCCAGAAGACCATAGCAACCACTGAAAATATTCTAGCAACCACCCAGAACACCATAGCAACCACCTAGCAACCACCCAGAATACCTTAGCAACCACCTAGCAACACATAGCAACCACCGTGAACACCATAGCAACCGCATAGAAACACCCTAGCAACCACCCAAAATACCTTAGCTCTCGCTTAGCAACACCATAGCAACCGCCTAGCAACCACCCAGAACACCCTAGCAACCACCCAATAGACCATAGCAACCACCCAAAAGACATTAGCAACCGCCTTGCAACCACCCAGAGTACCTTAGTAACCGCCTAGCAACACCAAAGCATCCACCCAGAACACCCTAGCAACCTCCTAGCAACACCCTAGCAACCGCCTAGCAACCACCCAAAATACCTTAGCAACTGCCTAGCAACAACATAGCAACCACCCAGAACACCCTAGCAACCTCCTAGCAACACCCTAGCAACCGCCTAGCAACCACCCAAAATACCTTAGCAACTGCCTAGCAACAACATAGCAACCACCCAGAACACCCAGGCAACCGCCTAGAAACACCCTAGCAACCGCCTAGCAACCACCCAAAATACCTTAGCAACTGCCTAGCAACAACATAGCAACCACCCAGAACACCCAGGCAACCGCCTAGAAACAACCCAGAATACCCTAGCAACCGCCTAGCAACACCATAACGACCACCCATAACATCCTAGCAACTGCCTAGCAACCACCCAGAATACCTTAGCAACCACCTAGCAACACCATAGAAACCACCCAGAACAGCCTAGCAACCGCATAGAAACACCCTAGCAACCACCCAAAATACCTTAGCTCTCGCTTAGCAACACCATAGCAATCGCCTAGCAACCACCCAGAACACCCTAGCAACCACCTAGCAACCACCCAAAAGACCCTAGCAACCGCCTTGCAACCACCCAGAGTACCTTAGCAACCGCCTAGCAACACCATAGCATCCACCCAGAACACCCTAGCAACCTCCTAGCAACACCCTAGCAACCACCCAAAAGACCTTAGCAACTGCCTAGCAACAACATAGCAACAACCCAGAATACCCAGGCAACCGCGTAGCAACACCATAACGACCACCCATAACATCCTAGCAACTGCCTACCAACCACCCAGAATACCTTAGCAACCACCTAGCAACACCATAGCAACCATCCAGAACAGCCTAGCAACCGCATAGAAACACCCTAACAACCACCCAAAATACCTTAGCCATCGCTTAGCAACACCATAGCAACTGCCTAGCAACCACCCAGAACACCCTAGCAACCACCTAGCAACCACCCAAAAGACCCTGGCAACCACCCATAACATCCTAGCAACCACCCAGAACACACTAGCAACCACTGAAAATATTCTAGCAACCACCCAGAACACCATAGCGATCTAACCGTTGTGCACTGAAGAACAACATATAGGTTATGCTCTTTTTGCATTGCATTGCACAACAAACTGTCATTCCCATGTTCATTAAAGAGATAACGTGTGTTGTTGCATTGCATTGCACACCAGAACTAACTCATCCCCATGTTGATTAAAGACATAACGTGTGGTTGCATTGCATTGCATTGCATTGCATTGCATTGCATTGCTTTGTATTGCATTGCATTGCATTGCATTGCATTGCATTGCATTGCATTGCATTGCATTGCATTGCATTGCATTGCATTGCCTTGTTTTGCTTTGCACTGCATTGCATTGCATTGCATTGCAATAACATACGTTATGCACTTTTTGCATTGCACAAACGATCTAACCGTTTTGCACTGAAGAATAACATATAGGTTATGCACTTTTTGCATTGCATTGCACACCAGAACTGTCATTCCCATGTTCATTAAAGAGATAACGTGTGTTGTTGCATTGCATTGCACTAACATACGTTATGCACTTTTTGCATTGCATTGCATTGCACACCAGATCTAACTCATTCCCATGTTGATTAAAGACATAACGTGTGGTTGCATTGCATTGCATTGCATTGCATTGCATTGCATTGCATTGCATTGCATTGCCTTGTTTTGCTTTGCACTGCATTGCATTGCATTGCATTGCATTGCATTGCATTGCATTGCTTTGCATTGCATTGCATTGCATTGCATTGCATTGCATTGCATTGCATTGCATTGCATTGCATTACCTTGTTTTGCTTTGCATTGCATTGCATTGCATTGCATTGCATTGCATTGCATTGCATTGCATTGCATTGCATTAACGATCTAACGTTGTGCACTGAAGAATAACATATGTACTTTTCACATTACATTGCATTGCACACCATAACTAACTCATTCCCATGTTGATTAAAGACATAACGTGTGGTTGCATTGCAATGCATTGCATTGCATTGCATTGCTTTGCATTGCATTGCATTGCATTGCATTGCATTGCATTGCATTGCATTGCATTGCATTGCATTGCATTGCATTGCATTGCATTGATTTGCATTGCACTGCATTTCTTTGCATTGCATTGCATTGCATTGCATTGTATTGCATTGCATTGCATTGCATTGCATTGCATTGCATTGTTTTGCTTTGCTTTGCTTTGCTTTGCTTTGCATTGGATTGCATTGTATTGCATTGCATTGCATTAACGATCTAACGTTGTGCACTGAAGAATAACATATGCACTTTTCACATTGCACACCAGAACTAAATCCTTCCCATGTTTATTAAAGAGATATGTGTGTTGTTGCATTGCATTGCACAAACGATCTAACCGTTTTGCACTGAAGAATAACATATAGGTTATGCACTTTTTGCATTGCATTGCACACCAGAACTGTCATTCCCATGTTCATTAAAGAGATAACGTGTGTTGTTGCATTGCATTGCACTAACATACGTTATGCACTTTTTGCATTGCATTGCATTGCACACCAGATCTAACTCATTCCCATGTTGATTAAAGACATAACGTGTGGTTGCATTGCATTGCATTGCATTGCATTGCATTGCATTGCATTGCATTGCATTGCATTGCCTTGTTTTGCTTTGCACTGCATTGCATTGCATTGCATTGCATTGCATTGCATTGCATTGCATTGCTTTGCATTGCATTGCATTGCATTGCATTGCATTGCATTGCATTGCATTACCTTGTTTTGCTTTGCATTGCATTGCATTGCATTGCATTGCATTGCATTGCATTGCATTAACGATCTAACGTTGTGCACTGAAGAATAACATATGTACTTTTCACATTACATTGCATTGCACACCAGAACTAACTCATTCCCATGTTGATTAAAGACATAACGTGTGGTTGCATTGCAATGCATTGCATTGCATTGCATTGCTTTGCATTGCATTGCATTGCATTGCATTGCATTGCATTGCATTGCATTGCATTGCATTGCATTGCATTGCATTGCATTGCATTGATTTGCTTTGCACTGCATTGCATTGCATTGCATTGCACTGCATTTCTCTGCATTGCATTGCATTGCATTGCATTGCAATGCATTGCATTGCATTGCATTGCTTTGCATTGCTTTGCATTGCATTGCATTGTATTGCATTGCATTACATTGCATTGCATTGCATTGCATTGCTTTGCTTTGCTTTGCTTTGCTTTGCTTTGCTTTGCTTTGCTTTGCTTTGCTTTGCTTTGCTTTGCTTTGCTTTGCTTTGCTTTGCTTTGCTTTGCTTTGCTTTGCTTTGCTTTGCTTTGCTTTGCTTTGCTTTGCTTTGCTTTGCTTTGCTTTGCTTTGCTTTGCTTTGCTTTGCTTTGCTTTGCTTTGCTTTGCTTTGCTTTGCATTGATTGCATTGTATTGCATTGCATTGCATTGCATTGCATTGCTTTGCACTGAACTGCGTTGCATTGCATTGCATTGCATTAACGATCTAACGTTGTGCACTGAAGAATAACATATGCACTTTTCACATTGCACACCAGAACTAAATCCTTCCCATGTTTATTAAAGAGATATGTGTGTTGTTGCATTGCATTGCACAAACGATCTAACCGTTGTGCACTGAAGAATAACATATAGGTTATGCACTTTTTGCATTGCATTGCACACCAGAACTGTCATTCCCATGTTCATTAAAGAGATAACGTGTGTTGTTGCATTGCATTGCACTAACATACGTTATGCACTTTTTGCATTGCATTGCATTGCACACCAGATCTAACTCATTCCCATGTTGATTAAAGACATAACGTGTGGTTGCATTGCATTGCATTGCATTGCATTGCATTGCATTGCATTGCATTGCATTGCATTGCATTGCATTGCATTGCATTGCCTTGTTTTGCTTTGCACTGCATTGCATTGCATTGCATTGTATTAACGATCTAACGTTGTGCACTGAAGAATAACATATGCACTTTTCACATTGCATTGCATTGCACACCAGAACTAACTCATTCCCATGTTGATTAAAGACATAACGTGTGGGTGCATTGCATTGCATTGCATTGCATTGCATTGCATTAACGATCTAACGTTGTGCACTAAAGAATAACATATGCACTTTTCATATTGCAATGCATTGCACACCAGAACTAAATCCTTCCCATGTTCATTAAAGAGATATGTGTGTTGTTAACGTTGTGCAATATTATAGCTTATGCACTTTTCGCATTGCATTGCATTGCACACCAGAAATAACTCATTGCCATGTTCATTAAAGAGAAATCTCTCTATGTCTTTAATTAACATGGGAATGAGTTAGTTCTGGTGTGCAATGCACTGCAAAAAGTACAAAACCTATGGTGTTGCTAGGCGGTTGCTAAGGTATTCTTGGGTGTTTGCTAGGCGGTTGCTATGGTGTTGCTAGGATATTTTCAGTGGTTGCTATGGTCTTTTGGGTGGTTGCTAGGCGGTTGCTAGGGTATTTTGGGTGGTTGTTAGGGTGTTCTGGGTGGTTGCAAGGATGTTATGGTTGATTACTAGGGTGTTCTGGGTGGTTGCTAGGCGGTTGCTAGGGTATTTTGGGTGGTTGCTAGGGTCTTCCGGGTGGTTGGCTATGGTGTTATGGATGGTTACTAGGGTGTTTTGGGTGGTTGCTAGGGTGTTGCTAGATGGTTGATAGGGTGTACTGGGTGGTTGCTATGGTGTTGCTAGGCGTTTGCTATGGTGTTCTTGGTTGTTGCTATGGTGTTGCTAGGCGGAGGCTACGGTATTTTGGGTGGTTGCTAGGCGGTTGCTAGGGTGTTGCTAGGTGGTTGCTAAGGTATTTTGGGTGGTTGCTAGGGTGTTGCTAGGCGGTTGCTAAGGTATTCTGGGTGGTTGCTAGGCGGTTGCTAGAATATTTTGGGTGGTTGCTAGGGTCTTTTGGGTGGTTGCAAGGCTGTTGCTAGGGTATTTTGGGTTGGTTGCTAGGGTGTTCTGGGTGGTTGCTATGGTGTTGCTAGGTGGTTGCTATGGTACTCTGGGTGGTTGCTAGACGGTTGCTAGGGTCTTTTGGGTGGTTGCTAGGGTCTTTTGGGTAGTTGCTAGGTGGTTGCTAGGGTGTTCTGGGTGATTGCTAGGCGGTTGCTATTGTGTTGCTAAGCGATGGCTAAAGTATTTTGGGTGGTTGCTAGGGTGTTTCTATGCGGTTGCTAGGCTGTTCTGGGTGGTTGCTATGGTGTTGCTAGGTGGTTGCTAAGTTATTCTGGGTGGTTGCTAGGCAGTTGCTAGGATGTTATGGGTGGTCGTTATGGTGTTGCTAGGCGGTTGCTAGGGTATTCTGGGTTGTTTCTAGGTGGTTGCTATGGTGTTGTTAGGCGGTTGTTAGGGTCTTTTGGGTGGTTGCTAAGGTCTTTTGGGTGGTTGCTAGGTGGTTGCTAAGGTGTTCTGGGTGGTTGCTAGGCGGTTGCCTGGGTGTTGCTATGATGTTGCAAGGCAGTTGCTAAGGTATTTTGGGTGTTTGCTAGGCGGTTGCTAGGGTGTTGCTAGGAGGTTGCTAGGGTGTTCTGGGTGGTTGCTATGGTGTTCCTAGGCGGTTGCTAAGGTACTCTGGGTGGTTGCAAGGCGCTTGCTAGGGTCTTTTGGGTGGTTTCTAGGGTGTTCTGGGTGGTTGCTATGGTTGCTATGGTGTTGCTAAGCGATGGATAAGGTATTTTGGGTGGTTGCTAGGGTTTTCTGTGTGGTTGCTATGCTGTTGCTAGTTGGTTGCTAAGGTATTCTGGGTGGTTGCTAGGCAGTTGCTAGGATGTTATGGGTGGTCGTTATGGTGTTGCTAGGCGGTTGCTAGGGTATTCTGGGTGGTTTCTAGGCGGTTGCCTGGGTGTTCTGGGTGGTTGCTATGTTGTTGCTAGGCAGTTGCTAAGGTATTTTGGGTGGTTGCTAGGCGGTTGCTAGGGTGTTGCTAGGAGGTTGCTAGGGTGTTCTGGGTGGTTGCTATGGTGTTGCTAGGCGGAGGCTAAGGTATTTTGGGTGGTTGCTAGGCGGTTGCTAGGCTGTTGCTAGATGGTTGCTAAGATATTTTGGCCGGTTGCTAGGGTTTTGTTAGCGGTTGCTAAGGTATTTTGGGTGGTTGCTAGGGTGTTGCTAGGTGGTTGCTAGGGTATTCTGGGTGGTTGCTATTGTGTTGCTAGGCGGTTGCTAAGGTATTCTGAGTGGTTGCAAGGCGGTTGCTAGGGTATTTTGGGTGGTTGCTAGGGTCTTTTGGGTGGTTTCAAGGCGGTTGCTAGGCGGTTGCTAAGGTATTCTGGGTGGTTGCTAGGCCTTTGCTAATATATTTTGGGTGGTTGCTAGGTTGTTGCTAGGCGGTTGCAAAGGTATTCTGGGTGGTTGCTAGGCGGTTGCTATGTTGTTCTGGGTGGTTGCTAGGTTATTTTCAGTGGTTGCTATGGTCTTTTGAGTGGTTGATAGATCTATCTATCTACTTCAAACTATTTTAAACTTCAAATACTTTAAACTTCAAACTAAATTAAACTTTAAACTAATTTAAACTTTTTAAACGTCAAACTTACATAAACTTTAAGATAATTTAAACTTCAAACTACTAAATTTACTTCATTTTAACTTATAAACTGTAACGCATATAAACTCTGAGTGTGTAAGTTTTATCGAGTTAGTGTATGTGTGTGTGTGTATATGTATGTGAGTTAATGTGTGTGTGTATGTGTGTGTGTGTGTGTGTGTAACCGCCTAGAACACAATAGCAACCACTGAGAACAACCTAGCAACCGCCTAGCAACCACCCAGAACACCCTAGCAACCATCCAGAATAACTTAGAACACCATATCAACCACTCAGAACACCCTAGCAACTGCTTAACAACCACCCAGAACACCCTAGCAACCACCTATAATACCTTAGAACACCCTAGCAACACCATAGCAACCACTCAGAACACCGTAGCAACTGCCTAACAACCACCCAGAACACCCTAGCAACCACCCAAAATACCTTAGAACACCCTAGCAACCACTCAGAACACCCTAGCAACCACCCAAAAGACCCTAGCAACCACCCAAAATATTCTAGCAACCACCCAAAACACCCTAGCAACCACCTAGAAACCACCCAAAAAACCTTAGCAACGACTCAAAATATCCTAGCAACCGCCTAGCAACCACCCAGAACACCCTAGCAACCACCCAAAACAGCCTAGCAACACCATAGCAACCACCCAAAATACCTTAGCAACCACCTAGCCACACCCTAGCAACCACCCAAAATACCTTAGAACACCATAGCAACACCACAGCAGACACTCAGAACACCCTAGCAACCACCCAAAATACCTTAGAAAACCCTAGTAACTCCATAGCAACCAGTCAGAACACCCTAGCAACCACCCAAAATACCTCAGAACAAACTAGCAACTGCCTAGCAACCACCCAAAAGACCTTAGCAACCGCCTAGCAACACCCTAGCAACCACCCAAAATACCTTAGAACACCATAGCAACCAGTCAGAACACCCTTGCAACCGCCCAAAATACCTCAGAACACCCTAGCAACTGCCTAACAACCACCCAGAACACCCTAGCAACCACCTAGCAACCACCCAAAAGACCCTGGCAACCACCCAAAATAACCTAGCAACCGCCTCAACCACCCAAAAGACCATAGCAACCACTGAAAATATTCTAGCAACCACCCAGAACACCATAGCAACCGCCTAGCAACCACCCAAAATACCTTAGCAACTGCCTAGCAACAACATAGCAACCACCCAGAACACCCAGGCAACCGCCTAGAAACCACCCAGAATACCCTAGCAACCGCCTAGCAACACCATAACGACCACCCATAACATCCTAGCAACTGCCTAGCAACCACCCAGAATACCTTAGCAACCACCTAGCAACACCCTAGCAACCACCCAGAACAGCCTAGCAACCGCATAGAAACACCCTAGCAACCACCCAAAATACCTTAGCCATTGCTTAGCAACACCATAGCAACCGCCTAGCAACCACCCAGAACACCCTAGAAACCACCCAAAAGACCCTAGCAACCGCCTTGCAACCACCCAGAGTACCTTAGCAACCGCCTAGCAACACCATAGCAACCACCCAGAACACCCTAGCAACCTCCTAGCAACACCCTAGCAACCGCCTAGCAACAACCCAAAATACCTTAGCAACTGCCTAGCAACAACATAG
>NC_138744.1:25783306-25820806 GCF_965113295.1 Leuciscus leuciscus | reverse complement strand
CACCAGAACTGTCATTCCCATGTTCATTAAAGAGATAACGTGTGTTGTTGCATTGCATTGCACTAACATACGTTATGCACTTTTTGCATTGCATTGCATTGCACACCAGATCTAACTCATTCCCATGTTGATTAAAGACATAACGTGTGGTTGCATTGCATTGCATTGCATTGCTTTGCATTGCATTGCATTGCATTGCATTGCATTGCATTGCATTGCATTGCATTGCATTGCATTGCATTGCCTTGTTTTGCTTTGCACTGCATTGCATTGCATTGCATTGCATTGCATTGCATTGCATTGCATTGAATTGCATTGCATTGCATTGCATTGCATTGCGTTGCATTGCATTGTATTGCATTAACGATCTAACGTTGTGCACTGAAGAATAACATATGCACTTTTCACATTGCATTCCATTGCACACCAGAACTAACTCATTCCCATGTTGATTAAAGACTTAACGTGTGGTTGCTTTGCATTGCATTGCATTGCATTGCATTGCATTGCATTGCATTGCTTTGCATTGCATTGCATTGCATTGCATTGCATTGCATTGCATTGCATTGCATTGCATTGCATTGCATTGCAATAACATACGTTATGCACTTTTTGCATTGCATTGCATTGCACACCAGAACTAACTCATCCCCATGTTGATTAAAGACATAACGTGTGGTTGCATTGCATTGCATTGCATTGCATTGCATTATATTGCTTTGCATTGCATTGCATTGCATTGCATTGCATTGCATTGCATTGCATTGTATTGCATTGCATTGCATTCCATTGCATTGCATTGCTTTGCTTTGCTTTGCTTTGCTTTGCTTTGCATTGGATTGCATTGGATTGCATTGCATTGCATTAACGATCTAACGTTGTGCACTGAAGAATAACATATGCACTTTTCACATTGCACACCAGAACTAAATCCTTCCCATGTTTATTAAAGAGATATGTGTGTTGTTGCATTGCACAAACGATCTAACCGTTTTGCACTGAAGAATAACATATAGGTTATGCACTTTTTGCATTGCATTGAACACCAGAACTGTCATTCCCATGTTCATTAAAGAGATAACGTGTGTTGTTGCATTGCATTGCACTAACATACGTTATGCACTTTTTGCATTGCATTGCATTGCACACCAGATCTAACTCATTCCCATGTTGATTAAAGACATAACGTGTGGTTGCATTGCATTGCATTGCATTGCATTGCATTGCATTGCCTTGTTTTGCTTTGCACTGCATTATATTGCATTGCATTGCATTGCATTGCATTGCATTGCATTGCTTTGCATTGCATTGCATTGCATTGCATTGCATTGCATTGCATTGCATTGCATTGCATTGCATTGCATTGCATTGCATTGCATTACCTTGTTTTGCTTTGCATTGCATTGCATTGCATTGCATTGCATTAACGATCTAACGTTGTGCACTGAAGAATAACATATGTACTTTTCACATTACATTGCATTGCACACCAGAACTAACTCATTCCCATGTTGATTAAAGACATAACGTGTGGTTGCATTGCAATGCATTGCATTGCATTGCATTGCATTGCATTGCATTGCATTGCATTGCATTGCATTGCATTGCTTTGCATTGCATTGCATTGCATTGCATTGATTTGCTTTGCACTGCATTGCATTGCATTGCACTGCATTTCTTTGCATTGCATTGCATTGCATTGCAATGCATTGCATTGCATTGCTTTGCATTGCTTTGCATTGCTTTGCATTGTATTGCATTACATTGCATTGCATTGCATTGCATTGTTTTGCTTTGCTTTGCTTTGCTTTGCTTTGCTTTGCTTTGCTTTGCTTTGCTTTGCTTTGCTTTGCTTTGCTTTGCTTTGCTTTGCTTTGCATTGATTGCATTGTATTGCATTGCATTGCATTGCATTGCATTGCATTGCATTGCTTTGCACTGAACTGCGTTGCATTGCATTGCATTGCATTAACGATCTAACGTTGTGCACTGAAGAATAACATATGCACTTTTCACATTGCACACCAGAACTAAATCCTTCCCATGTTTATTAAAGAGATATGTGTGTTGTTGCATTGCATTGCACAAACGATCTAACCGTTGTGCACTGAAGAATAACATATAGGTTATGCACTTTTTGCATTGCATTGCACACCAGAACTGTCATTCCCATGTTCATTAAAGAGATAACGTGTGTTGTTGCATTGCATTGCACTAACATACGTTATGCACTTTTTGCATTGCATTGCATTGCACACCAGATCTAACTCATTCCCATGTTGATTAAAGACATAACGTGTGGTTGCATTGCATTGCATTGCATTGCATTGCATTGCCTTGTTTTGCTTTGCATTGCATTGCATTGCATTGCATTGCATTGCATTGCATTGCATTGTATTAACGATCTAACGTTGTGCACTGAAGAATAACATATGCACTTTTCACATTGCATTGCATTGCACACCAGAACTAACTCATTCCCATGTTGATTAAAGACATAACGTGTGGGTGCATTGCATTGCATTGCATTGCATTGCATTGCATTGCATTAACGATCTAACGTTGTGCACTAAAGAATAACATATGCACTTTTCATATTGCAATGCATTGCACACCAGAACTAAATCCTTCCCATGTTCATTAAAGAGATATGTGTGTTGTTAACGTTGTGCAATATTATAGCTTATGCACTTTTCACATTGCATTGCATTGCACACCAGAAATAACTCATTGCCATGTTCATTAAAGAGAAATCTCTCTATGTCTTTAATTAACATGGGAATGAGTTAGTTCTGGTGTGCAATGCAATGCAATGCGAAAAGTGCATAAGCTATAATATTGCACAACGTTAACAACACACATATCTCTTTAATGAACATGGGAAGGATTTAGTTCTGGTGTGCAATGCATTGCAATATGAAAAGTGCATATGTTATTCGGTTGCTATGGTGTTGCTAGGATATTTTCAGTGGTTGCTATGGTCTTTTGGGTGGTTGCTAGGCGGTTGCTAGGGTATTTTGGGTGGTTGTTAGGGTGTTCTGGGTGGTTGCAAGGATGTTATGGTTGATTACTAGGGTGTTCTGGGTGGTTGCTAGGCGGTTGCTAGGGTATTTTGGGTGGTTGCTAGGGTCTTCTGGGTGGTTGCTAGAATATTTTCAGTGGTTGCTATGGTCTTTTGGGTGGTTGAGGCGGTTGCTAGGGTATTTTGGGTGGTTGCTAGTGTGTTCTGGGTGGTTGCTAGGATATTATGGGTGGTTGCCAGGGTCTTTTGGTTTGTTGCTAGGTGGTTGCTAGGGTGTTCTGGGTGGTTGCTAGGCGGTTGCCTGGGTGTTGCTATGATGTTGCAAGGCAGTTGCTAAGGTATTTTGGGTGTTTGCTAGGCGGTTGCTAGGGTGTTGCTAGGAGGTTGCTAGGGTGTTCTGGGTGGTTGCTATGGTGTTCCTAGGCGGTTGCTAAGGTACTCTGGGTGGTTGCAAGGCGGTTGCTAGGGTCTTTTGGGTGGTTTCTAGGGTGTTCTGGGTGGTTGCTATGGTTGCTATGGTGTTGCTAAGCGATGGATAAGGTATTTTGGGTGGTTGCTAGGGTTTTCTGGGTGGTTGCTATGCTGTTGCTAGTTGGTTGCTAAGGTATTCTGGGTGGTTGCTAGGCAGTTGCTAGGATGTTATGGGTGGTTTCTAGGCGGTTGCCTGGGTGTTCTGGGTGGTTGCTATGTTGTTGCTAGGCAGTTGCTAAGGTATTTTGGGTGGTTGCTAGGCGGTTGCTAGGGTGTTGCTAGGAGGTTGCTAGGGTGTTCTGGGTGGTTGCTATGGTGTTGCTAGGCGGAGGCTAAGGTATTTTGGGTGGTTGCTAGGCGGTTGCTAGGCTGTTGCTAGATGGTTGCTAAGATATTTTGGCCGGTTGCTAGGGTTTTGTTAGCGGTTGCTAAGGTATTTTGGGTGGTTGCTAGGGTGTTGCTAGGTGGTTGCTAGGGTATTCTGGGTGGTTGCTATTGTGTTGCTAGGCGGTTGCTAAGGTATTCTGAGTGGTTGCAAGGCGGTTGCTAGGGTATTTTGGGTGGTTGCTAGGGTCTTTTGGGTGGTTTCAAGGCGGTTGCTAGGCGGTTGCTAAGGTATTCTGGGTGGTTGCTAGGCGGTTGCTAATATATTTTGGGTGGTTGCTAGGTTGTTGCTAGGCGGTTGCAAAGGTATTCTGGGTGGTTGCTAGGCGGTTGCTATGTTGTTCTGGGTGGTTGCTAGGTTATTTTCAGTGGTTGCTATGGTCTTTTGAGTGGTTGATAGATCTATCTATCTACTTCAAACTATTTTAAACTTCAAATACTTTAAACTTCAAACTAAATTAAACTTTAAACTAATTTAAACTTTTTAAACGTCAAACTTACATAAACTTTAAGATAATTTAAACTTCAAACTACTAAATTTACTTCATTTTAACTTATAAACTGTAACGCATATAAACTCTGAGTGTGTAAGTTTTATCGAGTTAGTGTATGTGTGTGTGTGTATATGTATGTGAGTTAATGTGTGTGTGTATGTGTGTGTGTGTGTGTGTGTGTAACCGCCTAGAACACAATGGCAACCACTGAGAACAACCTAGCAACCGCCTAGCAACCACCCAGAACACCCTAGCAACCATCCAGAATAACTTAGAACACCATATCAACCACTCAGAACACCCTAGCAACTGCTTAACAACCACCCAGAACACCCTAGCAACCACCTATAATACCTTAGAACACCCTAGCAACACCATAGCAACCACTCAGAACACCGTAGCAACTGCCTAACAACCACCCAGAACACCCTAGCAACCACCCAAAATACCTTAGAACACCCTAGCAACCACTCAGAACACCCTAGCAACCACCCAAAAGACCCAAGCAACCACCCAAAATATTCTAGCAACCACCCAAAACACCCTAGCAACCACCTAGAAACCACCCAAAAAACCTTAGCAACGACTCAAAATATCCTAGCAACCGCCTAGCAACCACCCAGAACACCCTAGCAACCACCCAAAACAGCCTAGCAACACCATAGCAACCACCCAAAATACCTTAGCAACCGCCTAGCCACACCCTAGCAACCACCCAAAATACCTTAGAACACCATAGCAACACCACAGCAGACACTCAGAACACCCTAGCAACCACCCAAAATACCTTAGAAAACCCTAGTAACTCCATAGCAACCAGTCAGAACACCCTAGCAACCACCCAAAATACCTCAGAACAAACTAGCAACTGCCTAGCAACCACCCAAAAGACCTTAGCAACCGCCTAGCAACACCCTAGCAACCACCCAAAATACCTTAGAACACCATAGCAACACCATAGCAACCAGTCAGAACACCCTTGCAACCGCCCAAAATACCTCAGAACACCCTAGCAACTGCCTAACAACCACCCAGAACACCCTAGCAACCACCTAGCAACCACCCAAAAGACCCTGGCAACCACCCAAAATAACCTAGCAACCGCCTCAACCACCCAAAAGACCATAGCAACCACTGAAAATATTCTAGCAACCACCCAGAACACCATAGCAACCGCCTAGCAACCACCCAAAATACCTTAGCAACTGCCTAGCAACAACATAGCAACCACCCAGAACACCCAGGCAACCGCCTAGAAACCACCCAGAATACCCTAGCAACCGCCTAGCAACACCATAACGACCACCCATAACATCCTAGCAACTGCCTAGCAACCACCCAGAATACCTTAGCAACCACCTAGCAACACCCTAGCAACCACCCAGAACAGCCTAGCAACCGCATAGAAACACCCTAGCAACCACCCAAAATACCTTAGCCATTGCTTAGCAACACCATAGCAACCGCCTAGCAACCACCCAGAACACCCTAGAAACCACCCAAAAGACCCTAGCAACCGCCTTGCAACCACCCAGAGTACCTTAGCAACCGCCTAGCAACACCATAGCAACCACCCAGAACACCCTAGCAACCTCCTAGCAACACCCTAGCAACCGCCTAGCAACAACCCAAAATACCTTAGCAACTGCCTAGCAACAACATAGCAACACCCAGGCAACCACCAAGCAACCACCCAGAACACCCTAGCAACCACCTAGCAACAAACCAAAAGACCCTGGCAACCACCCATAATATCCTAGCAACCACCCAGAACACACTAGCAACCACCCAAAATACCCTAGCAACCGCCTCAACCACCCAGAAGACCATAGCAACCACTGAAAATATTCTAGCAACCACCCAGAACACCATAGCAACCACCTAGCAACCACCCAGAATACCTTAGCAACCACCTAGCAACACATAGCAACCACCGTGAACACCATAGCAACCGCATAGAAACACCCTAGCAACCACCCAAAATACCTTAGCTCTCACTTAGCAACACCATAGCAACCGCCTAGCAACCACCCAGAACACCCTAGCAACCACCCAATAGACCATAGCAACCACCCAAAAGACATTAGCAACCGCCTTGCAACCACCCAGAGTACCTTAGTAACCGCCTAGCAACACCAAAGCATCCACCCAGAACACCCTAGCAACCTCCAAGCAACACCCTAGCAACCGCCTAGCAACCACCCAAAATACCTTAGCAACTGCCTAGCAACAACATAGCAACCACCCAGAACACCCAGGCAACCGCCTAGAAACACCCTAGCAACCGCCTAGCAACCACCCAAAATACCTTAGCAACTGCCTAGCAACAACATAGCAACCACCCAGAACACCCAGGCAACCGCCTAGAAACAACCCAGAATACCCTAGCAACCGCCTAGCAACACCATAACGACCACCCATAACATCCTAGCAACTGCCTAGCAACCACCCAGAATACCTTAGCAACCACCTAGCAACACCATAGAAACCACCCAGAACAGCCTAGCAACCGCATAGAAACACCCTAGCAACCACCCAAAATACCTTAGCTCTCGCTTAGCAACACCATAGCAACCGCCTAGCAACCACCCAGAACACCCTAGCAACCACCTAGCAACCACCCAAAAGACCCTAGCAACCGCCTTGCAACCACCCAGAGTACCTTAGCAACCGCCTAGCAACACCATAGCATCCACCCAGAACACCCTAGCAACCTCCTAGCAACACCCTAGCAACCACCCAAAAGACCTTAGCAACTGCCTAGCAACAACATAGCAACAACCCAGAATACCCAGGCAACCGCCTAGCAACACCATAACGACCACCCATAACATCCTAGCAACTGCCTACCAACCACCCAGAATACCTTAGCAACCACCTAGCAACACCATAGCAACCATCCAGAACAGCCTAGCAACCGCATAGAAACACCCTAACAACCACCCAAAATACCTTAGCCATCGCTTAGCAACACCATAGCAACTGCCTAGCAACCACCCAGAACACCCTAGCAACCACCTAGCAACCACCCAAAAGACCCTGGCAACCACCCATAACATCCTAGCAACCACCCAGAACACACTAGCAACCACTGAAAATATTCTAGCAACCACCCAGAACACCATAGCGATCTAACCGTTGTGCACTGAAGAACAACATATAGGTTATGCTCTTTTTGCATTGCATTGCACAACAAACTTTAATTCCCATGTTCATTAAAGAGATAACGTGTGTTGTTGCATTGCATTGCACACCAGAACTAACTCATCCCCATGTTGATTAAAGACATAACGTGTGGTTGCATTGCATTGCATTGCTTTGCATTGCATTGCATTGCATTGCATTGCATTGCATTGCATTGCCTTGTTTTGCTTTGCACTGCATTGCATTGCATTGCATTGCATTGCATTGCATTGCATTGCATTGAATTGCATTGCATTGCATTGCATTGCGTTGCATTGCATTGTATTGCATTAACGATCTAACGTTGTGCACTGAAGAATAACATATGCACTTTTCACATTGCATTCCATTGCACACCAGAACTAACTCATTCCCATGTTGATTAAAGACTTAACGTGTGGTTGCTTTGCATTGCATTGCATTGCATTGCATTGCATTGCATTGCATTGCTTTGCATTGCATTGCATTGCATTGCATTGCATTGCATTGCATTGCATTGCATTGCAATAACATACGTTATGCACTTTTTGCATTGCATTGCATTGCACACCAGAACTAACTCATCCCCATGTTGATTAAAGACATAACGTGTGGTTGCATTGCATTGCATTGCATTGCATTGCATTGCATTGCATTGCTTTGCATTGCATTGCATTGCATTGCATTGCATTGCATTGCATTGCATTGCTTTGCATTGCATTGCATTGCATTGCATTGTTTTGCTTTGCTTTGCTTTGCTTTGCTTTGCTTTGCTTTGCATTGGATTGCATTGGATTGCATTGCATTGCATTAACGATCTAACGTTGTGCACTGAAGAATAACTTATGCACTTTTCACATTGCACACCAGAACTAAATCCTTCCCATGTTTATTAAAGAGATATGTGTGTTGTTGCATTGCATTGCACAAACGATCTAACCGTTTTGCACTGAAGAATAACATATAGGTTATGCACTTTTTGCATTGCATTGCACACCAGAACTGTCATTCCCATGTTCATTAAAGAGATAACGTGTGTTGTTGCATTGCATTGCACTAACATACGTTATGCACTTTTTGCATTGCATTGCATTGCACACCAGATCTAACTCATTCCCATGTTGATTAAAGACATAACGTGTGGTTGCATTGCATTGCATTGCATTGCATTGCATTGCATTGCATTGCATTGCATTGCATTGCATTGCATTGCATTGCATTGCATTGCATTGCATTGCATTGCATTGCATTGCCTTGTTTTGCTTTGCACTGCATTGCATTGCATTGCATTGCATTGCATTGCATTGCATTGCATTGCATTGCTTTGCATTGCATTGCATTGCATTGCATTGCATTGCATTGCATTGCATTGCATTGCATTACCTTGTTTTGCTTTGCATTGCATTGCATTGCATTGCATTGCATTGCATTGCATTGCATTGCATTGCATTAACGATCTAACGTTGTGCACTGAAGAATAACATATGTACTTTTCACATTACATTGCATTGCACACCAGAACTAACTCATTCCCATGTTGATTAAAGACATAACGTGTGGTTGCATTGCAATGCATTGCATTGCATTGCATTGCATTGCATTGCATTGCATTGCATTGATTTGCTTTGCACTGCATTGCATTGCATTGCATTGCACTGCATTTCTTTGCATTGCATTGCATTGCATTGCAATGCATTGCATTGCATTGCATTGCTTTGCATTGCTTTGCATTGCATTGCATTGTATTGCATTACATTGCATTGCATTGCATTGTTTTGCTTTGCTTTGCTTTGCTTTGCTTTGCTTTGCTTTGCTTTGCTTTGCTTTGCTTTGCTTTGCTTTGCTTTGCTTTGCTTTGCTTTGCTTTGCTTTGCTTTGCTTTGCTTTGCTTTGCTTTGCTTTGCTTTGCTTTGCTTTGCATTGATTGCATTGTATTGCATTGCATTGCATTGCATTGCATTGCATTGCTTTGCACTGAACTGCGTTGCATTGCATTGCATTGCATTAACGATCTAACGTTGTGCACTGAAGAATAACATATGCACTTTTCACATTGCACACCAGAACTAAATCCTTCCCATGTTTATTAAAGAGATATGTGTGTTGTTGCATTGCATTGCACAAACGATCTAACCGTTGTGCACTGAAGAATAACATATAGGTTATGCACTTTTTGCATTGCATTGCACACCAGAACTGTCATTCCCATGTTCATTAAAGAGATAACGTGTGTTGTTGCATTGCATTGCACTAACATACGTTATGCACTTTTTGCATTGCATTGCATTGCACACCAGATCTAACTCATTCCCATGTTGATTAAAGACATAACGTGTGGTTGCATTGCATTGCATTGCATTGCATTGCATTGCATTGCATTGCATTGCATTGCATTGCATTGCCTTGTTTTGCTTTGCACTACATTGCATTGCATTGCATTGTATTAACGATCTAACGTTGTGCACTGAAGAATAACATATGCACTTTTCACATTGCATTGCATTGCACACCAGAACTAACTCATTCCCATGTTGATTAAAGACATAACGTGTGGGTGCATTGCATTGCATTGCATTGCATTGCATTAACGATCTAACGTTGTGCACTAAAGAATAACATATGCACTTTTCATATTGCAATGCATTGCACACCAGAACTAAATCCTTCCCATGTTCATTAAAGAGATATGTGTGTTGTTAACGTTGTGCAATATTATAGCTTATGCACTTTTCGCATTGCATTGCATTGCACACCAGAAATAACTCATTGCCATGTTCATTAAAGAGAAATCTCTCTATGTCTTTAATTAACATGGGAATGAGTTAGTTCTGGTGTGCAATGCACTGCAAAAAGTACAAAACCTATGGTGTTGCTAGGCGGTTGCTAAGGTATTCTTGGGTGTTTGCTAGGCGGTTGCTATGGTGTTGCTAGGATATTTTCAGTGGTTGCTATGGTCTTTTGGGTGGTTGCTAGGCGGTTGCTAGGGTATTTTGGGTGGTTGTTAGGGTGTTCTGGGTGGTTGCAAGGATGTTATGGTTGATTACTAGGGTGTTCTGGGTGGTTGCTAGGCGGTTGCTAGGGTATTTTGGGTGGTTGCTAGGGTCTTCCGGGTGGTTGGCTATGGTGTTATGGATGGTTACTAGGGTGTTTTGGGTGGTTGCTAGATGGTTTATAGGGTGTACTGGGTGGTTGCTATGGTGTTGCTAGGCGTTTGCTATGGTGTTCTTGGTTGTTGCTATGGTGTTGCTAGGCGGAGGCTACGGTATTTTGGGTGGTTGCTAGGCGGTTGCTAGGGTGTTGCTAGGTGGTTGCTAAGGTATTCTGGGTGGTTGCTAGGCGGTTGCTAGAATATTTTGGGTGGTTGCTAGGGTCTTTTGGGTGGTTGCAAGGCTGTTGCTAGGGTATTTTGGGTTGGTTGCTAGGGTGTTCTGGGTGGTTGCTATGGTGTTGCTAGGTGGTTGCTATGGTACTCTGGGTGGTTGCTAGGCGGTTGCTAGGGTCTTTTGGGTGGTTGCTAGGGTCTTTTGGGTAGTTGCTAGGTGGTTGCTAGGGTGTTCTGGGTGATTGCTAGGCGGTTGCTATTGTGTTGCTAAGCGATGGCTAAAGTATTTTGGGTGGTTGCTAGGGTGTTTCTATGCGGTTGCTAGGCTGTTCTGGGTGGTTGCTATGGTGTTGCTAGGTGGTTGCTAAGTTATTCTGGGTGGTTGCTAGGCAGTTGCTAGGATGTTATGGGTGGTCGTTATGGTGTTGCTAGGCGGTTGCTAGGGTATTCTGGGTTGTTTCTAGGTGGTTGCTATGGTGTTGTTAGGCGGTTGTTAGGGTCTTTTGGGTGGTTGCTAAGGTCTTTTGGGTGGTTGCTAGGTGGTTGCTAGGGTGTTCTGGGTGGTTGCTAGGCGGTTGCCTGGGTGTTGCTATGATGTTGCAAGGCAGTTGCTAAGGTATTTTGGGTGTTTGCTAGGCGGTTGCTAGGGTGTTGCTAGGAGGTTGCTAGGGTGTTCTGGGTGGTTGCTATGGTGTTCCTAGGCGGTTGCTAAGGTACTCTGGGTGGTTGCAAGGCGCTTGCTAGGGTCTTTTGGGTGGTTGCTATGGTTGCTATGGTGTTGCTAAGCGATGGATAAGGTATTTTGGGTGGTTGCTAGGGTTTTCTGGGTGGTTGCTATGCTGTTGCTAGTTGGTTGCTAAGGTATTCTGGGTGGTTGCTAAGCAGTTGCTAGGATGTTATGGGTGGTCGTTATGGTGTTGCTAGGCGGTTGCTAGGGTATTCTGGGTGGTTTCTAGGCGGTTGCCTGGGTGTTCTGGGTGGTTGCTATGTTGTTGCTAGGCAGTTGCTAAGGTATTTTGGGTGGTTGCTAGGCGGTTGCTAGGGTGTTGCTAGGAGGTTGCTAGGGTGTTCTGGGTGGTTGCTATGGTGTTGCTAGGCGGAGGCTAAGGTATTTTGGGTGGTTGCTAGGCGGTTGCTAGGCTGTTGCTAGATGGTTGCTAAGATATTTTGGCCGGTTGCTAGGGTTTTGTTAGCGGTTGCTAAGGTATTTTGGGTGGTTGCTAGGGTGTTGCTAGGTGGTTGCTAGGGTATTCTGGGTGGTTGCTATTGTGTTGCTAGGCGGTTGCTAAGGTATTCTGAGTGGTTGCAAGGCGGTTGCTAGGGTATTTTGGGTGGTTGCTAGGGTCTTTTGGGTGGTTTCAAGGCGGTTGCTAGGCGGTTGCTAAGGTATTCTGGGTGGTTGCTAGGCCTTTGCTAATATATTTTGGGTGGTTGCTAGGTTGTTGCTAGGCGGTTGCAAAGGTATTCTGGGTGGTTGCTAGGCGGTTGCTATGTTGTTCTGGGTGGTTGCTAGGTTATTTTCAGTGGTTGCTATGGTCTTTTGAGTGGTTGATAGATCTATCTATCTACTTCAAACTATTTTAAACTTCAAATACTTTAAACTTCAAACTAAATTAAACTTTAAACTAATTTAAACTTTTTAAACGTCAAACTTACATAAACTTTAAGATAATTTAAACTTCAAACTACTAAATTTACTTCATTTTAACTTATAAACTGTAACGCATATAAACTCTGAGTGTGTAAGTTTTATCGAGTTAGTGTATGTGTGTGTGTGTATATGTATGTGAGTTAATGTGTGTGTGTATGTGTGTGTGTGTGTGTGTGTGTGTGTAACCGCCTAGAACACAATAGCAACCACTGAGAACAACCTAGCAACCGCCTAGCAACCACCCAGAACACCCTAGCAACCATCCAGAATAACTTAGAACACCATATCAACCACTCAGAACACCCTAGCAACTGCTTAACAACCACCCAGAACACCCTAGCAACCACCTATAATACCTTAGAACACCCTAGCAACACCATAGCAACCACTCAGAACACCGTAGCAACTGCCTAACAACCACCCAGAACACCCTAGCAACCACCCAAAATACCTTAGAACACCCTAGCAACCACTCAGAACACCCTAGCAACCACCCAAAAGACCCAAGCAACCACCCAAAATATTCTAGCAACCACCCAAAACACCCTAGCAACCACCTAGAAACCACCCAAAAAACCTTAGCAACGACTCAAAATATCCTAGCAACCGCCTAGCAACCACCCAGAACACCCTAGCAACCACCCAAAACAGCCTAGCAACACCATAGCAACCACCCAAAATACCTTAGCAACCGCCTAGCCACACCCTAGCAACCACCCAAAATACCTTAGAACACCATAGCAACACCACAGCAGACACTCAGAACACCCTAGCAACCACCCAAAATACCTTAGAAAACCCTAGTAACTCCATAGCAACCAGTCAGAACACCCTAGCAACCACCCAAAATACCTCAGAACAAACTAGCAACTGCCTAGCAACCACCCAAAAGACCTTAGCAACCGCCTAGCAACACCCTAGCAACCACCCAAAATACCTTAGAACACCATAGCAACACCATAGCAACCAGTCAGAACACCCTTGCAACCGCCCAAAATACCTCAGAACACCCTAGCAACTGCCTAACAACCACCCAGAACACCCTAGCAACCACCTAGCAACCACCCAAAAGACCCTGGCAACCACCCAAAATAACCTAGCAACCGCCTCAACCACCCAAAAGACCATAGCAACCACTGAAAATATTCTAGCAACCACCCAGAACACCATAGCAACCGCCTAGCAACCACCCAAAATACCTTAGCAACTGCCTAGCAACAACATAGCAACCACCCAGAACACCCAGGCAACCGCCTAGAAACCACCCAGAATACCCTAGCAACCGCCTAGCAACACCATAACGACCACCCATAACATCCTAGCAACTGCCTAGCAACCACCCAGAATACCTTAGCAACCACCTAGCAACACCCTAGCAACCACCCAGAACAGCCTAGCAACCGCATAGAAACACCCTAGCAACCACCCAAAATACCTTAGCCATTGCTTAGCAACACCATAGCAACCGCCTAGCAACCACCCAGAACACCCTAGAAACCACCCAAAAGACCCTAGCAACCGCCTTGCAACCACCCAGAGTACCTTAGCAACCGCCTAGCAACACCATAGCAACCACCCAGAACACCCTAGCAACCTCCTAGCAACACCCTAGCAACCGCCTAGCAACAACCCAAAATACCTTAGCAACTGCCTAGCAACAACATAGCAACACCCAGGCAACCACCAAGCAACCACCCAGAACACCCTAGCAACCACCTAGCAACAAACCAAAAGACCCTGGCAACCACCCATAATATCCTAGCAACCACCCAGAACACACTAGCAACCACCCAAAATACCCTAGCAACCGCCTCAACCACCCAGAAGACCATAGCAACCACTGAAAATATTCTAGCAACCACCCAGAACACCATAGCAACCACCTAGCAACCACCCAGAATACCTTAGCAACCACCTAGCAACACATAGCAACCACCGTGAACACCATAGCAACCGCATAGAAACACCCTAGCAACCACCCAAAATACCTTAGCTCTCACTTAGCAACACCATAGCAACCGCCTAGCAACCACCCAGAACACCCTAGCAACCACCCAATAGACCATAGCAACCACCCAAAAGACATTAGCAACCGCCTTGCAACCACCCAGAGTACCTTAGTAACCGCCTAGCAACACCAAAGCATCCACCCAGAACACCCTAGCAACCTCCAAGCAACACCCTAGCAACCGCCTAGCAACCACCCAAAATACCTTAGCAACTGCCTAGCAACAACATAGCAACCACCCAGAACACCCAGGCAACCGCCTAGAAACACCCTAGCAACCGCCTAGCAACCACCCAAAATACCTTAGCAACTGCCTAGCAACAACATAGCAACCACCCAGAACACCCAGGCAACCGCCTAGAAACAACCCAGAATACCCTAGCAACCGCCTAGCAACACCATAACGACCACCCATAACATCCTAGCAACTGCCTAGCAACCACCCAGAATACCTTAGCAACCACCTAGCAACACCATAGAAACCACCCAGAACAGCCTAGCAACCGCATAGAAACACCCTAGCAACCACCCAAAATACCTTAGCTCTCGCTTAGCAACACCATAGCAACCGCCTAGCAACCACCCAGAACACCCTAGCAACCACCTAGCAACCACCCAAAAGACCCTAGCAACCGCCTTGCAACCACCCAGAGTACCTTAGCAACCGCCTAGCAACACCATAGCATCCACCCAGAACACCCTAGCAACCTCCTAGCAACACCCTAGCAACCACCCAAAAGACCTTAGCAACTGCCTAGCAACAACATAGCAACAACCCAGAATACCCAGGCAACCGCCTAGCAACACCATAACGACCACCCATAACATCCTAGCAACTGCCTACCAACCACCCAGAATACCTTAGCAACCACCTAGCAACACCATAGCAACCATCCAGAACAGCCTAGCAACCGCATAGAAACACCCTAACAACCACCCAAAATACCTTAGCCATCGCTTAGCAACACCATAGCAACTGCCTAGCAACCACCCAGAACACCCTAGCAACCACCTAGCAACCACCCAAAAGACCCTGGCAACCACCCATAACATCCTAGCAACCACCCAGAACACACTAGCAACCACTGAAAATATTCTAGCAACCACCCAGAACACCATAGCGATCTAACCGTTGTGCACTGAAGAACAACATATAGGTTATGCTCTTTTTGCATTGCATTGCACAACAAACTTTAATTCCCATGTTCATTAAAGAGATAACGTGTGTTGTTGCATTGCATTGCACACCAGAACTAACTCATCCCCATGTTGATTAAAGACATAACGTGTGGTTGCATTGCATTGCATTGCTTTGCATTGCATTGCATTGCATTGCATTGCATTGCATTGCATTGCATTGCCTTGTTTTGCTTTGCACTGCATTGCATTGCATTGCATTGCATTGCATTGCATTGCATTGCATTGAATTGCATTGCATTGCATTGCATTGCGTTGCATTGCATTGTATTGCATTAACGATCTAACGTTGTGCACTGAAGAATAACATATGCACTTTTCACATTGCATTCCATTGCACACCAGAACTAACTCATTCCCATGTTGATTAAAGACTTAACGTGTGGTTGCTTTGCATTGCATTGCATTGCATTGCATTGCATTGCATTGCATTGCATTGCATTGCATTGCATTGCATTGCATTGCATTGCATTGCAATAACATACGTTATGCACTTTTTGCATTGCATTGCATTGCACACCAGAACTAACTCATCCCCATGTTGATTAAAGACATAACGTGTGGTTGCATTGCATTGCATTGCATTGCATTGCTTTGCATTGCATTGCATTGCATTGCATTGCATTGCATTGCATTGCATTGCTTTGCATTGCATTGCATTGCATTGTATTGCATTGCATTGCATTGCATTGCATTGCATTGCATTGTTTTGCTTTGCTTTGCTTTGCTTTGCTTTGCTTTGCTTTGCATTGGATTGCATTGGATTGCATTGCATTGCATTAACGATCTAACGTTGTGCACTGAAGAATAACTTATGCACTTTTCACATTGCACACCAGAACTAAATCCTTCCCATGTTTATTAAAGAGATATGTGTGTTGTTGCATTGCATTGCAAACGATCTAACCGTTTTGCACTGAAGAATAACATATAGGTTATGCACTTTTTGCATTGCATTGCACACCAGAACTGTCATTCCCATGTTCATTAAAGAGATAACGTGTGTTGTTGCATTGCATTGCACTAACATACGTTATGCACTTTTTGCATTGCATTGCATTGCACACCAGATCTAACTCATTCCCATGTTGATTAAAGACATAACGTGTGGTTGCATTGCATTGCATTGCATTGCATTGCATTGCATTGCCTTGTTTTGCTTTGCACTGCATTATATTGCATTGCATTGCATTGCATTGCATTGCTTTGCATTGCATTGCATTGCATTGCATTGCATTGCATTGCATTGCATTGCATTGCATTGCATTGCATTGTTTTGCTTTGCATTGCATTGCATTGCATTGCATTGCATTAACGATCTAACGTTGTGCACTGAAGAATAACATATGTACTTTTCACATTACATTGCATTGCACACCAGAACTAACTCATACCCATGTTGATTAAAGACATAACGTGTGGTTGCATTGCAATGCATTGCATTGCATTGCATTGCATTGCATTGCATTGCTTTGCATTGCATTGCATTGCATTGATTTGCTTTGCACTGCATTGCATTGCATTGCACTGCATTTCTTTGCATTGCATTGCATTGCATTGCATTGCAATGCATTGCATTGCATTGCTTTGCATTGCTTTGCATTGCATTGCATTGAATTGCATTACATTGCATTGCATTGCATTGCATTGCATTGTTTTGCTTTGCTTTGCTTTGCTTTGCTTTGCTTTGCTTTGCTTTGCTGCTTGCTTTGCTTTGCTTTGCTTTGCTTTGCATTGATTGCATTGTATTGCATTGCATTGCATTGCATTGCATTGCATTGCTTTGCACTGAACTGCGTTGCATTGCATTGCATTGCATTAACGATCTAACGTTGTGCACTGAAGAATAACATATGCACTTTTCACATTGCACACCAGAACTAAATCCTTCCCATGTTTATTAAAGAGATATGTGTGTTGTTGCATTGCATTGCACAAACGATCTAACCGTTGTGCACTGAAGAATAACATATAGGTTATGCACTTTTTGCATTGCATTGCACACCAGAACTGTCATTCCCATGTTCATTAAAGAGATAACGTGTGTTGTTGCATTGCATTGCACTAACATACGTTATGCACTTTTTGCATTGCATTGCATTGCACACCAGATCTAACTCATTCCCATGTTGATTAAAGACATAACGTGTGGTTGCATTGCATTGCATTGCATTGCATTGCATTGCATTGCATTGCATTGCATTGCCTTGTTTTGCTTTGCATTGCATTGCATTGCATTGCATTGCATTGTATTAACGATCTAACGTTGTGCACTGAAGAATAACATATGCACTTTTCACATTGCATTGCATTGCACACCAGAACTAACTCATTCCCATGTTGATTAAAGACATAACGTGTGGGTGCATTGCATTGCATTGCATTGCATTGCATTGCATTAACGATCTAACGTTGTGCACTAAAGAATAACATATGCACTTTTCATATTGCAATGCATTGCACACCAGAACTAAATCCTTCCCATGTTCATTAAAGAGATATGTGTGTTGTTAACGTTGTGCAATATTATAGCTTATGCACTTTTCGCATTGCATTGCATTGCACACCAGAAATAACTCATTGCCATGTTCATTAAAGAGAAATCTCTCTATGTCTTTAATTAACATGGGAATGAGTTAGTTCTGGTGTGCAATGCAATGCAATGCGAAAAGTGCATAAGCTATAATATTGCACAACGTTAACAACACACATATCTCTTTAATGAACATGGGAAGGATTTAGTTCTGGTGTGCAATGCATTGCAATATGAAAAGTGCATATGTTATTCGGTTGCTATGGTGTTGCTAGGATATTTTCAGTGGTTGCTATGGTCTTTTGGGTGGTTGCTAGGCGGTTGCTAGGGTATTTTGGGTGGTTGTTAGGGTGTTCTGGGTGGTTGCAAGGATGTTATGGTTGATTACTAGGGTGTTCTGGGTGGTTGCTAGGCGGTTGCTAGGGTATTTTGGGTGGTTGCTAGAGTCTTCTGGGTGGTTGCTAGAATATTTTCAGTGGTTGCTATGGTCTTTTGGGTGGTTGAGGCGGTTGCTAGGGTATTTTGGGTGGTTGCTAGTGTGTTCTGGGTGGTTGCTAGGATATTATGGGTGGTTGCCAGGGTCTTTTGCTTTGTTGCTAGGTGGTTGCTAGGGTGTTCTGGGTGGTTGCTAGGCGGTTGCCTGGGTGTTGCTATGATGTTGCAAGGCAGTTGCTAAGGTATTTTGGGTGTTTGCTAGGCGGTTGCTAGGGTGTTGCTAGGAGGTTGCTAGGGTGTTCTGGGTGGTTGCTATGGTGTTCCTAGGCGGTTGCTAAGGTACTCTGGGTGGTTGCAAGGCGGTTGCTAGGGTCTTTTGGGTGGTTTCTAGGGTGTTCTGGGTGGTTGCTATGGTTGCTATGGTGTTGCTAAGCGATGGATAAGGTATTTTGGGTGGTTGCTAGGGTTTTCTGGGTGGTTGCTATGCTGTTGCTAGTTGGTTGCTAAGGTATTCTGGGTGGTTGCTAGGCAGTTGCTAGGATGTTATGGGTGGTTTCTAGGCGGTTGCCTGGGTGTTCTGGGTGGTTGCTATGTTGTTGCTAGGCAGTTGCTAAGGTATTTTGGGTGATTGCTAGGCGGTTGCTAGGGTGTTGCTAGGAGGTTGCTAGGGTGTTCTGGGTGGTTGCTATGGTGTTGCTCGGCGGAGGCTAAGGTATTTTGGGTGGTTGCTAGGCGGTTGCTAGGCTGTTGCTAGATGGTTGCTAAGATATTTTGGCCGGTTGCTAGGGTTTTGTTAGCGGTTGCTAAGGTATTTTGGGTGGTTGCTAGGGTGTTGCTAGGTGGTTGCTAGGGTATTCTGGGTGGTTGCTATTGTGTTGCTAGGCGGTTGCTAAGGTATTATGAGTGGTTGCAAGGCGGTTGCTAGGGTATTTTGGGTGGTTGCTAGGGTCTTTTGGGTGGTTTCAAGGCGGTTGCTAGGCGGTTGCTAAGGTATTCTGGGTGGTTGCTAGGCGGTTGCTAATATATTTTGGGTGGTTGCTAGGTTGTTGCTAGGCGGTTGCAAAGGTATTCTGGGTGGTTGCTAGGCGGTTGCTATGTTGTTCTGGGTGGTTGCTAGGTTATTTTCAGTGGTTGCTATGGTCTTTTGAGTGGTTGATAGATCTATCTATCTACTTCAAACTATTTTAAACTTCAAATACTTTAAACTTCAAACTAAATTAAACTTTAAACTAATTTAAACTTTTTAAACGTCAAACTTACATAAACTTTAAGATAATTTAAACTTCAAACTACTAAATTTACTTCATTTTAACTTATAAACTGTAACGCATATAAACTCTGAGTGTGTAAGTTTTATCGAGTTAGTGTATGTGTGTGTGTGTATATGTATGTGAGTTAATGTGTGTGTGTGTGTATGTGTGTGTGTGTGTGTGTGTAACCGCCTAGAACACAATAGCAACCACTGAGAACAACCTAGCAACCGCCTAGCAACCACCCAGAACACCCTAGCAACCATCCAGAATAACTTAGAACACCATATCAACCACTCAGAACACCCTAGCAACTGCTTAACAACCACCCAGAACACCCTAGCAACCACCTATAATACCTTAGAACACCCTAGCAACACCATAGCAACCACTCAGAACACCGTAGCAACTGCCTAACAACCACCCAGAACACCCTAGCAACCACCCAAAATACCTTAGAACACCCTAGCAACCACTCAGAACACCCTAGCAACCACCCAAAAGACCCTAGCAACCACCCAAAATATTCTAGCAACCACCTAGCAACCACCCAAAACACCCTAGCAACCACCTAGAAACCACCCAAAAAACCTTAGCAACGACTCAAAATATCCTAGCAACCGCCTAGCAACCACCCAGAACACCCTAGCAACCACCCAAAACAGCCTAGCAACACCATAGCAACCGCCCAAAATACCTTAGCAACCGCCTAGCAACACCCTAGCAACCACCCAAAATACCTTAGAACACCATAGCAACACCACAGCAGACACTCAGAACACCCTAGCAACCACCCAAAATACCTTAGAAAACCCTAGTAACTCCATAGCAACCAGTCAGAACACCCTAGCAACCACCCAAAATACCTCAGAACAAACTAGCAACTGCCTAGCAACCACCCAAAAGACCTTAGCAACCGCCTAGCAACACCCTAGCAACCACCCAAAATACCTTAGAACACCATAGCAACACCATAGCAACCAGTCAGAACACCCTTGCAACCGCCCAAAATACCTCAGAACACCCTAGCAACTGCCTAACAACCACCCAGAACACCCTAGCAACCACCTAGCAACCACCCAAAAGACCCTGGCAACCACCCAAAATAACCTAGCAACCGCCTCAACCACCCAAAAGACCATAGCAACCACTGAAAATATTCTAGCAACCACCCAGAACACCATAGCAACCGCCTAGCAACCACCCAAAATACCTTAGCAACTGCCTAGCAACAACATAGCAACCACCCAGAACACCCAGGCAACCGCCTAGAAACCACCCAGAATACCCTAGCAACCGCCTAGCAACACCATAACGACCACCCATAACATCCTAGCAACTGCCTAGCAACCACCCAGAATACCTTAGCAACCACCTAGCAACACCCTAGCAACCACCCAGAACAGCCTAGCAACCGCATAGAAACACCCTAGCAACCACCCAAAATACCTTAGCCATTGCTTAGCAACACCATAGCAACCGCCTAGCAACCACCCAGAACACCCTAGAAACCACCCAAAAGACCCTAGCAACCGCCTTGCAACCACCCAGAGTACCTTAGCAACCGCCTAGCAACACCATAGCAACCACCCAGAACACCCTAGCAACCTCCTAGCAACACCCTAGCAACCGCCTAGCAACAACCCAAAATACCTTAGCAACTGCCTAGCAACAACATAGCAACACCCAGGCAACCACCAAGCAACCACCCAGAACACCCTAGCAACCACCTAGCAACAAACCAAAAGACCCTGGCAACCACCCATAATATCCTAGCAACCACCCAGAACACACTAGCAACCACCCAAAATACCCTAGCAACCGCCTCAACCACCCAGAAGACCATAGCAACCACTGAAAATATTCTAGCAACCACCCAGAACACCATAGCAACCACCTAGCAACCACCCAGAATACCTTAGCAACCACCTAGCAACACATAGCAACCACCGTGAACACCATAGCAACCGCATAGAAACACCCTAGCAACCACCCAAAATACCTTAGCTCTCACTTAGCAACACCATAGCAACCGCCTAGCAACCACCCAGAACACCCTAGCAACCACCCAATAGACCATAGCAACCACCCAAAAGACATTAGCAACCGCCTTGCAACCACCCAGAGTACCTTAGTAACCGCCTAGCAACACCAAAGCATCCACCCAGAACACCCTAGCAACCTCCAAGCAACACCCTAGCAACCGCCTAGCAACCACCCAAAATACCTTAGCAACTGCCTAGCAACAACATAGCAACCACCCAGAACACCCAGGCAACCGCCTAGAAACACCCTAGCAACCGCCTAGCAACCACCCAAAATACCTTAGCAACTGCCTAGCAACAACATAGCAACCACCCAGAACACCCAGGCAACCGCCTAGAAACAACCCAGAATACCCTAGCAACCGCCTAGCAACACCATAACGACCACCCATAACATCCTAGCAACTGCCTAGCAACCACCCAGAATACCTTAGCAACCACCTAGCAACACCATAGAAACCACCCAGAACAGCCTAGCAACCGCATAGAAACACCCTAGCAACCACCCAAAATACCTTAGCTCTCGCTTAGCAACACCATAGCAACCGCCTAGCAACCACCCAGAACACCCTAGCAACCACCTAGCAACCACCCAAAAGACCCTAGCAACCGCCTTGCAACCACCCAGAGTACCTTAGCAACCGCCTAGCAACACCATAGCATCCACCCAGAACACCCTAGCAACCTCCTAGCAACACCCTAGCAACCACCCAAAAGACCTTAGCAACTGCCTAGCAACAACATAGCAACAACCCAGAATACCCAGGCAACCGCCTAGCAACACCATAACGACCACCCATAACATCCTAGCAACTGCCTACCAACCACCCAGAATACCTTAGCAACCACCTAGCAACACCATAGCAACCATCCAGAACAGCCTAGCAACCGCATAGAAACACCCTAACAACCACCCAAAATACCTTAGCCATCGCTTAGCAACACCATAGCAACTGCCTAGCAACCACCCAGAACACCCTAGCAACCACCTAGCAACCACCCAAAAGACCCTGGCAACCACCCATAACATCCTAGCAACCACCCAGAACACACTAGCAACCACTGAAAATATTCTAGCAACCACCCAGAACACCATAGCGATCTAACCGTTGTGCACTGAAGAACAACATATAGGTTATGCTCTTTTTGCATTGCATTGCACAACAAACTTTAATTCCCATGTTCATTAAAGAGATAACGTGTGTTGTTGCATTGCATTGCACACCAGAACTAACTCATCCCCATGTTGATTAAAGACATAACGTGTGGTTGCATTGCATTGCATTGCTTTGCATTGCATTGCATTGCATTGCATTGCATTGCATTGCATTGCCTTGTTTTGCTTTGCACTGCATTGCATTGCATTGCATTGCATTGCATTGCATTGCATTGCATTGAATTGCATTGCATTGCATTGCATTGCGTTGCATTGCATTGTATTGCATTAACGATCTAACGTTGTGCACTGAAGAATAACATATGCACTTTTCACATTGCATTCCATTGCACACCAGAACTAACTCATTCCCATGTTGATTAAAGACTTAACGTGTGGTTGCTTTGCATTGCATTGCATTGCATTGCATTGCATTGCATTGCATTGCTTTGCATTGCATTGCATTGCATTGCATTGCATTGCATTGCATTGCATTGCATTGCAATAACATACGTTATGCACTTTTTGCATTGCATTGCATTGCACACCAGAACTAACTCATCCCCATGTTGATTAAAGACATAACGTGTGGTTGCATTGCATTGCATTGCATTGCATTGCATTGCATTGCATTGCTTTGCATTGCATTGCATTGCATTGCATTGCATTGCATTGCATTGCATTGCTTTGCATTGCATTGCATTGCATTGCATTGTTTTGCTTTGCTTTGCTTTGCTTTGCTTTGCTTTGCTTTGCATTGGATTGCATTGGATTGCATTGCATTGCATTAACGATCTAACGTTGTGCACTGAAGAATAACTTATGCACTTTTCACATTGCACACCAGAACTAAATCCTTCCCATGTTTATTAAAGAGATATGTGTGTTGTTGCATTGCATTGCACAAACGATCTAACCGTTTTGCACTGAAGAATAACATATAGGTTATGCACTTTTTGCATTGCATTGCACACCAGAACTGTCATTCCCATGTTCATTAAAGAGATAACGTGTGTTGTTGCATTGCATTGCACTAACATACGTTATGCACTTTTTGCATTGCATTGCATTGCACACCAGATCTAACTCATTCCCATGTTGATTAAAGACATAACGTGTGGTTGCATTGCATTGCATTGCATTGCATTGCATTGCATTGCATTGCATTGCATTGCATTGCATTGCATTGCATTGCATTGCATTGCATTGCATTGCATTGCATTGCATTGCCTTGTTTTGCTTTGCACTGCATTGCATTGCATTGCATTGCATTGCATTGCATTGCATTGCATTGCATTGCTTTGCATTGCATTGCATTGCATTGCATTGCATTGCATTGCATTGCATTGCATTGCATTACCTTGTTTTGCTTTGCATTGCATTGCATTGCATTGCATTGCATTGCATTGCATTGCATTGCATTGCATTAACGATCTAACGTTGTGCACTGAAGAATAACATATGTACTTTTCACATTACATTGCATTGCACACCAGAACTAACTCATTCCCATGTTGATTAAAGACATAACGTGTGGTTGCATTGCAATGCATTGCATTGCATTGCATTGCATTGCATTGCATTGCATTGCATTGATTTGCTTTGCACTGCATTGCATTGCATTGCATTGCACTGCATTTCTTTGCATTGCATTGCATTGCATTGCAATGCATTGCATTGCATTGCATTGCTTTGCATTGCTTTGCATTGCATTGCATTGTATTGCATTACATTGCATTGCATTGCATTGTTTTGCTTTGCTTTGCTTTGCTTTGCTTTGCTTTGCTTTGCTTTGCTTTGCTTTGCTTTGCTTTGCTTTGCTTTGCTTTGCTTTGCTTTGCTTTGCTTTGCTTTGCTTTGCTTTGCTTTGCTTTGCTTTGCTTTGCTTTGCTTTGCATTGATTGCATTGTATTGCATTGCATTGCATTGCATTGCATTGCATTGCTTTGCACTGAACTGCGTTGCATTGCATTGCATTGCATTAACGATCTAACGTTGTGCACTGAAGAATAACATATGCACTTTTCACATTGCACACCAGAACTAAATCCTTCCCATGTTTATTAAAGAGATATGTGTGTTGTTGCATTGCATTGCACAAACGATCTAACCGTTGTGCACTGAAGAATAACATATAGGTTATGCACTTTTTGCATTGCATTGCACACCAGAACTGTCATTCCCATGTTCATTAAAGAGATAACGTGTGTTGTTGCATTGCATTGCACTAACATACGTTATGCACTTTTTGCATTGCATTGCATTGCACACCAGATCTAACTCATTCCCATGTTGATTAAAGACATAACGTGTGGTTGCATTGCATTGCATTGCATTGCATTGCATTGCATTGCATTGCATTGCATTGCATTGCATTGCCTTGTTTTGCTTTGCACTACATTGCATTGCATTGCATTGTATTAACGATCTAACGTTGTGCACTGAAGAATAACATATGCACTTTTCACATTGCATTGCATTGCACACCAGAACTAACTCATTCCCATGTTGATTAAAGACATAACGTGTGGGTGCATTGCATTGCATTGCATTGCATTGCATTAACGATCTAACGTTGTGCACTAAAGAATAACATATGCACTTTTCATATTGCAATGCATTGCACACCAGAACTAAATCCTTCCCATGTTCATTAAAGAGATATGTGTGTTGTTAACGTTGTGCAATATTATAGCTTATGCACTTTTCGCATTGCATTGCATTGCACACCAGAAATAACTCATTGCCATGTTCATTAAAGAGAAATCTCTCTATGTCTTTAATTAACATGGGAATGAGTTAGTTCTGGTGTGCAATGCACTGCAAAAAGTACAAAACCTATGGTGTTGCTAGGCGGTTGCTAAGGTATTCTTGGGTGTTTGCTAGGCGGTTGCTATGGTGTTGCTAGGATATTTTCAGTGGTTGCTATGGTCTTTTGGGTGGTTGCTAGGCGGTTGCTAGGGTATTTTGGGTGGTTGTTAGGGTGTTCTGGGTGGTTGCAAGGATGTTATGGTTGATTACTAGGGTGTTCTGGGTGGTTGCTAGGCGGTTGCTAGGGTATTTTGGGTGGTTGCTAGGGTCTTCCGGGTGGTTGGCTATGGTGTTATGGATGGTTACTAGGGTGTTTTGGGTGGTTGCTAGATGGTTTATAGGGTGTACTGGGTGGTTGCTATGGTGTTGCTAGGCGTTTGCTATGGTGTTCTTGGTTGTTGCTATGGTGTTGCTAGGCGGAGGCTACGGTATTTTGGGTGGTTGCTAGGCGGTTGCTAGGGTGTTGCTAGGTGGTTGCTAAGGTATTCTGGGTGGTTGCTAGGCGGTTGCTAGAATATTTTGGGTGGTTGCTAGGGTCTTTTGGGTGGTTGCAAGGCTGTTGCTAGGGTATTTTGGGTTGGTTGCTAGGGTGTTCTGGGTGGTTGCTATGGTGTTGCTAGGTGGTTGCTATGGTACTCTGGGTGGTTGCTAGGCGGTTGCTAGGGTCTTTTGGGTGGTTGCTAGGGTCTTTTGGGTAGTTGCTAGGTGGTTGCTAGGGTGTTCTGGGTGATTGCTAGGCGGTTGCTATTGTGTTGCTAAGCGATGGCTAAAGTATTTTGGGTGGTTGCTAGGGTGTTTCTATGCGGTTGCTAGGCTGTTCTGGGTGGTTGCTATGGTGTTGCTAGGTGGTTGCTAAGTTATTCTGGGTGGTTGCTAGGCAGTTGCTAGGATGTTATGGGTGGTCGTTATGGTGTTGCTAGGCGGTTGCTAGGGTATTCTGGGTTGTTTCTAGGTGGTTGCTATGGTGTTGTTAGGCGGTTGTTAGGGTCTTTTGGGTGGTTGCTAAGGTCTTTTGGGTGGTTGCTAGGTGGTTGCTAGGGTGTTCTGGGTGGTTGCTAGGCGGTTGCCTGGGTGTTGCTATGATGTTGCAAGGCAGTTGCTAAGGTATTTTGGGTGTTTGCTAGGCGGTTGCTAGGGTGTTGCTAGGAGGTTGCTAGGGTGTTCTGGGTGGTTGCTATGGTGTTCCTAGGCGGTTGCTAAGGTACTCTGGGTGGTTGCAAGGCGCTTGCTAGGGTCTTTTGGGTGGTTGCTATGGTTGCTATGGTGTTGCTAAGCGATGGATAAGGTATTTTGGGTGGTTGCTAGGGTTTTCTGGGTGGTTGCTATGCTGTTGCTAGTTGGTTGCTAAGGTATTCTGGGTGGTTGCTAAGCAGTTGCTAGGATGTTATGGGTGGTCGTTATGGTGTTGCTAGGCGGTTGCTAGGGTATTCTGGGTGGTTTCTAGGCGGTTGCCTGGGTGTTCTGGGTGGTTGCTATGTTGTTGCTAGGCAGTTGCTAAGGTATTTTGGGTGGTTGCTAGGCGGTTGCTAGGGTGTTGCTAGGAGGTTGCTAGGGTGTTCTGGGTGGTTGCTATGGTGTTGCTAGGCGGAGGCTAAGGTATTTTGGGTGGTTGCTAGGCGGTTGCTAGGCTGTTGCTAGATGGTTGCTAAGATATTTTGGCCGGTTGCTAGGGTTTTGTTAGCGGTTGCTAAGGTATTTTGGGTGGTTGCTAGGGTGTTGCTAGGTGGTTGCTAGGGTATTCTGGGTGGTTGCTATTGTGTTGCTAGGCGGTTGCTAAGGTATTCTGAGTGGTTGCAAGGCGGTTGCTAGGGTATTTTGGGTGGTTGCTAGGGTCTTTTGGGTGGTTTCAAGGCGGTTGCTAGGCGGTTGCTAAGGTATTCTGGGTGGTTGCTAGGCCTTTGCTAATATATTTTGGGTGGTTGCTAGGTTGTTGCTAGGCGGTTGCAAAGGTATTCTGGGTGGTTGCTAGGCGGTTGCTATGTTGTTCTGGGTGGTTGCTAGGTTATTTTCAGTGGTTGCTATGGTCTTTTGAGTGGTTGATAGATCTATCTATCTACTTCAAACTATTTTAAACTTCAAATACTTTAAACTTCAAACTAAATTAAACTTTAAACTAATTTAAACTTTTTAAACGTCAAACTTACATAAACTTTAAGATAATTTAAACTTCAAACTACTAAATTTACTTCATTTTAACTTATAAACTGTAACGCATATAAACTCTGAGTGTGTAAGTTTTATCGAGTTAGTGTATGTGTGTGTGTGTATATGTATGTGAGTTAATGTGTGTGTGTATGTGTGTGTGTGTGTGTGTGTGTGTGTAACCGCCTAGAACACAATAGCAACCACTGAGAACAACCTAGCAACCGCCTAGCAACCACCCAGAACACCCTAGCAACCATCCAGAATAACTTAGAACACCATATCAACCACTCAGAACACCCTAGCAACTGCTTAACAACCACCCAGAACACCCTAGCAACCACCTATAATACCTTAGAACACCCTAGCAACACCATAGCAACCACTCAGAACACCGTAGCAACTGCCTAACAACCACCCAGAACACCCTAGCAACCACCCAAAATACCTTAGAACACCCTAGCAACCACTCAGAACACCCTAGCAACCACCCAAAAGACCCAAGCAACCACCCAAAATATTCTAGCAACCACCCAAAACACCCTAGCAACCACCTAGAAACCACCCAAAAAACCTTAGCAACGACTCAAAATATCCTAGCAACCGCCTAGCAACCACCCAGAACACCCTAGCAACCACCCAAAACAGCCTAGCAACACCATAGCAACCACCCAAAATACCTTAGCAACCGCCTAGCCACACCCTAGCAACCACCCAAAATACCTTAGAACACCATAGCAACACCACAGCAGACACTCAGAACACCCTAGCAACCACCCAAAATACCTTAGAAAACCCTAGTAACTCCATAGCAACCAGTCAGAACACCCTAGCAACCACCCAAAATACCTCAGAACAAACTAGCAACTGCCTAGCAACCACCCAAAAGACCTTAGCAACCGCCTAGCAACACCCTAGCAACCACCCAAAATACCTTAGAACACCATAGCAACACCATAGCAACCAGTCAGAACACCCTTGCAACCGCCCAAAATACCTCAGAACACCCTAGCAACTGCCTAACAACCACCCAGAACACCCTAGCAACCACCTAGCAACCACCCAAAAGACCCTGGCAACCACCCAAAATAACCTAGCAACCGCCTCAACCACCCAAAAGACCATAGCAACCACTGAAAATATTCTAGCAACCACCCAGAACACCATAGCAACCGCCTAGCAACCACCCAAAATACCTTAGCAACTGCCTAGCAACAACATAGCAACCACCCAGAACACCCAGGCAACCGCCTAGAAACCACCCAGAATACCCTAGCAACCGCCTAGCAACACCATAACGACCACCCATAACATCCTAGCAACTGCCTAGCAACCACCCAGAATACCTTAGCAACCACCTAGCAACACCCTAGCAACCACCCAGAACAGCCTAGCAACCGCATAGAAACACCCTAGCAACCACCCAAAATACCTTAGCCATTGCTTAGCAACACCATAGCAACCGCCTAGCAACCACCCAGAACACCCTAGAAACCACCCAAAAGACCCTAGCAACCGCCTTGCAACCACCCAGAGTACCTTAGCAACCGCCTAGCAACACCATAGCAACCACCCAGAACACCCTAGCAACCTCCTAGCAACACCCTAGCAACCGCCTAGCAACAACCCAAAATACCTTAGCAACTGCCTAGCAACAACATAGCAACACCCAGGCAACCACCAAGCAACCACCCAGAACACCCTAGCAACCACCTAGCAACAAACCAAAAGACCCTGGCAACCACCCATAATATCCTAGCAACCACCCAGAACACACTAGCAACCACCCAAAATACCCTAGCAACCGCCTCAACCACCCAGAAGACCATAGCAACCACTGAAAATATTCTAGCAACCACCCAGAACACCATAGCAACCACCTAGCAACCACCCAGAATACCTTAGCAACCACCTAGCAACACATAGCAACCACCGTGAACACCATAGCAACCGCATAGAAACACCCTAGCAACCACCCAAAATACCTTAGCTCTCACTTAGCAACACCATAGCAACCGCCTAGCAACCACCCAGAACACCCTAGCAACCACCCAATAGACCATAGCAACCACCCAAAAGACATTAGCAACCGCCTTGCAACCACCCAGAGTACCTTAGTAACCGCCTAGCAACACCAAAGCATCCACCCAGAACACCCTAGCAACCTCCAAGCAACACCCTAGCAACCGCCTAGCAACCACCCAAAATACCTTAGCAACTGCCTAGCAACAACATAGCAACCACCCAGAACACCCAGGCAACCGCCTAGAAACACCCTAGCAACCGCCTAGCAACCACCCAAAATACCTTAGCAACTGCCTAGCAACAACATAGCAACCACCCAGAACACCCAGGCAACCGCCTAGAAACAACCCAGAATACCCTAGCAACCGCCTAGCAACACCATAACGACCACCCATAACATCCTAGCAACTGCCTAGCAACCACCCAGAATACCTTAGCAACCACCTAGCAACACCATAGAAACCACCCAGAACAGCCTAGCAACCGCATAGAAACACCCTAGCAACCACCCAAAATACCTTAGCTCTCGCTTAGCAACACCATAGCAACCGCCTAGCAACCACCCAGAACACCCTAGCAACCACCTAGCAACCACCCAAAAGACCCTAGCAACCGCCTTGCAACCACCCAGAGTACCTTAGCAACCGCCTAGCAACACCATAGCATCCACCCAGAACACCCTAGCAACCTCCTAGCAACACCCTAGCAACCACCCAAAAGACCTTAGCAACTGCCTAGCAACAACATAGCAACAACCCAGAATACCCAGGCAACCGCCTAGCAACACCATAACGACCACCCATAACATCCTAGCAACTGCCTACCAACCACCCAGAATACCTTAGCAACCACCTAGCAACACCATAGCAACCATCCAGAACAGCCTAGCAACCGCATAGAAACACCCTAACAACCACCCAAAATACCTTAGCCATCGCTTAGCAACACCATAGCAACTGCCTAGCAACCACCCAGAACACCCTAGCAACCACCTAGCAACCACCCAAAAGACCCTGGCAACCACCCATAACATCCTAGCAACCACCCAGAACACACTAGCAACCACTGAAAATATTCTAGCAACCACCCAGAACACCATAGCGATCTAACCGTTGTGCACTGAAGAACAACATATAGGTTATGCTCTTTTTGCATTGCATTGCACAACAAACTTTAATTCCCATGTTCATTAAAGAGATAACGTGTGTTGTTGCATTGCATTGCACACCAGAACTAACTCATCCCCATGTTGATTAAAGACATAACGTGTGGTTGCATTGCATTGCATTGCTTTGCATTGCATTGCATTGCATTGCATTGCATTGCATTGCATTGCATTGCCTTGTTTTGCTTTGCACTGCATTGCATTGCATTGCATTGCATTGCATTGCATTGCATTGCATTGAATTGCATTGCATTGCATTGCATTGCGTTGCATTGCATTGTATTGCATTAACGATCTAACGTTGTGCACTGAAGAATAACATATGCACTTTTCACATTGCATTCCATTGCACACCAGAACTAACTCATTCCCATGTTGATTAAAGACTTAACGTGTGGTTGCTTTGCATTGCATTGCATTGCATTGCATTGCATTGCATTGCATTGCATTGCATTGCATTGCATTGCATTGCATTGCATTGCATTGCAATAACATACGTTATGCACTTTTTGCATTGCATTGCATTGCACACCAGAACTAACTCATCCCCATGTTGATTAAAGACATAACGTGTGGTTGCATTGCATTGCATTGCATTGCATTGCTTTGCATTGCATTGCATTGCATTGCATTGCATTGCATTGCATTGCATTGCTTTGCATTGCATTGCATTGCATTGTATTGCATTGCATTGCATTGCATTGCATTGCATTGCATTGTTTTGCTTTGCTTTGCTTTGCTTTGCTTTGCTTTGCTTTGCATTGGATTGCATTGGATTGCATTGCATTGCATTAACGATCTAACGTTGTGCACTGAAGAATAACTTATGCACTTTTCACATTGCACACCAGAACTAAATCCTTCCCATGTTTATTAAAGAGATATGTGTGTTGTTGCATTGCATTGCACAAACGATCTAACCGTTTTGCACTGAAGAATAACATATAGGTTATGCACTTTTTGCATTGCATTGCACACCAGAACTGTCATTCCCATGTTCATTAAAGAGATAACGTGTGTTGTTGCATTGCATTGCACTAACATACGTTATGCACTTTTTGCATTGCATTGCATTGCACACCAGATCTAACTCATTCCCATGTTGATTAAAGACATAACGTGTGGTTGCATTGCATTGCATTGCATTGCATTGCATTGCATTGCCTTGTTTTGCTTTGCACTGCATTATATTGCATTGCATTGCATTGCATTGCATTGCTTTGCATTGCATTGCATTGCATTGCATTGCATTGCATTGCATTGCATTGCATTGCATTGCATTGCATTGTTTTGCTTTGCATTGCATTGCATTGCATTGCATTGCATTAACGATCTAACGTTGTGCACTGAAGAATAACATATGTACTTTTCACATTACATTGCATTGCACACCAGAACTAACTCATACCCATGTTGATTAAAGACATAACGTGTGGTTGCATTGCAATGCATTGCATTGCATTGCATTGCATTGCATTGCATTGCTTTGCATTGCATTGCATTGCATTGATTTGCTTTGCACTGCATTGCATTGCATTGCACTGCATTTCTTTGCATTGCATTGCATTGCATTGCATTGCAATGCATTGCATTGCATTGCTTTGCATTGCTTTGCATTGCATTGCATTGAATTGCATTACATTGCATTGCATTGCATTGCATTGCATTGTTTTGCTTTGCTTTGCTTTGCTTTGCTTTGCTTTGCTTTGCTTTGCTTTGCTTTGCTTTGCTTTGCTTTGCTTTGCTTTGCATTGATTGCATTGTATTGCATTGCATTGCATTGCATTGCATTGCATTGCTTTGCACTGAACTGCGTTGCATTGCATTGCATTGCATTAACGATCTAACGTTGTGCACTGAAGAATAACATATGCACTTTTCACATTGCACACCAGAACTAAATCCTTCCCATGTTTATTAAAGAGATATGTGTGTTGTTGCATTGCATTGCACAAACGATCTAACCGTTGTGCACTGAAGAATAACATATAGGTTATGCACTTTTTGCATTGCATTGCACACCAGAACTGTCATTCCCATGTTCATTAAAGAGATAACGTGTGTTGTTGCATTGCATTGCACTAACATACGTTATGCACTTTTTGCATTGCATTGCATTGCACACCAGATCTAACTCATTCCCATGTTGATTAAAGACATAACGTGTGGTTGCATTGCATTGCATTGCATTGCATTGCATTGCATTGCATTGCATTGCATTGCCTTGTTTTGCTTTGCATTGCATTGCATTGCATTGCATTGCATTGTATTAACGATCTAACGTTGTGCACTGAAGAATAACATATGCACTTTTCACATTGCATTGCATTGCACACCAGAACTAACTCATTCCCATGTTGATTAAAGACATAACGTGTGGGTGCATTGCATTGCATTGCATTGCATTGCATTGCATTAACGATCTAACGTTGTGCACTAAAGAATAACATATGCACTTTTCATATTGCAATGCATTGCACACCAGAACTAAATCCTTCCCATGTTCATTAAAGAGATATGTGTGTTGTTAACGTTGTGCAATATTATAGCTTATGCACTTTTCGCATTGCATTGCATTGCACACCAGAAATAACTCATTGCCATGTTCATTAAAGAGAAATCTCTCTATGTCTTTAATTAACATGGGAATGAGTTAGTTCTGGTGTGCAATGCAATGCAATGCGAAAAGTGCATAAGCTATAATATTGCACAACGTTAACAACACACATATCTCTTTAATGAACATGGGAAGGATTTAGTTCTGGTGTGCAATGCATTGCAATATGAAAAGTGCATATGTTATTCGGTTGCTATGGTGTTGCTAGGATATTTTCAGTGGTTGCTATGGTCTTTTGGGTGGTTGCTAGGCGGTTGCTAGGGTATTTTGGGTGGTTGTTAGGGTGTTCTGGGTGGTTGCAAGGATGTTATGGTTGATTACTAGGGTGTTCTGGGTGGTTGCTAGGCGGTTGCTAGGGTATTTTGGGTGGTTGCTAGAGTCTTCTGGGTGGTTGCTAGAATATTTTCAGTGGTTGCTATGGTCTTTTGGGTGGTTGAGGCGGTTGCTAGGGTATTTTGGGTGGTTGCTAGTGTGTTCTGGGTGGTTGCTAGGATATTATGGGTGGTTGCCAGGGTCTTTTGCTTTGTTGCTAGGTGGTTGCTAGGGTGTTCTGGGTGGTTGCTAGGCGGTTGCCTGGGTGTTGCTATGATGTTGCAAGGCAGTTGCTAAGGTATTTTGGGTGTTTGCTAGGCGGTTGCTAGGGTGTTGCTAGGAGGTTGCTAGGGTGTTCTGGGTGGTTGCTATGGTGTTCCTAGGCGGTTGCTAAGGTACTCTGGGTGGTTGCAAGGCGGTTGCTAGGGTCTTTTGGGTGGTTTCTAGGGTGTTCTGGGTGGTTGCTATGGTTGCTATGGTGTTGCTAAGCGATGGATAAGGTATTTTGGGTGGTTGCTAGGGTTTTCTGGGTGGTTGCTATGCTGTTGCTAGTTGGTTGCTAAGGTATTCTGGGTGGTTGCTAGGCAGTTGCTAGGATGTTATGGGTGGTTTCTAGGCGGTTGCCTGGGTGTTCTGGGTGGTTGCTATGTTGTTGCTAGGCAGTTGCTAAGGTATTTTGGGTGATTGCTAGGCGGTTGCTAGGGTGTTGCTAGGAGGTTGCTAGGGTGTTCTGGGTGGTTGCTATGGTGTTGCTCGGCGGAGGCTAAGGTATTTTGGGTGGTTGCTAGGCGGTTGCTAGGCTGTTGCTAGATGGTTGCTAAGATATTTTGGCCGGTTGCTAGGGTTTTGTTAGCGGTTGCTAAGGTATTTTGGGTGGTTGCTAGGGTGTTGCTAGGTGGTTGCTAGGGTATTCTGGGTGGTTGCTATTGTGTTGCTAGGCGGTTGCTAAGGTATTATGAGTGGTTGCAAGGCGGTTGCTAGGGTATTTTGGGTGGTTGCTAGGGTCTTTTGGGTGGTTTCAAGGCGGTTGCTAGGCGGTTGCTAAGGTATTCTGGGTGGTTGCTAGGCGGTTGCTAATATATTTTGGGTGGTTGCTAGGTTGTTGCTAGGCGGTTGCAAAGGTATTCTGGGTGGTTGCTAGGCGGTTGCTATGTTGTTCTGGGTGGTTGCTAGGTTATTTTCAGTGGTTGCTATGGTCTTTTGAGTGGTTGATAGATCTATCTATCTACTTCAAACTATTTTAAACTTCAAATACTTTAAACTTCAAACTAAATTAAACTTTAAACTAATTTAAACTTTTTAAACGTCAAACTTACATAAACTTTAAGATAATTTAAACTTCAAACTACTAAATTTACTTCATTTTAACTTATAAACTGTAACGCATATAAACTCTGAGTGTGTAAGTTTTATCGAGTTAGTGTATGTGTGTGTGTGTATATGTATGTGAGTTAATGTGTGTGTGTGTGTATGTGTGTGTGTGTGTGTGTGTAACCGCCTAGAACACAATAGCAACCACTGAGAACAACCTAGCAACCGCCTAGCAACCACCCAGAACACCCTAGCAACCATCCAGAATAACTTAGAACACCATATCAACCACTCAGAACACCCTAGCAACTGCTTAACAACCACCCAGAACACCCTAGCAACCACCTATAATACCTTAGAACACCCTAGCAACACCATAGCAACCACTCAGAACACCGTAGCAACTGCCTAACAACCACCCAGAACACCCTAGCAACCACCCAAAATACCTTAGAACACCCTAGCAACCACTCAGAACACCCTAGCAACCACCCAAAAGACCCTAGCAACCACCCAAAATATTCTAGCAACCACCTAGCAACCACCCAAAACACCCTAGCAACCACCTAGAAACCACCCAAAAAACCTTAGCAACGACTCAAAATATCCTAGCAACCGCCTAGCAACCACCCAGAACACCCTAGCAACCACCCAAAACAGCCTAGCAACACCATAGCAACCGCCCAAAATACCTTAGCAACCGCCTAGCAACACCCTAGCAACCACCCAAAATACCTTAGAACACCATAGCAACACCACAGCAGACACTCAGAACACCCTAGCAACCACCCAAAATACCTTAGAAAACCCTAGTAACTCCATAGCAACCAGTCAGAACACCCTAGCAACCACCCAAAATACCTCAGAACAAACTAGCAACTGCCTAGCAACCACCCAAAAGACCTTAGCAACCGCCTAGCAACACCCTAGCAACCACCCAAAATACCTTAGAACACCATAGCAACACCATAGCAACCAGTCAGAACACCCTTGCAACCGCCCAAAATACCTCAGAACACCCTAGCAACTGCCTAACAACCACCCAGAACACCCTAGCAACCACCTAGCAACCACCCAAAAGACCCTGGCAACCACCCAAAATAACCTAGCAACCGCCTCAACCACCCAAAAGACCATAGCAACCACTGAAAATATTCTAGCAACCACCCAGAACACCATAGCAACCGCCTAGCAACCACCCAAAATACCTTAGCAACTGCCTAGCAACAACATAGCAACCACCCAGAACACCCAGGCAACCGCCTAGAAACCACCCAGAATACCCTGGCAACCGCCTAGCAACACCATAACGACCACCCATAACATCCTAGCAACTGCCTAGCAACCACCCAGAATACCTTAGCAACCACCTAGCAACACCCTAGCAACCACCCAGAACAGCCTAGCAACCGCATAGAAACACCCTAGCAACCACCCAAAATACCTTAGCCATCGCTTAGCAACACCATAGCAACCGCCTAGCAACCACCCAGAACACCCTAGAAACCACCCAAAAGACCCTAGCAACCGCCTTGCAACCACCCAGAGTACCTTAGCAACCGCCTAGCAACACCATAGCAACCACCCAGAACACCCTAGCAACCTCCTAGCAACACCCTAGCAACCGCCTAGCAACAACCCAAAATACCTTAGCAACTGCCTAGCAACAACATAGCAACACCCAGGCAACCACCAAGCAACCACCCAGAACACCCTAGCAACCACCTAGCAACAAACCAAAAGACCCTGGCAACCACCCATAATATCCTAGCAACCACCCAGAACACACTAGCAACCACCCAAAATACCCTAGCAACCGCCTCAACCACCCAGAAGACCATAGCAACCACTGAAAATATTCTAGCAACCACCCAGAACACCATAGCAACCACCTAGCAACCACCCAGAATACCTTAGCAACCACCTAGCAACACATAGCAACCACCGTGAACACCATAGCAACCGCATAGAAACACCCTAGCAACCA
>NC_138744.1:25668306-25778306 GCF_965113295.1 Leuciscus leuciscus | reverse complement strand
CATTAAAGAGAAATCTCTCTATGTCTTTAATTAACATGGGAATGAGTTAGTTCTGGTGTGCAATGCACTGCAAAAAGTACAAAACCTATGGTGTTGCTAGGCGGTTGCTAAGGTATTCTTGGGTGTTTGCTAGGCGGTTGCTATGGTGTTGCTAGGATATTTTCAGTGGTTGCTATGGTCTTTTGGGTGGTTGCTAGGCGGTTGCTAGGGTATTTTGGGTGGTTGTTAGGGTGTTCTGGGTGGTTGCAAGGATGTTATGGTTGATTACTAGGGTGTTCTGGGTGGTTGCTAGGCGGTTGCTAGGGTATTTTGGGTGGTTGCTAGGGTCTTCCGGGTGGTTGGCTATGGTGTTATGGATGGTTACTAGGGTGTTTTGGGTGGTTGCTAGGGTGTTGCTAGATGGTTGATAGGGTGTACTGGGTGGTTGCTATGGTGTTGCTAGGCGTTTGCTATGGTGTTCTTGGTTGTTGCTATGGTGTTGCTAGGCGGAGGCTACGGTATTTTGGGTGGTTGCTAGGCGGTTGCTAGGGTGTTGCTAGGTGGTTGCTAAGGTATTTTGGGTGGTTGCTAGGGTGTTGCTAGGCGGTTGCTAAGGTATTCTGGGTGGTTGCTAGGCGGTTGCTAGAATATTTTGGGTGGTTGCTAGGGTCTTTTGGGTGGTTGCAAGGCTGTTGCTAGGGTATTTTGGGTTGGTTGCTAGGGTGTTCTGGGTGGTTGCTATGGTGTTGCTAGGTGGTTGCTATGGTACTCTGGGTGGTTGCTAGGCGGTTGCTAGGGTCTTTTGGGTGGTTGCTAGGGTCTTTTGGGTAGTTGCTAGGTGGTTGCTAGGGTGTTCTGGGTGATTGCTAGGCGGTTGCTATTGTGTTGCTAAGCGATGGCTAAAGTATTTTGGGTGGTTGCTAGGGTGTTTCTATGCAGTTGCTAGGCTGTTCTGGGTGGTTGCTATGGTGTTGCTAGGTGGTTGCTAAGTTATTCTGGGTGGTTGCTAGGCAGTTGCTAGGATGTTATGGGTGGTCGTTATGGTGTTGCTAGGCGGTTGCTAGGGTATTCTGGGTTGTTTCTAGGTGGTTGCTATGGTGTTGTTAGGCGGTTGTTAGGGTCTTTTGGGTGGTTGCTAAGGTCTTTTGGGTGGTTGCTAGGTGGTTGCTAGGGTGTTCTGGGTGGTTGCTAGGCGGTTGCCTGGGTGTTGCTATGATGTTGCAAGGCAGTTGCTAAGGTATTTTGGGTGTTTGCTAGGCGGTTGCTAGGGTGTTGCTAGGAGGTTGCTAGGGTGTTCTGGGTGGTTGCTATGGTGTTCCTAGGCGGTTGCTAAGGTACTCTGGGTGGTTGCAAGGCGCTTGCTAGGGTCTTTTGGGTGGTTGCTATGGTTGCTATGGTGTTGCTAAGCGATGGATAAGGTATTTTGGGTGGTTGCTAGGGTTTTCTGGGTGGTTGCTATGCTGTTGCTAGTTGGTTGCTAAGGTATTCTGGGTGGTTGCTAGGCAGTTGCTAGGATGTTATGGGTGGTCGTTATGGTGTTGCTAGGCGGTTGCTAGGGTATTCTGGGTGGTTTCTAGGCGGTTGCCTGGGTGTTCTGGGTGGTTGCTATGTTGTTGCTAGGCAGTTGCTAAGGTATTTTGGGTGGTTGCTAGGCGGTTGCTAGGGTGTTGCTAGAAGGTTGCTAGGGTGTTCTGGGTGGTTGCTATGGTGTTGCTAGGCGGAGGCTAAGGTATTTTGGGTGGTTGCTAGGCGGTTGCTAGGCTGTTGCTAGATGGTTGCTAAGATATTTTGGCCGGTTGCTAGGGTTTTGTTAGCGGTTGCTAAGGTATTTTGGGTGGTTGCTAGGGTGTTGCTAGGTGGTTGCTAGGGTATTCTGGGTGGTTGCTATTGTGTTGCTAGGCGGTTGCTAAGGTATTCTGAGTGGTTGCAAGGCGGTTGCTAGGGTATTTTGGGTGGTTGCTAGGGTCTTTTGGGTGGTTTCAAGGCGGTTGCTAGGCGGTTGCTAAGGTATTCTGGGTGGTTGCTAGGCCTTTGCTAATATATTTTGGGTGGTTGCTAGGTTGTTGCTAGGCGGTTGCAAAGGTATTCTGGGTGGTTGCTAGGCGGTTGCTATGTTGTTCTGGGTGGTTGCTAGGTTATTTTCAGTGGTTGCTATGGTCTTTTGAGTGGTTGATAGATCTATCTATCTACTTCAAACTATTTTAAACTTCAAATACTTTAAACTTCAAACTAAATTAAACTTTAAACTAATTTAAACTTTTTAAACGTCAAACTTACATAAACTTTAAGATAATTTAAACTTCAAACTACTAAATTTACTTCATTTTAACTTATAAACTGTAACGCATATAAACTCTGAGTGTGTAAGTTTTATCGAGTTAGTGTATGTGTGTGTGTGTATATGTATGTGAGTTAATGTGTGTGTGTATGTGTGTGTGTGTGTGTGTGTGTGTAACCGCCTAGAACACAATAGCAACCACTGAGAACAACCTAGCAACCGCCTAGCAACCACCCAGAACACCCTAGCAACCATCCAGAATAACTTAGAACACCATATCAACCACTCAGAACACCCTAGCAACTGCTTAACAACCACCCAGAACACCCTAGCAACCACCTATAATACCTTAGAACACCCTAGCAACACCATAGCAACCACTCAGAACACCGTAGCAACTGCCTAACAACCACCCAGAACACCCTAGCAACCACCCAAAATACCTTAGAACACCCTAGCAACCACTCAGAACACCCTAGCAACCACCCAAAAGACCCTAGCAACCACCCAAAATATTCTAGCAACCACCCAAAACACCCTAGCAACCACCTAGAAACCACCCAAAAAACCTTAGCAACGACTCAAAATATCCTAGCAACCGCCTAGCAACCACCCAGAACACCCTAGCAACCACCCAAAACAGCCTAGCAACACCATAGCAACCACCCAAAATACCTTAGCAACCGCCTAGCAACACCCTAGCAACCACCCAAAATACCTTAGAACACCATAGCAACACCACAGCAGACACTCAGAACACCCTAGCAACCACCCAAAATACCTTAGAAAACCCTAGTAACTCCATAGCAACCAGTCAGAACACCCTAGCAACCACCCAAAATACCTCAGAACAAACTAGCAACTGCCTAGCAACCACCCAAAAGACCTTAGCAACCGCCTAGCAACACCCTAGCAACCACCCAAAATACCTTAGAACACCATAGCAACACCATAGCAACCAGTCAGAACACCCTTGCAACCGCCCAAAATACCTCAGAACACCCTAGCAACTGCCTAACAACCACCCAGAACACCCTAGCAACCACCTAGCAACCACCCAAAAGACCCTGGCAACCACCCAAAATAACCTAGCAACCGCCTCAACCACCCAAAAGACCATAGCAACCACTGAAAATATTCTAGCAACCACCCAGAACACCATAGCAACCGCCTAGCAACCACCCAAAATACCTTAGCAACTGCCTAGCAACAACATAGCAACCACCCAGAACACCCAGGCAACCGCCTAGAAACCACCCAGAATACCCTAGCAACCGCCTAGCAACACCATAACGACCACCCATAACATCCTAGCAACTGCCTAGCAACCACCCAGAATACCTTAGCAACCACCTAGCAACACCCTAGCAACCACCCAGAACAGCCTAGCAACCGCATAGAAACACCCTAGCAACCACCCAAAATACCTTAGCCATTGCTTAGCAACACCATAGCAACCGCCTAGCAACCACCCAGAACACCCTAGAAACCACCCAAAAGACCCTAGCAACCGCCTTGCAACCACCCAGAGTACCTTAGCAACCGCCTAGCAACACCATAGCAACCACCCAGAACACCCTAGCAACCTCTTAGCAACACCCTAGCAACCGCCTAGCAACAACCCAAAATACCTTAGCAACTGCCTAGCAACAACATAGCAACACCCAGGCAACCACCAAGCAACCACCCAGAACACCCTAGCAACCACCTAGCAACAAACCAAAAGACCCTGGCAACCACCCATAATATCCTAGCAACCACCCAGAACACACTAGCAACCACCCAAAATACCCTAGCAACCGCCTCAACCACCCAGAAGACCATAGCAACCACTGAAAATATTCTAGCAACCACCCAGAACACCATAGCAACCACCTAGCAACCACCCAGAATACCTTAGCAACCACCTAGCAACACATAGCAACCACCGTGAACACCATAGCAAACGCATAGAAACACCCTAGTAACCACCCAAAATACCTTAGCTCTCACTTAGCAACACCATAGCAACCGCCTAGCAACCACCCAGAACACCCTAGCAACCACCCAATAGACCATAGCAACCACCCAAAAGACATTAGCAACCGCCTTGCAACCACCCAGAGTACCTTAGTAACCGCCTAGCAACACCAAAGCATCCACCCAGAACACCCTAGCAACCTCCAAGCAACACCCTAGCAACCGCCTAGCAACCACCCAAAATACCTTAGCAACTGCCTAGCAACAACATAGCAACCACCCAGAACACCCAGGCAACCGCCTAGAAACACCCTAGCAACCGCCTAGCAACCACCCAAAATACCTTAGCAACTGCCTAGCAACAACATAGCAACCACCCAGAATACCCAGGCAACCGCCTAGAAACAACCCAGAATACCCTAGCAACCGCCTAGCAACACCATAACGACCACCCATAACATCCTAGCAACTGCCTAGCAACCACCCAGAATACCTTAGCAACCACCTAGCAACACCATAGAAACCACCCAGAACAGCCTACAACCGCATAGAAACACCCTAGCAACCACCCAAAATACCTTAGCTCTCGCTTAGCAACACCATAGCAGCCGCCTAGCAACCACCCAGAACACCCTAGCAACCACCTAGCAACCACCCAAAAGACCCTAGCAACCGCCTTGCAACCACCCAGAGTACCTTAGCAACCGCCTAGCAACACCATAGCATCCACCCAGAACACCCTAGCAACCTCCTAGCAACACCCTAGCAACCACCCAAAAGACCTTAGCAACTGCCTAGCAACAACATAGCAACAACCCAGAATACCCAGGCAACCGCCTAGCAACACCATAACGACCACCCATAACATCCTAGCAACTGCCTACCAACCACCCAGAATACCTTAGCAACCACCTAGCAACACCATAGCAACCATCCAGAACAGCCTAGCAACCGCATAGAAACACCCTAACAACCACCCAAAATACCTTAGCCATCGCTTAGCAACACCATAGCAACTGCCTAGCAACCACCCAGAACACCCTAGCAACCACCTAGCAACCACCCAAAAGACCCTGGCAACCACCCATAACATCCTAGCAACCACCCAGAACACACTAGCAACCACTGAAAATATTCTAGCAACCACCCAGAACAACATAGCGATCTAACCGTTGTGCACTGAAGAACAACATATAGGTTATGCTCTTTTTGCATTGCATTGCACAACAAACTGTCATTCCCATGTTCATTAAAGAGATAACGTGTGTTGTTGCATTGCATTGCACACCAGAACTAACTCATCCCCATGTTGATTAAAGACATAACGTGTGGTTGCATTGCATTGCATTGCATTGCTTTGCATTGCATTGCATTGCATTGCATTGCATTGCATTGCATTGCATTGCCTTGTTTTGCTTTGCACTGCATTGCATTGCATTGCATTGCATTGCATTGCATTGCATTGCATTGCATTGCATTGCATTGCATTGCATTGCATTGCATTGAATTGCATTGCATTGCATTGCGTTGCATTGCATTGTATTGCATTAACGATCTAACGTTGTGCACTGAAGAATAACATATGCACTTTTCACATTGCATTCCATTGCACACCAGAACTAACTCATTCCCATGTTGATTAAAGACTTAACGTGTGGTTGCTTTGCATTGCATTGCATTGCATTGCATTGCATTGCATTGCATTGCATTGCATTGCATTGCATTGCATTGCATTGCATTGCATTGCATTGCATTGCATTGCATTGCAATAACATACGTTTTGCACTTTTTGCATTGCATTGCATTGCACACCAGAACTAACTCATCCCCATGTTGATTAAAGACATAACGTGTGGTTGCATTGCATTGCATTGCATTGCATTGCATTGCATTGCTTTGCATTGCATTGCATTGCATTGCATTGCATTGCATTGCATTGCATTGCATTGCATTGCATTGCATTGCATTGCATTGCATTGCATTGCATTGCATTACCTTGTTTTGCTTTGCATTGCATTGCATTGCATTGCATTAAAGATCTAACGTTGTGCACTGAAGAATAACATATGTACTTTTCACATTACATTGCATTGCACACCAGAACTAACTCATTCCCATGTTGATTAAAGACATAACGTGTGGTTGCATTGTAATGCATTGCATTGCATTGCATTGCTTTGCATTGCATTGCATTGCATTGCATTGCATTGCATTGCATTGCATTGCATTGCATTGCATTGCATTGCATTGATTTGCTTTGCACTGCATTGCATTGCATTGCATTGCTTTGCATTGCATTGCATTGCATTGTATTGCATTGCATTGCATTGCATTGCATTGCATTGTTTTGCTTTGCTTTGCTTTGCTTTGCTTTGCTTTGCTTTGCTTTGCTTTGCTTTGCTTTGCTTTGCATTGGATTGCATTGTATTGCATTGCATTGCATTAACGATCTAACGTTGTGCACTGAAGAATAACATATGCACTTTTCACATTGCACACCAGAACTAAATCCTTCCCATGTTTATTAAAGAGATATATGTGTTGTTGCATTGCATTGCACAAACGATCTAACCGTTTTCACTGAGGAATAACATATAGGTTATGCACTTTTTGCATTGCATTGCACACCAGAACTGTCATTCCCATGTTCATTAAAGAGATAACGTGTGTTGTTGCATTGCATTGCACTAACATACGTTATGCACTTTTTGCATTGCATTGCATTGCACACCAGATCTAACTCATTCCCATGTTGATTAAAGACATAACGTGTGGTTGCATTGCATTGCATTGCATTGCATTGCATTGCATTGCATTGCATTGCCTTGTTTTGCTTTGCACTGCATTGCATTGCATTGCATTGCATTGCATTGCTTTGCATTGCATTGCATTGCATTGCATTGCATTGCATTGCATTGCATTGCATTGCATTACCTTGTTTTGCTTTGCATTGCATTGCATTGCATTGCATTGCATTGCATTGCATTGCATTGCATTGCATTGCATTGCATTGCATTAACGATCTAACGTTGTGCACTGAAGAATAACATATGTACTTTTCACATTACATTGCATTGCACACCAGAACTAACTCATTCCCATGTTGATTAAAGACATAACGTGTGGTTGCATTGCAATGCATTGCATTGCATTGCATTGCTTTGCATTGCATTGCATTGCATTGCATTGCATTGCATTGCATTGCATTGCATTGCATTGCATTGCATTGATTTGCTTTGCACTGCATTGCATTGCATTGCATTGCATTGCACTGCATTTCTTTGCATTGCATTGCATTGCATTGCATTGCATTGCTTTGCATTGCTTTGCATTGCATTGCATTGTATTGCATTACATTGCATTGCATTGCATTGCATTGTTTTGTTTTGCTTTGCTTTGCTTTGCTTTGCTTTGCTTTGCTTTGCTTTGCTTTGCTTTGCTTTGCTTTGCTTTGCTTTGCTTTGCTTTGCTTTGCTTTGCTTTGCTTTGCTTTGCTTTGCTTTGCTTTGCTTTGCATTGATTGCATTGTATTGTATTGCATTGCATTGCATTGCATTGCATTGCATTGCATTGCATTGCTTTGCACTGAACTGCGTTGCATTGCATTGCATTGCATTAACGATCTAACGTTGTGCACTGAAGAATAACATATGCACTTTTCACATTGCACACCAGAACTAAATCCTTCCCATGTTTATTAAAGAGATATGTGTGTTGTTGCATTGCATTGCACTAACATACATAACATATAGGTTATGCACTTTTTGCATTGCATTGCACACCAGAACTGTCATTCCCATGTTCATTAAAGAGATAACGTGTGTTGTTGCATTGCATTGCACTAACATACGTTATGCACTTTTTGCATTGCATTGCATTGCACACCAGATCTAACTCATTCCCATGTTGATTAAAGACATAACGTGTGGTTGCATTGCATTGCATTGCATTGCATTGCATTGCATTGCATTGCATTGCCTTGTTTTGCTTTGCACTGCATTGCATTGCATTGCATTGCATTGTATTAACGATCTAACGTTGTGCACTGAAGAATAACATATGCACTTTTCACATTGCATTGCATTGCACACCAGAACTAACTCATTCCCATGTTGATTAAAGACATAACGTGTGGGTGCATTGCATTGCATTGCATTGCATTGCATTAACGATCTAACGTTGTGCACTAAAGAATAACATATGCACTTTTCATATTGCAATGCATTGCACACCAGAACTAAATCCTTCCCATGTTCATTAAAGAGATATGTGTGTTGTTAACGTTGTGCAATATTATAGCTTATGCACTTTTCGCATTGCATTGCATTGCACACCAGAAATAACTCATTGCCATGTTCATTAAAGAGAAATCTCTCTATGTCTTTAATTAACATGGGAATGAGTTAGTTCTGGTGTGCAATGCACTGCAAAAAGTACAAAACCTATGGTGTTGCTAGGCGGTTGCTAAGGTATTCTTGGGTGTTTGCTAGGCGGTTGCTATGGTGTTGCTAGGATATTTTCAGTGGTTGCTATGGTCTTTTGGGTGGTTGCTAGGCGGTTGCTAGGGTATTTTGGGTGGTTGTTAGGGTGTTCTGGGTGGTTGCAAGGATGTTATGGTTGATTACTAGGGTGTTCTGGGTGGTTGCTAGGCGGTTGCTAGGGTATTTTGGGTGGTTGCTAGGGTCTTCCGGGTGGTTGGCTATGGTGTTATGGATGGTTACTAGGGTGTTTTGGGTGGTTGCTAGGGTGTTGCTAGATGGTTGATAGGGTGTACTGGGTGGTTGCTATGGTGTTGCTAGGCGTTTGCTATGGTGTTCTTGGTTGTTGCTATGGTGTTGCTAGGCGGAGGCTACGGTATTTTGGGTGGTTGCTAGGCGGTTGCTAGGGTGTTGCTAGGTGGTTGCTAAGGTATTTTGGGTGGTTGCTAGGGTGTTGCTAGGCGGTTGCTAAGGTATTCTGGGTGGTTGCTAGGCGGTTGCTAGAATATTTTGGGTGGTTGCTAGGGTCTTTTGGGTGGTTGCAAGGCTGTTGCTAGGGTATTTTGGGTTGGTTGCTAGGGTGTTCTGGGTGGTTGCTATGGTGTTGCTAGGTGGTTGCTATGGTACTCTGGGTGGTTGCTAGGCGGTTGCTAGGGTCTTTTGGGTGGTTGCTAGGGTCTTTTGGGTAGTTGCTAGGTGGTTGCTAGGGTGTTCTGGGTGATTGCTAGGCGGTTGCTATTGTGTTGCTAAGCGATGGCTAAAGTATTTTGGGTGGTTGCTAGGGTGTTTCTATGCAGTTGCTAGGCTGTTCTGGGTGGTTGCTATGGTGTTGCTAGGTGGTTGCTAAGTTATTCTGGGTGGTTGCTAGGCAGTTGCTAGGATGTTATGGGTGGTCGTTATGGTGTTGCTAGGCGGTTGCTAGGGTATTCTGGGTTGTTTCTAGGTGGTTGCTATGGTGTTGTTAGGCGGTTGTTAGGGTCTTTTGGGTGGTTGCTAAGGTCTTTTGGGTGGTTGCTAGGTGGTTGCTAGGGTGTTCTGGGTGGTTGCTAGGCGGTTGCCTGGGTGTTGCTATGATGTTGCAAGGCAGTTGCTAAGGTATTTTGGGTGTTTGCTAGGCGGTTGCTAGGGTGTTGCTAGGAGGTTGCTAGGGTGTTCTGGGTGGTTGCTATGGTGTTCCTAGGCGGTTGCTAAGGTACTCTGGGTGGTTGCAAGGCGCTTGCTAGGGTCTTTTGGGTGGTTGCTATGGTTGCTATGGTTTTGCTAAGCGATGGATAAGGTATTTTGGGTGGTTGCTAGGGTTTTCTGGGTGGTTGCTATGCTGTTGCTAGTTGGTTGCTAAGGTATTCTGGGTGGTTGCTAGGCAGTTGCTAGGATGTTATGGGTGGTCGTTATGGTGTTGCTAGGCGGTTGCTAGGGTATTCTGGGTGGTTTCTAGGCGGTTGCCTGGGTGTTCTGGGTGGTTGCTATGTTGTTGCTAGGCAGTTGCTAAGGTATTTTGGGTGGTTGCTAGGCGGTTGCTAGGGTGTTGCTAGGAGGTTGCTAGGGTGTTCTGGGTGGTTGCTATGGTGTTGCTAGGCGGAGGCTAAGGTATTTTGGGTGGTTGCTAGGCGGTTGCTAGGCTGTTGCTAGATGGTTGCTAAGATATTTTGGCCGGTTGCTAGGGTTTTGTTAGCGGTTGCTAAGGTATTTTGGGTGGTTGCTAGGGTGTTGCTAGGTGGTTGCTAGGGTATTCTGGGTGGTTGCTATTGTGTTGCTAGGCGGTTGCTAAGGTATTCTGAGTGGTTGCAAGGCGGTTGCTAGGGTATTTTGGGTGGTTGCTAGGGTCTTTTGGGTGGTTTCAAGGCGGTTGCTAGGCGGTTGCTAAGGTATTCTGGGTGGTTGCTAGGCCTTTGCTAATATATTTTGGGTGGTTGCTAGGTTGTTGCTAGGCGGTTGCAAAGGTATTCTGGGTGGTTGCTAGGCGGTTGCTATGTTGTTCTGGGTGGTTGCTAGGTTATTTTCAGTGGTTGCTATGGTCTTTTGAGTGGTTGATAGATCTATCTATCTACTTCAAACTATTTTAAACTTCAAATACTTTAAACTTCAAACTAAATTAAACTTTAAACTAATTTAAACTTTTTAAACGTCAAACTTACATAAACTTTAAGATAATTTAAACTTCAAACTACTAAATTTACTTCATTTTAACTTATAAACTGTAACGCATATAAACTCTGAGTGTGTAAGTTTTATCGAGTTAGTGTATGTGTGTGTGTGTATATGTATTTGAGTTAATGTGTGTGTGTATGTGTGTGTGTGTGTGTGTGTGTAACCGCCTAGAACACAATAGCAACCACTGAGAACAACCTAGCAACCGCCTAGCAACCACCCAGAACACCCTAGCAACCATCCAGAATAACTTAGAACACCATATCAACCACTCAGAACACCCTAGCAACTGCTTAACAACCACCCAGAACACCCTAGCAACCACCTATAATACCTTAGAACACCCTAGCAACACCATAGCAACCACTCAGAACACCGTAGCAACTGCCTAACAACCACCCAGAACACCCTAGCAACCACCCAAAATACCTTAGAACACCCTAGCAACCACTCAGAACACCCTAGCAACCACCCAAAAGACCCTAGCAACCACCCAAAATATTCTAGCAACCACCCAAAACACCCTAGCAACCACCTAGAAACCACCCAAAAAACCTTAGCAACGACTCAAAATATCCTAGCAACCGCCTAGCAACCACCCAGAACACATTTACATTTACATTTACATTTATTCATTTAGCTGACGCTTTTATACAAAGCGACTTACAATTGCTATATATGTCAGAGGTCGCACGCCTCTGGAGCAACTAGGGGTTAAGTGTCTTGCTCAGGGACACATTGGTGTCTCACAGTGGATTCGAACCCGGGTCTCTCACACCAAAGGCATGTGTCTTATCCACTGCGCCACTACCACCCCTATGGACATGCGTTACAGAACACCCTAGCAACCACCCAAAACAGCCTAGCAACACCATAGCAACCACCCAAAATACCTTAGCAACCGCCTAGCAACACCCTAGCAACCACCCAAAATACCTTAGAACACCATAGCAACACCACAGCAGACACTCAGAACACCCTAGCAACCACCCAAAATACCTTAGAAAACCCTAGTAACTCCATAGCAACCAGTCAGAACACCCTAGCAACCACCCAAAATACCTCAGAACAAACTAGCAACTGCCTAGCAACCACCCAAAAGACCTTAGCAACCGCCTAGCAACACCCTAGCAACCACCCAAAATACCTTAGAACACCATAGCAACACCATAGCAACCAGTCAGAACACCCTTGCAACCGCCCAAAATACCTCAGAACACCCTAGCAACTGCCTAACAACCACCCAGAACACCCTAGCAACCACCTAGCAACCACCCAAAAGACCCTGGCAACCACCCAAAATAACCTAGCAACCGCCTCAACCACCCAAAAGACCATAGCAACCACTGAAAATATTCTAGCAACCACCCAGAACACCATAGCAACCGCCTAGCAACCACCCAAAATACCTTAGCAACTGCCTAGCAACAACATAGCAACCACCCAGAACACCCAGGCAACCGCCTAGAAACCACCCAGAATACCCTAGCAACCGCCTAGCAACACCATAACGACCACCCATAACATCCTAGCAACTGCCTAGCAACCACCCAGAATACCTTAGCAACCACCTAGCAACACCCTAGCAACCACCCAGAACAGCCTAGCAACCGCATAGAAACACCCTAGCAACCACCCAAAATACCTTAGCCATTGCTTAGCAACACCATAGCAACCGCCTAGCAACCACCCAGAACACCCTAGAAACCACCCAAAAGACCCTAGCAACCGCCTTGCAACCACCCAGAGTACCTTAGCAACCGCCTAGCAACACCATAGCAACCACCCAGAACACCCTAGCAACCTCCTAGCAACACCCTAGCAACCGCCTAGCAACAACCCAAAATACCTTAGCAACTGCCTAGCAACAACATAGCAACACCCAGGCAACCACCAAGCAACCACCCAGAACACCCTAGCAACCACCTAGCAACAAACCAAAAGACCCTGGCAACCACCCATAATATCCTAGCAACCACCCAGAACACACTAGCAACCACCCAAAATACCCTAGCAACCGCCTCAACCACCCAGAAGACCATAGCAACCACTGAAAATATTCTAGCAACCACCCAGAACACCATAGCAACCACCTAGCAACCACCCAGAATACCTTAGCAACCACCTAGCAACACATAGCAACCACCGTGAACACCATAGCAACCGCATAGAAACACCCTAGTAACCACCCAAAATACCTTAGCTCTCACTTAGCAACACCATAGCAACCGCCTAGCAACCACCCAGAACACCCTAGCAACCACCCAATAGACCATAGCAACCACCCAAAAGACATTAGCAACCGCCTTGCAACCACCCAGAGTACCTTAGTAACCGCCTAGCAACACCAAAGCATCCACCCAGAACACCCTAGCAACCTCCAAGCAACACCCTAGCAACCGCCTAGCAACCACCCAAAATACCTTAGCAACTGCCTAGCAACAACATAGCAACCACCCAGAACACCCAGGCAACCGCCTAGAAACACCCTAGCAACCGCCTAGCAACCACCCAAAATACCTTAGCAACTGCCTAGCAACAACATAGCAACCACCCAGAATACCCAGGCAACCGCCTAGAAACAACCCAGAATACCCTAGCAACCGCCTAGCAACACCATAACGACCACCCATAACATCCTAGCAACTGCCTAGCAACCACCCAGAATACCTTAGCAACCACCTAGCAACACCATAGAAACCACCCAGAACAGCCTAGCAACCGCATAGAAACACCCTAGCAACCACCCAAAATACCTTAGCTCTCGCTTAGCAACTACATAGCAACCGCCTAGCAACCACCCAGAACACCCTAGCAACCACCTAGCAACCACCCAAAAGACCCTAGCAACCGCCTTGCAACCACCCAGAGTACCTTAGCAACCGCCTAGCAACACCATAGCATCCACCCAGAACACCCTAGCAACCTCCTAGCAACACCCTAGCAACCACCCAAAAGACCTTAGCAACTGCCTAGCAACAACATAGCAACAACCCAGAATACCCAGGCAACCGCCTAGCAACACCATAACGACCACCCATAACATCCTAGCAACTGCCTACCAACCACCCAGAATACCTTAGCAACCACCTAGCAACACCATAGCAACCATCCAGAACAGCCTAGCAACCGCATAGAAACACCCTAACAACCACCCAAAATACCTTAGCCATCGCTTAGCAACACCATAGCAACTGCCTAGCAACCACCCAGAACACCCTAGCAACCACCTAGCAACCACCCAAAAGACCCTGGCAACCACCCATAACATCCTAGCAACGACCCAGAACACTAGCAACCACTGAAAATATTCTAGCAACCACCCAGAACAACATAGCGATCTAACCGTTGTGCACTGAAGAACAACATATAGGTTATGCTCTTTTTGCATTGCATTGCACAACAAACTGTCATTCCCATGTTCATTAAAGAGACAACGTGTGTTGTTGCATTGCATTGCACACCAGAACTAACTCATCCCCATGTTGATTAAAGACATAACGTGTGGTTGCATTGCATTGCATTGCTTTGCATTGCATTGCATTGCATTGCATTGCATTGCATTGCATTGCATTGCATTGCCTTGTTTTGCTTTGCACTGCATTGCATTGCATTGCATTGCATTGCATTGCATTGCATTGCATTGCATTGCATTGCATTGAATTGCGTTGCATTGCATTGCATTGCGTTGCATTGCATTGTATTGCATTAACGATCTAACGTTGTGCACTGAAGAATAACATGTGCACTTTTCACATTGCATTCCATTGCACACCAGAACTAACTCATTCCCATGTTGATTAAAGACTTAACGTGTGGTTGCTTTGCATTGCATTGCATTGCATTGCATTGCATTGCATTGCATCGCATTGCATTGCATTGCATTGCATTGCATTGCATTGCATTGCATTGATTTGCTTTGCACTGCATTGCATTGCATTGCATTGCATTGCTTTGCATTGCATTGCATTGCATTGTATTGCATTGCATTGCATTGCATTGCATTGCATTGTTTTGCTTTGCTTTGCTTTGCTTTGCTTTGCTTTGCTTTGCTTTGCATTGGATTGCATTGTATTGCATTGCATTGCATTAACGATCTAACGTTGTGCACTGAAGAATAACATATGCACTTTTCACATTGCACACCAGAACTAAATCCTTCCCATGTTTATTAAAGAGATATATGTGTTGTTGCATTGCATTGCACAAACGATCTAACCGTTTTCACTGAGGAATAACATATAGGTTATGCACTTTTTGCATTGCATTGCATTGCACACCAGATCTAACTCATTCCCATGTTGATTAAAGACATAACGTGTGGTTGCATTGCATTGCATTGCATTGCATTGCATTGCATTGCATTGCCTTGTTTTGCTTTGCACTGCATTGCATTGCATTGCATTGCATTGCATTGCATTGCTTTGCATTGCATTGCATTGCATTGCATTGCATTGCATTGCATTGCATTGCATTGCATTACCTTGTTTTGCTTTGCATTGCATTGCATTGCATTGCATTGCATTGCATTGCATTGCATTGCATTGCATTGCATTGCATTGCATTGCATTGCATTGCATTAACGATCTAACGTTGTGCACTGAAGAATAACATATGTACTTTTCACATTACATTGCATTGCACACCAGAACTAACTCATTCCCATGTTGATTAAAGACATAACGTGTGGTTGCATTGCAATGCATTGCATTGCATTGCATTGCTTTGCATTGCATTGCATTGCATTGCATTGCATTGCATTGCATTGCATTGCATTGATTTGCTTTGCACTGCATTGCATTGCATTGCATTGCACTGCATTTCTTTGCATTGCATTGCATTGCATTGCATTGCATTGCTTTGCATTGCTTTGCATTGCATTGCATTGTATTGCATTACATTGCATTGCATTGCATTGCATTGTTTTGTTTTGCTTTGCTTTGCTTTGCTTTGCTTTGCTTTGCTTTGCTTTGCTTTGCTTTGCTTTGCTTTGCTTTGCTTTGCTTTGCTTTGCTTTGCTTTGCTTTGCTTTGCTTTGCATTGATTGCATTGTATTGCATTGCATTGCATTGCATTGCATTGCTTTGCACTGAACTGCGTTGCATTGCATTGCATTGCATTAACGATCTAACGTTGTGCACTGAAGAATAACATATGCACTTTTCACATTGCACACCAGAACTAAATCCTTCCCATGTTTATTAAAGAGATATGTGTGTTGTTGCATTGCATTGCACAAACGATCTAACCGTTGTGCACTGAAGAATAACATATAGGTTATGCACTTTTTGCATTGCATTGCACACCAGAACTGTCATTCCCATGTTCATTAAAGAGATAACGTGTGTTGTTGCATTGCATTGCACTAACATACGTTATGCACTTTTTGCATTGCATTGCATTGCACACCAGATCTAACTCATTCCCATGTTGATTAAAGACATAACGTGTGGTTGCATTGCATTGCATTGCATTGCATTGCATTGCATTGCATTGCATTGCCTTGTTTTGCTTTGCACTGCATTGCATTGCATTGCATTGCATTGTATTAACGATCTAACGTTGTGCACTGAAGAATAACATATGCACTTTTCACATTGCATTGCATTGCACACCAGAACTAACTCATTCCCATGTTGATTAAAGACATAACGTGTGGGTGCATTGCATTGCATTGCATTGCATTAACGATCTAACGTTGTGCACTAAAGAATAACATATGCACTTTTCATATTGCAATGCATTGCACACCAGAACTAAATCCTTCCCATGTTCATTAAAGAGATATGTGTGTTGTTAACGTTGTGCAATATTATAGCTTATGCACTTTTCGCATTGCATTGCATTGCACACCAGAAATAACTCATTGCCATGTTCATTAAAGAGAAATCTCTCTATGTCTTTAATTAACATGGGAATGAGTTAGTTCTGGTGTGCAATGCACTGCAAAAAGTACAAAACCTATGGTGTTGCTAGGCGGTTGCTAAGGTATTCTTGGGTGTTTGCTAGGCGGTTGCTATGGTGTTGCTAGGATATTTTCAGTGGTTGCTATGGTCTTTTGGGTGGTTGCTAGGCGGTTGCTAGGGTATTTTGGGTGGTTGTTAGGGTGTTCTGGGTGGTTGCAAGGATGTTATGGTTGATTACTAGGGTGTTCTGGGTGGTTGCTAGGCGGTTGCTAGGGTATTTTGGGTGGTTGCTAGGGTCTTCCGGGTGGTTGGCTATGGTGTTATGGATGGTTACTAGGGTGTTTTGGGTGGTTGCTAGGGTGTTGCTAGATGGTTGATAGGGTGTACTGGGTGGTTGCTATGGTGTTGCTAGGCGTTTGCTATGGTGTTCTTGGTTGTTGCTATGGTGTTGCTAGGCGGAGGCTACGGTATTTTGGGTGGTTGCTAGGCGGTTGCTAGGGTGTTGCTAGGTGGTTGCTAAGGTATTTTGGGTGGTTGCTAGGGTGTTGCTAGGCGGTTGCTAAGGTATTCTGGGTGGTTGCTAGGCGGTTGCTAGAATATTTTGGGTGGTTGCTAGGGTCTTTTGGGTGGTTGCAAGGCTGTTGCTAGGGTATTTTGGGTTGGTTGCTAGGGTGTTCTGGGTGGTTGCTATGGTGTTGCTAGGTGGTTGCTATGGTACTCTGGGTGGTTGCTAGGCGGTTGCTAGGGTCTTTTGGGTGGTTGCTAGGGTCTTTTGGGTAGTTGCTAGGTGGTTGCTAGGGTGTTCTGGGTGATTGCTAGGCGGTTGCTATTGTGTTGCTAAGCGATGGCTAAAGTATTTTGGGTGGTTGCTAGGGTGTTTCTATGCAGTTGCTAGGCTGTTCTGGGTGGTTGCTATGGTGTTGCTAGGTGGTTGCTAAGTTATTCTGGGTGGTTGCTAGGCAGTTGCTAGGATGTTATGGGTGGTCGTTATGGTGTTGCTAGGCGGTTGCTAGGGTATTCTGGGTTGTTTCTAGGTGGTTGCTATGGTGTTGTTAGGCGGTTGTTAGGGTCTTTTGGGTGGTTGCTAAGGTCTTTTGGGTGGTTGCTAGGTGGTTGCTAGGGTGTTCTGGGTGGTTGCTAGGCGGTTGCCTGGGTGTTGCTATGATGTTGCAAGGCAGTTGCTAAGGTATTTTGGGTGTTTGCTAGGCGGTTGCTAGGGTGTTGCTAGGAGGTTGCTAGGGTGTTCTGGGTGGTTGCTATGGTGTTCCTAGGCGGTTGCTAAGGTACTCTGGGTGGTTGCAAGGCGCTTGCTAGGGTCTTTTGGGTGGTTGCTATGGTTGCTATGGTTTTGCTAAGCGATGGATAAGGTATTTTGGGTGGTTGCTAGGGTTTTCTGGGTGGTTGCTATGCTGTTGCTAGTTGGTTGCTAAGGTATTCTGGGTGGTTGCTAGGCAGTTGCTAGGATGTTATGGGTGGTCGTTATGGTGTTGCTAGGCGGTTGCTAGGGTATTCTGGGTGGTTTCTAGGCGGTTGCCTGGGTGTTCTGGGTGGTTGCTATGTTGTTGCTAGGCAGTTGCTAAGGTATTTTGGGTGGTTGCTAGGCGGTTGCTAGGGTGTTGCTAGGAGGTTGCTAGGGTGTTCTGGGTGGTTGCTATGGTGTTGCTAGGCGGAGGCTAAGGTATTTTGGGTGGTTGCTAGGCGGTTGCTAGGCTGTTGCTAGATGGTTGCTAAGATATTTTGGCCGGTTGCTAGGGTTTTGTTAGCGGTTGCTAAGGTATTTTGGGTGGTTGCTAGGGTGTTGCTAGGTGGTTGCTAGGGTATTCTGGGTGGTTGCTATTGTGTTGCTAGGCGGTTGCTAAGGTATTCTGAGTGGTTGCAAGGCGGTTGCTAGGGTATTTTGGGTGGTTGCTAGGGTCTTTTGGGTGGTTTCAAGGCGGTTGCTAGGCGGTTGCTAAGGTATTCTGGGTGGTTGCTAGGCCTTTGCTAATATATTTTGGGTGGTTGCTAGGTTGTTGCTAGGCGGTTGCAAAGGTATTCTGGGTGGTTGCTAGGCGGTTGCTATGTTGTTCTGGGTGGTTGCTAGGTTATTTTCAGTGGTTGCTATGGTCTTTTGAGTGGTTGATAGATCTATCTATCTACTTCAAACTATTTTAAACTTCAAATACTTTAAACTTCAAACTAAATTAAACTTTAAACTAATTTAAACTTTTTAAACGTCAAACTTACATAAACTTTAAGATAATTTAAACTTCAAACTACTAAATTTACTTCATTTTAACTTATAAACTGTAACGCATATAAACTCTGAGTGTGTAAGTTTTATCGAGTTAGTGTATGTGTGTGTGTGTATATGTATTTGAGTTAATGTGTGTGTGTATGTGTGTGTGTGTGTGTGTGTGTGTGTAACCGCCTAGAACACAATAGCAACCACTGAGAACAACCTAGCAACCGCCTAGCAACCACCCAGAACACCCTAGCAACCATCCAGAATAACTTAGAACACCATATCAACCACTCAGAACACGCTAGCAACTGCTTAACAACCACCCAGAACACCCTAGCAACCACCTATAATACCTTAGAACACCCTAGCAACACCATAGCAACCACTCAGAACACCGTAGCAACTGCCTAACAACCACCCAGAACACCCTAGCAACCACCCAAAATACCTTAGAACACCCTAGCAACCACTCAGAACACCCTAGCAACCACCCAAAAGACCCTAGCAACCACCCAAAATATTCTAGCAACCACCCAAAACACCCTAGCAACCACCTAGAAACCACCCAAAAAACCTTAGCAACGACTCAAAATATCCTAGCAACCGCCTAGCAACCACCCAGAACACATTTACATTTACATTTACATTTATTCATTTAGCTGACGCTTTTATACAAAGCGACTTACAATTGCTATATATGTCAGAGGTCGCACGCCTCTGGAGCAACTAGGGGTTAAGTGTCTTGCTCAGGGACACATTGGTGTCTCACAGTGGATTCGAACCCGGGTCTCTCACACCAAAGGCATGTGTCTTATCCACTGCGCCACTACCACCCCTATGGACATGCGTTACAGAACACCCTAGCAACCACCCAAAACAGCCTAGCAACACCATAGCAACCACCCAAAATACCTTAGCAACCGCCTAGCAACACCCTAGCAACCACCCAAAATACCTTAGAACACCATAGCAACACCACAGCAGACACTCAGAACACCCTAGCAACCACCCAAAATACCTTAGAAAACCCTAGTAACTCCATAGCAACCAGTCAGAACACCCTAGCAACCACCCAAAATACCTCAGAACAAACTAGCAACTGCCTAGCAACCACCCAAAAGACCTTAGCAACCGCCTAGCAACACCCTAGCAACCACCCAAAATACCTTAGAACACCATAGCAACACCATAGCAACCAGTCAGAACACCCTTGCAACCGCCCAAAATACCTCAGAACACCCTAGCAACTGCCTAACAACCACCCAGAACACCCTAGCAACCACCTAGCAACCACCCAAAAGACCCTGGCAACCACCCAAAATAACCTAGCAACCGCCTCAACCACCCAAAAGACCATAGCAACCACTGAAAATATTCTAGCAACCACCCAGAACACCATAGCAACCGCCTAGCAACCACCCAAAATACCTTAGCAACTGCCTAGCAACAACATAGCAACCACCCAGAACACCCAGGCAACCGCCTAGAAACCACCCAGAATACCCTAGCAACCGCCTAGCAACACCATAACGACCACCCATAACATCCTAGCAACTGCCTAGCAACCACCCAGAATACCTTAGCAACCACCTAGCAACACCCTAGCAACCACCCAGAACAGCCTAGCAACCGCATAGAAACACCCTAGCAACCACCCAAAATACCTTAGCCATTGCTTAGCAACACCATAGCAACCGCCTAGCAACCACCCAGAACACCCTAGAAACCACCCAAAAGACCCTAGCAACCGCCTTGCAACCACCCAGAGTACCTTAGCAACCGCCTAGCAACACCATAGCAACCACCCAGAACACCCTAGCAACCTCCTAGCAACACCCTAGCAACCGCCTAGCAACAACCCAAAATACCTTAGCAACTGCCTAGCAACAACATAGCAACACCCAGGCAACCACCAAGCAACCACCCAGAACACCCTAGCAACCACCTAGCAACAAACCAAAAGACCCTGGCAACCACCCATAATATCCTAGCAACCACCCAGAACACACTAGCAACCACCCAAAATACCCTAGCAACCGCCTCAACCACCCAGAAGACCATAGCAACCACTGAAAATATTCTAGCAACCACCCAGAACACCATAGCAACCACCTAGCAACCACCCAGAATACCTTAGCAACCACCTAGCAACACATAGCAACCACCGTGAACACCATAGCAACCGCATAGAAACACCCTAGTAACCACCCAAAATACCTTAGCTCTCACTTAGCAACACCATAGCAACCGCCTAGCAACCACCCAGAACACCCTAGCAACCACCCAATAGACCATAGCAACCACCCAAAAGACATTAGCAACCGCCTTGCAACCACCCAGAGTACCTTAGTAACCGCCTAGCAACACCAAAGCATCCACCCAGAACACCCTAGCAACCTCCAAGCAACACCCTAGCAACCGCCTAGCAACCACCCAAAATACCTTAGCAACTGCCTAGCAACAACATAGCAACCACCCAGAACACCCAGGCAACCGCCTAGAAACACCCTAGCAACCGCCTAGCAACCACCCAAAATACCTTAGCAACTGCCTAGCAACAACATAGCAACCACCCAGAATACCCAGGCAACCGCCTAGAAACAACCCAGAATACCCTAGCAACCGCCTAGCAACACCATAACGACCACCCATAACATCCTAGCAACTGCCTAGCAACCACCCAGAATACCTTAGCAACCACCTAGCAACACCATAGAAACCACCCAGAACAGCCTAGCAACCGCATAGAAACACCCTAGCAACCACCCAAAATACCTTAGCTCTCGCTTAGCAACTACATAGCAACCGCCTAGCAACCACCCAGAACACCCTAGCAACCACCTAGCAACCACCCAAAAGACCCTAGCAACCGCCTTGCAACCACCCAGAGTACCTTAGCAACCGCCTAGCAACACCATAGCATCCACCCAGAACACCCTAGCAACCTCCTAGCAACACCCTAGCAACCACCCAAAAGACCTTAGCAACTGCCTAGCAACAACATAGCAACAACCCAGAATACCCAGGCAACCGCCTAGCAACACCATAACGACCACCCATAACATCCTAGCAACTGCCTACCAACCACCCAGAATACCTTAGCAACCACCTAGCAACACCATAGCAACCATCCAGAACAGCCTAGCAACCGCATAGAAACACCCTAACAACCACCCAAAATACCTTAGCCATCGCTTAGCAACACCATAGCAACTGCCTAGCAACCACCCAGAACACCCTAGCAACCACCTAGCAACCACCCAAAAGACCCTGGCAACCACCCATAACATCCTAGCAACCACCCAGAACACACTAGCAACCACTGAAAATATTCTAGCAACCACCCAGAACAACATAGCGATCTAACCGTTGTGCACTGAAGAACAACATATAGGTTATGCTCTTTTTGCATTGCATTGCACAACAAACTGTCATTCCCATGTTCATTAAAGAGATAACGTGTGTTGTTGCATTGCATTGCACACCAGAACTAACTCATCCCCATGTTGATTAAAGACATAACGTGTGGTTGCATTGCATTGCATTGCTTTGCATTGCATTGCATTGCATTGCATTGCATTGCATTGCATTGCATTGCCTTGTTTTGCTTTGCACTGCATTGCATTGCATTGCATTGCATTGCATTGCATTGCATTGCATTGCATTGCATTGCATTGCATTGAATTGCGTTGCATTGCATTGCATTGCGTTGCATTGCATTGTATTGCATTAACGATCTAACGTTGTGCACTGAAGAATAACATGTGCACTTTTCACATTGCATTCCATTGCACACCAGAACTAACTCATTCCCATGTTGATTAAAGACATAACGTGTGGTTGCATTGCATTGCATTGCATTGCATTGCATTGCATTGCATTGCATTGCATTGCATTGCATTGCATTGCAATAACATACGTTTTGCACTTTTTGCATTGCATTGCATTGCACACCAGAACTAACTCATCCCCATGTTGATTAAAGACATAACGTGTGGTTGCATTGCATTGCATTGCATTGCATTGCATTGCATTGCATTGCATTGCATTGCATTGCATTGCATTGCATTGCATTGCATTGCATTGCATTGCATTGCATTGCATTGCATTGCATTGCATTGCATTGCATTGCATTACCTTGTTTTGCTTTGCATTGCATTGCATTGCATTGCATTAAAGATCTAACGTTGTGCACTGAAGAATAACATATGTACTTTTCACATTACATTGCATTGCACACCAGAACTAACTCATTCCCATGTTGATTAAAGACATAACGTGTGGTTGCATTGTAATGCATTGCATTGCATTGCATTGCATTGCTTTGCATCGCATTGCATTGCATTGCATTGCATTGCATTGCATTGCATTGCATTGATTTGCTTTGCACTGCATTGCATTGCATTGCATTGCTTTGCATTGCATTGCATTGCATTGTATTGCATTGCATTGCATTGCATTGCATTGCATTGTTTTGCTTTGCTTTGCTTTGCTTTGCTTTGCTTTGCTTTGCATTGGATTGCATTGTATTGCATTGCATTGCATTAACGATCTAACGTTGTGCACTGAAGAATAACATATGCACTTTTCACATTGCACACCAGAACTAAATCCTTCCCATGTTTATTAAAGAGATATATGTGTTGTTGCATTGCATTGCACAAACGATCTAACCGTTTTCACTGAGGAATAACATATAGGTTATGCACTTTTTGCATTGCATTGCACACCAGAACTGTCATTCCCATGTTCATTAAAGCGATAACGTGTGTTGTTGCATTGCATTGCACTAACATACGTTATGCACTTTTTGCATTGCATTGCATTGCACACCAGATCTAACTCATTCCCATGTTGATTAAAGACATAACGTGTGGTTGCATTGCATTGCATTGCATTGCATTGCATTGCATTGCATTGCCTTGTTTTGCTTTGCACTGCATTGCATTGCATTGCATTGCATTGCATTGCATTGCATTGCATTGCATTGCTTTGCATTGCATTGCATTGCATTGCATTGCATTGCATTGCATTGCATTACCTTGTTTTGCTTTGCATTGCATTGCATTGCATTGCATTGCATTGCATTGCATTGCATTGCATTGCATTGCATTGCATTGCATTGCATTAACGATCTAACGTTGTGCACTGAAGAATAACATATGTACTTTTCACATTACATTGCATTGCACACCAGAACTAACTCATTCCCATGTTGATTAAAGACATAACGTGTGGTTGCATTGCAATGCATTGCATTGCATTGCATTGCTTTGCATTGCATTGCATTGCATTGCATTGCATTGCATTGCATAGCATTGCATTGCATTGCATTGATTTGCTTTGCACTGCATTGCATTGCATTGCATTGCACTGCATTTCTTTGCATTGCATTGCATTGCATTGCATTGCATTGCTTTGCATTGCTTTGCATTGCATTGCATTGTATTGCATTACATTGCATTGCATTGCATTGCATTGCATTGTTTTGTTTTGCTTTGCTTTGCTTTGCTTTGCTTTGCTTTGCTTTGCTTTGCTTTGCTTTGCTTTGCTTTGCTTTGCTTTGCTTTGCTTTGCTTTGCTTTGCTTTGCTTTGCTTTGCTTTGCTTTGCTTTGCTTTGCTTTGCATTGATTGCATTGTATTGCATTGCATTGCATTGCATTGCATTGCTTTGCACTGAACTGCGTTGCATTGCATTGCATTGCATTAACGATCTAACGTTGTGCACTGAAGAATAACATATGCACTTTTCACATTGCACACCAGAACTAAATCCTTCCCATGTTTATTAAAGAGATATGTGTGTTGTTGCATTGCATTGCACAAACGATCTAACCGTTGTGCACTGAAGAATAACATATAGGTTATGCACTTTTTGCATTGCATTGCACACCAGAACTGTCATTCCCATGTTCATTAAAGAGATAACGTGTGTTGTTGCATTGCATTGCACTAACATACGTTATGCACTTTTTGCATTGCATTGCATTGCACACCAGATCTAACTCATTCCCATGTTGATTAAAGACATAACGTGTGGTTGCATTGCATTGCATTGCATTGCATTGCATTGCATTGCATTGCCTTGTTTTGCTTTGCACTGCATTGCATTGCATTGCATTGCATTGTATTAACGATCTAACGTTGTGCACTGAAGAATAACATATGCACTTTTCACATTGCATTGCATTGCACACCAGAACTAACTCATTCCCATGTTGATTAAAGACATAACGTGTGGGTGCATTGCATTGCATTGCATTGCATTAACGATCTAACGTTGTGCACTAAAGAATAACATATGCACTTTTCATATTGCAATGCATTGCACACCAGAACTAAATCCTTCCCATGTTCATTAAAGAGATATGTGTGTTGTTAACGTTGTGCAATATTATAGCTTATGCACTTTTCGCATTGCATTGCATTGCACACCAGAAATAACTCATTGCCATGTTCATTAAAGAGAAATCTCTCTATGTCTTTAATTAACATGGGAATGAGTTAGTTCTGGTGTGCAATGCACTGCAAAAAGTACAAAACCTATGGTGTTGCTAGGCGGTTGCTAAGGTATTCTTGGGTGTTTGCTAGGCGGTTGCTATGGTGTTGCTAGGATATTTTCAGTGGTTGCTATGGTCTTTTGGGTGGTTGCTAGGCGGTTGCTAGGGTATTTTGGGTGGTTGTTAGGGTGTTCTGGGTGGTTGCAAGGATGTTATGGTTGATTACTAAGGTGTTCTGGGTGGTTGCTAGGCGGTTGCTAGGGTATTTTGGGTGGTTGCTAGGGTCTTCCGGGTGGTTGGCTATGGTGTTATGGATGGTTACTAGGGTGTTTTGGGTGGTTGCTAGGGTGTTGCTAGATGGTTGATAGGGTGTACTGGGTGGTTGCTATGGTGTTGCTAGGCGTTTGCTATGGTGTTCTTGGTTGTTGCTATGGTGTTGCTAGGCGGAGGCTACGGTATTTTGGGTGGTTGCTAGGCAGTTGCTAGAATATTTTGGGTGGTTGCTAGGGTCTTTTGGGTGGTTGCAAGGCTGTTGCTAGGGTATTTTGGGTTGGTTGCTAGGGTGTTCTGGGTGGTTGCTATGGTGTTGCTAGGTGGTTGCTATGGTACTCTGGGTGGTTGCTAGGCGGTTGCTAGGGTCTTTTGGGTGGTTGCTAGGGTCTTTTGGGTAGTTGCTAGGTGGTTGCTAGGGTGTTCTGGGTGATTGCTAGGCGGTTGCTATTGTGTTGCTAAGCGATGGCTAAAGTATTTTGGGTGGTTGCTAGGGTGTTTCTATGCGGTTGCTAGGCTGTTCTGGGTGGTTGCTATGGTGTTGCTAGGTGGTTGCTAAGTTATTCTGGGTGGTTGCTAGGCAGTTGCTAGGATGTTATGGGTGGTCGTTATGGTGTTGCTAGGCGGTTGCTAGGGTATTCTGGGTTGTTTCTAGGTGGTTGCTATGGTGTTGTTAGGCGGTTGTTAGGGTCTTTTGGGTGGTTGCTAAGGTCTTTTGGGTGGTTGCTAGGTGGTTGCTAGGGTGTTCTGGGTGGTTGCTAGGCGGTTGCCTGGGTGTTGCTATGATGTTGCAAGGCAGTTGCTAAGGTATTTTGGGTGTTTGCTAGGCGGTTGCTAGGGTGTTGCTAGGAGGTTGCTAGGGTGTTCTGGGTGGTTGCTATGGTGTTCCTAGGCGGTTGCTAAGGTACTCTGGGTGGTTGCAAGGCGCTTGCTAGGGTCTTTTGGGTGGTTTCTAGGGTGTTCTGGGTGGTTGCTATGGTTGCTATGGTGTTGCTAAGCGATGGATAAGGTATTTTGGGTGGTTGCTAGGGTTTTCTGGGTGGTTGCTATGCTGTTGCTAGTTGGTTGCTAAGGTATTCTGGGTGGTTGCTAGGCAGTTGCTAGGATGTTATGGGTGGTCGTTATGGTGTTGCTAGGCGGTTGCTAGGGTATTCTGGGTGGTTTCTAGGCGGTTGCCTGGGTGTTCTGGGTGGTTGCTATGTTGTTGCTAGGCAGTTGCTAAGGTATTTTGGGTGGTTGCTAGGCGGTTGCTAGGGTGTTGCTAGGAGGTTGCTAGGGTGTTCTGGGTGGTTGCTATGGTGTTGCTAGGCGGAGGCTAAGGTATTTTGGGTGGTTGCTAGGCGGTTGCTAGGCTGTTGCTAGATGGTTGCTAAGATATTTTGGCCGGTTGCTAGGGTTTTGTTAGCGGTTGCTAAGGTATTTTGGGTGGTTGCTAGGGTGTTGCTAGGTGGTTGCTAGGGTATTCTGGGTGGTTGCTATTGTGTTGCTAGGCGGTTGCTAAGGTATTCTGAGTGGTTGCAAGGCGGTTGCTAGGGTATTTTGGGTGGTTGCTAGGGTCTTTTGGGTGGTTTCAAGGCGGTTGCTAGGCGGTTGCTAAGGTATTCTGGGTGGTTGCTAGGCCTTTGCTAATATATTTTGGGTGGTTGCTAGGTTGTTGCTAGGCGGTTGCAAAGGTATTCTGGGTGGTTGCTAGGCGGTTGCTATGTTGTTCTGGGTGGTTGCTAGGTTATTTTCAGTGGTTGCTATGGTCTTTTGAGTGGTTGATAGATCTATCTATCTACTTCAAACTATTTTAAACTTCAAATACTTTAAACTTCAAACTAAATTAAACTTTAAACTAATTTAAACTTTTTAAACGTCAAACTTACATAAACTTTAAGATAATTTAAACTTCAAACTACTAAATTTACTTCATTTTAACTTATAAACTGTAACGCATATAAACTCTGAGTGTGTAAGTTTTATCGAGTTAGTGTATGTGTGTGTGTGTATATGTATGTGAGTTAATGTGTGTGTGTATGTGTGTGTGTGTGTGTGTGTAACCGCCTAGAACACAATAGCAACCACTGAGAACAACCTAGCAACCGCCTAGCAACCACCCAGAACACCCTAGCAACCATCCAGAATAACTTAGAACACCATATCAACCACTCAGAACACCCTAGCAACTGCCTAACAACCACCCAGAACACCCTAGCAACCACCCAAAATACCTTAGAACACCCTAGCAACCACTCAGAACACCCTAGCAACCACCCAAAAGACCCTAGCAACCACCCAAAATATTCTAGCAACCACCCAAAACACCCTAGCAACCACCTAGAAACCACCCAAAAAACCTTAGCAACGACTCAAAATATCCTAGCAACCGCCTAGCAACCACCCAGAACACCCTAGCAACCACCCAAAACAGCCTAGCAACACCATAGCAACCACCCAAAATACCTTAGCAACCGCCTAGCAACACCCTAGCAACCACCCAAAATACCTTAGAACACCATAGCAACACCACAGCAGACACTCAGAACACCCTAGCAACCACCCAAAATACCTTAGAAAACCCTAGTAACTCCATAGCAACCAGTCAGAACACCCTAGCAACCACCCAAAATACCTCAGAACAAACTAGCAACTGCCTAGCAACCACCCAAAAGACCTTAGCAACCGCCTAGCAACACCCTAGCAACCACCCAAAATACCTTAGAACACCATAGCAACACCATAGCAACCAGTCAGAACACCCTTGCAACCGCCCAAAATACCTCAGAACACCCTAGCAACTGCCTAACAACCACCCAGAACACCCTAGCAACCACCTAGCAACCACCCAAAAGACCCTGGCAACCACCCAAAATAACCTAGCAACCGCCTCAACCACCCAAAAGACCATAGCAACCACTGAAAATATTCTAGCAACCACCCAGAACACCATAGCAACCGCCTAGCAACCACCCAAAATACCTTAGCAACTGCCTAGCAACAACATAGCAACCACCCAGAACACCCAGGCAACCGCCTAGAAACCACCCAGAATACCCTAGCAACCGCCTAGCAACACCATAACGACCACCCATAACATCCTAGCAACTGCCTAGCAACCACCCAGAATACCTTAGCAACCACCTAGCAACACCCTAGCAACCACCCAGAACAGCCTAGCAACCGCATAGAAACACCCTAGCAACCACCCAAAATACCTTAGCCATTGCTTAGCAACACCATAGCAACCGCCTAGCAACCACCCAGAACACCCTAGAAACCACCCAAAAGACCCTAGCAACCGCCTTGCAACCACCCAGAGTACCTTAGCAACCGCCTAGCAACACCATAGCAACCACCCAGAACACCCTAGCAACCTCCTAGCAACACCCTAGCAACCGCCTAGCAACAACCCAAAATACCTTAGCAACTGCCTAGCAACAACATAGCAACACCCAGGCAACCACCAAGCAACCACCCAGAACACCCTAGCAACCACCTAGCAACAAACCAAAAGACCCTGGCAACCACCCATAATATCCTAGCAACCACCCAGAACACACTAGCAACCACCCAAAATACCCTAGCAACCGCCTCAACCACCCAGAAGACCATAGCAACCACTGAAAATATTCTAGCAACCACCCAGAACACCATAGCAACCACCTAGCAACCACCCAGAATACCTTAGCAACCACCTAGCAACACATAGCAACCACCGTGAACACCATAGCAACCGCATAGAAACACCCTAGTAACCACCCAAAATACCTTAGCTCTCACTTAGCAACACCATAGCAACCGCCTAGCAACCACCCAGAACACCCTAGCAACCACCCAATAGACCATAGCAACCACCCAAAAGACATTAGCAACCGCCTTGCAACCACCCAGAGTACCTTAGTAACCGCCTAGCAACACCAAAGCATCCACCCAGAACACCCTAGCAACCTCCAAGCAACACCCTAGCAACCGCCTAGCAACCACCCAAAATACCTTAGCAACTGCCTAGCAACAACATAGCAACCACCCAGAACACCCAGGCAACCGCCTAGAAACACCCTAGCAACCGCCTAGCAACCACCCAAAATACCTTAGCAACTGCCTAGCAACAACATAGCAACCACCCAGAATACCCAGGCAACCGCCTAGAAACAACCCAGAATACCCTAGCAACCGCCTAGCAACACCATAACGACCACCCATAACATCCTAGCAACTGCCTAGCAACCACCCAGAATACCTTAGCAACCACCTAGCAACACCATAGAAACCACCCAGAACAGCCTAGCAACCGCATAGAAACACCCTAGCAACCACCCAAAATACCTTAGCTCTCGCTTAGCAACACCATAGCAACCGCCTAGCAACCACCCAGAACACCCTAGCAACCACCTAGCAACCACCCAAAAGACCCTAGCAACCGCCTTGCAACCACCCAGAGTACCTTAGCAACCGCCTAGCAACACCATAGCATCCACCCAGAACACCCTAGCAACCTCCTAGCAACACCCTAGCAACCACCCAAAAGACCTTAGCAACTGCCTAGCAACAACATAGCAACAACCCAGAATACCCAGGCAACCGCCTAGCAACACCATAACGACCACCCATAACATCCTAGCAACTGCCTACCAACCACCCAGAATACCTTAGCAACCACCTAGCAACACCATAGCAACCATCCAGAACAGCCTAGCAACCGCATAGAAACACCCTAACAACCACCCAAAATACCTTAGCCATCGCTTAGCAACACCATAGCAACTGCCTAGCAACCACCCAGAACACCCTAGCAACCACCTAGCAACCACCCAAAAGACCCTGGCAACCACCCATAACATCCGAGCAACCACCCAGAACACACTAGCAACCACTGAAAATATTCTAGCAACCACCCAGAACAACATAGCGATCTAACCGTTGTGCACTGAAGAACAACATATAGGTTATGCTCTTTTTGCATTGCATTGCACAACAAACTGTCATTCCCATGTTCATTAAAGAGATAACGTGTGTTGTTGCATTGCATTGCACACCAGAACTAACTCATCCCCATGTTGATTAAAGACATAACGTGTGGTTGCATTGCATTGCATTGCATTGCTTTGCATTGCATTGCATTGCATTGCTTTGCATTGCATTGCATTGCATTGCATTGCATTGCATTGCATTGCATTGCATTGCATTGCCTTGTTTTGCTTTGCTTTGCACTGCATTGCATTGCATTGCATTGCATTGCATTGCATTGCATTGCATTGCATTGCATTGCATTGCATTGCATTGCATTGCATTGCATTGCATTGCATTGCATTGAATTGCATTGCATTGCATTGCATTGCGTTGCATTGCATTGTATTGCATTAACGATCTAACGTTGTGCACTGAAGAATAACATATGCACTTTTCACATTGCATTCCATTGCACACCAGAACTAACTCATTCCCATGTTGATTAAAGACTTAACGTGTGGTTGCTTTGCATTGCATTGCATTGCATTGCATTGCATTGCATTGCATTGCATTGCATTGCATTGCATTGCATTGCAATAACATACGTTTTGCACTTTTTGCATTGCATTGCATTGCACACCAGAACTAACTCATCCCCATGTTGATTAAAGACATAACGTGTGGTTGCATTGCATTGCATTGCATTGCATTGCATTGCATTGCATTGCTTTGCATTGCATTGCATTGCATTGCATTGCATTGCATTGCTTTGCATTGCATTGCATTGCATTGCATTGCATTGCATTGCATTGCATTGCATTGCATTGCATTACCTTGTTTTGCTTTGCATTGCATTGCATTGCATTGCATTAAAGATCTAACGTTGTGCACTGAAGAATAACATATGTACTTTTCACATTACATTGCATTGCACACCAGAACTAACTCATTCCCATGTTGATTAAAGACATAACGTGTGGTTGCATTGTAATGCATTGCATTGCATTGCATTGCATTGCTTTGCATCGCATTGCATTGCATTGCATTGCATTGCATTGCATTGATTTGCTTTGCACTGCATTGCATTGCATTGCATTGCATTGCATTGCTTTGCATTGCATTGCATTGTATTGCATTGCATTGCATTGCATTGCATTGCATTGCATTGTTTTGCTTTGCTTTGCTTTGCTTTGCTTTGCTTTGCTTTGCTTTGCTTTGCATTGGATTGCATTGTATTGCATTGCATTGCATTAACGATCTAACGTTGTGCACTGAAGAATAACATATGCACTTTTCACATTGCACACCAGAACTAAATCCTTCCCATGTTTATTAAAGAGATATATGTGTTGTTGCATTGCATTGCACAAACGATCTAACCGTTTTCACTGAGGAATAACATATAGGTTATGCACTTTTTGCATTGCATTGCACACCAGAACTGTCATTCCCATGTTCATTAAAGAGATAACGTGTGTTGTTGCATTGCATTGCACTAACATACGTTATGCACTTTTTGCATTGCATTGCATTGCACACCAGATCTAACTCATTCCCATGTTGATTAAAGACATAACGTGTGGTTGCATTGCATTGCATTGCATTGCATTGCATTGCATTGCATTGCCTTGTTTTGCTTTGCACTGCATTGCATTGCATTGCATTGCATTGCATTGCATTGCATTGCTTTGCATTGCATTGCATTGCATTGCATTGCATTGCATTGCATTGCATTGCATTGCATTGCATTACCTTGTTTTGCTTTGCATTGCATTGCATTGCATTGCATTGCATTGCATTGCATTGCATTGCATTGCATTGCATTGCATTAACGATCTAACGTTGTGCACTGAAGAATAACATATGTACTTTTCACATTACATTGCATTGCACACCAGAACTAACTCATTCCCATGTTGATTAAAGACATAACGTGTGGTTGCATTGCAATGCATTGCATTGCATTGCATTGCTTTGCATTGCATTGCATTGCATTGCATTTCATTGCATTGCATTGCATTGCATTGCATTGATTTGCTTTGCACTGCATTGCATTGCATTGCACTGCATTTCTTTGCATTGCATTGCATTGCATTGCATTGCAATGCATTGCATTGCATTGCATTGCATTGCATTGCTTTGCATTGCTTTGCATTGCATTGCATTGTATTGCATTACATTGCATTGCATTGCATTGCATTGTTTTGCTTTGCTTTGCTTTGCTTTGCTTTGCTTTGCTTTGCTTTGCTTTGCTTTGCTTTGCTTTGCTTTGCTTTGCTTTGCTTTGCTTTGCTTTGCTTTGCTTTGCATTGATTGCATTGTATTGCATTGCATTGCATTGCATTGCATTGCTTTGCACTGAACTGCGTTGCATTGCATTGCATTGCATTAACGATCTAACGTTGTGCACTGAAGAATAACATATGCACTTTTCACATTGCACACCAGAACTAAATCCTTCCCATGTTTATTAAAGAGATATGTGTGTTGTTGCATTGCATTGCACAAACGATCTAACCGTTGTGCACTGAAGAATAACATATAGGTTATGCACTTTTTGCATTGCATTGCACACCAGAACTGTCATTCCCATGTTCATTAAAGACATAACGTGTGGTTGCATTGCATTGCATTGCATTGCATTGCATTGCATTGCATTGCATTGCATTGCATTGCCTTGTTTTGCTTTGCACTGCATTGCATTGCATTGCATTGCATTGCATTGTATTAACGATCTAACGTTGTGCACTGAAGAATAACATATGCACTTTTCACATTGCATTGCATTGCACACCAGAACTAACTCATTCCCATGTTGATTAAAGACATAACGTGTGGGTGCATTGCATTGCATTGCATTGCATTGCATTGCATTAACGATCTAACGTTGTGCACTAAAGAATAACATATGCACTTTTCATATTGCAATGCATTGCACACCAGAACTAAATCCTTCCCATGTTCATTAAAGAGATATGTGTGTTGTTAACGTTGTGCAATATTATAGCTTATGCACTTTTCGCATTGCATTGCATTGCACACCAGAAATAACTCATTGCCATGTTCATTAAAGAGAAATCTCTCTATGTCTTTAATTAACATGGGAATGAGTTAGTTCTGGTGTGCAATGCACTGCAAAAAGCACAAAACCTATGGTGTTGCTAGGCGGTTGCTAAGGTATTCTTGGGTGTTTGCTAGGCGGTTGCTATGGTGTTGCTAGGATATTTTCAGTGGTTGCTATGGTCTTTTGGGTGGTTGCTAGGCGGTTGCTAGGGTATTTTGGGTGGTTGTTAGGGTGTTCTGGGTGGTTGCAAGGATGTTATGGTTGATTACTAGGGTGTTCTGGGTGGTTGCTAGGCGGTTGCTAGGGTATTTTGGGTGGTTGCTAGGGTCTTCCGGGTGGTTGGCTATGGTGTTATGGATGGTTACTAGGGTGTTTTGGGTGGTTGCTAGGGTGTTGCTAGATGGTTGATAGGGTGTACTGGGTGGTTGCTATGGTGTTGCTAGGCGTTTGCTATGGTGTTCTTGGTTGTTGCTATGGTGTTGCTAGGCGGAGGCTACGGTATTTTGGGTGGTTGCTAGGCGGTTGCTAGGGTGTTGCTAGGTGGTTGCTAAGGTATTTTGGGTGGTTGCTAGGGTGTTGCTAGGCGGTTGCTAAGGTATTCTGGGTGGTTGCTAGGCGGTTGCTAGAATATTTTGGGTGGTTGCTAGGGTCTTTTGGGTGGTTGCAAGGCTGTTGCTAGGGTATTTTGGGTTGGTTGCTAGGGTGTTCTGGGTGGTTGCTATGGTGTTGCTAGGTGGTTGCTATGGTACTCTGGGTGGTTGCTAGGCGGTTGCTAGGGTCTTTTGGGTGGTTGCTAGGGTCTTTTGGGTAGTTGCTAGGTGGTTGCTAGGGTGTTCTGGGTGATTGCTAGGCGGTTGCTATTGTGTTGCTAAGCGATGGCTAAAGTATTTTGGGTGGTTGCTAGGGTGTTTCTATGCGGTTGCTAGGCTGTTCTGGGTGGTTGCTATGGTGTTGCTAGGTGGTTGCTAAGTTATTCTGGGTGGTTGCTAGGCAGTTGCTAGGATGTTATGGGTGGTCGTTATGGTGTTGCTAGGCGGTTGCTAGGGTATTCTGGGTTGTTTCTAGGTGGTTGCTATGGTGTTGTTAGGCGGTTGTTAGGGTCTTTTGGGTGGTTGCTAAGGTCTTTTGGGTGGTTGCTAGGTGGTTGCTAGGGTGTTCTGGGTGGTTGCTAGGCGGTTGCCTGGGTGTTGCTATGATGTTGCAAGGCAGTTGCTAAGGTATTTTGGGTGTTTGCTAGGCGGTTGCTAGGGTGTTGCTAGGAGGTTGCTAGGGTGTTCTGGGTGGTTGCTATGGTGTTCCTAGGCGGTTGCTAAGGTACTCTGGGTGGTTGCAAGGCGCTTGCTAGGGTCTTTTGGGTGGTTTCTAGGGTGTTCTGGGTGGTTGCTATGGTTGCTATGGTGTTGCTAAGCGATGGATAAGGTATTTTGGGTGGTTGCTAGGGTTTTCTGGGTGGTTGCTATGCTGTTGCTAGTTGGTTGCTAAGGTATTCTGGGTGGTTGCTAGGCAGTTGCTAGGATGTTATGGGTGGTCGTTATGGTGTTGCTAGGCGGTTGCTAGGGTATTCTGGGTGGTTTCTAGGCGGTTGCCTGGGTGTTCTGGGTGGTTGCTATGTTGTTGCTAGGCAGTTGCTAAGGTATTTTGGGTGGTTGCTAGGCGGTTGCTAGGGTGTTGCTAGGAGGTTGCTAGGGTGTTCTGGGTGGTTGCTATGGTGTTGCTAGGCGGAGGCTAAGGTATTTTGGGTGGTTGCTAGGCGGTTGCTAGGCTGTTGCTAGATGGTTGCTAAGATATTTTGGCCGGTTGCTAGGGTTTTGTTAGCGGTTGCTAAGGTATTTTGGGTGGTTGCTAGGGTGTTGCTAGGTGGTTGCTAGGGTATTCTGGGTGGTTGCTATTGTGTTGCTAGGCGGTTGCTAAGGTATTCTGAGTGGTTGCAAGGCGGTTGCTAGGGTATTTTGGGTGGTTGCTAGGGTCTTTTGGGTGGTTTCAAGGCGGTTGCTAGGCGGTTGCTAAGGTATTCTGGGTGGTTGCTAGGCCTTTGCTAATATATTTTGGGTGGTTGCTAGGTTGTTGCTAGGCGGTTGCAAAGGTATTCTGGGTGGTTGCTAGGCGGTTGCTATGTTGTTCTGGGTGGTTGCTAGGTTATTTTCAGTGGTTGCTATGGTCTTTTGAGTGGTTGATAGATCTATCTATCTACTTCAAACTATTTTAAACTTCAAATACTTTAAACTTCAAACTAAATTAAACTTTAAACTAATTTAAACTTTTTAAACGTCAAACTTACATAAACTTTAAGATAATTTAAACTTCAAACTACTAAATTTACTTCATTTTAACTTATAAACTGTAACGCATATAAACTCTGAGTGTGTAAGTTTTATCGAGTTAGTGTATGTGTGTGTGTGTATATGTATGTGAGTTAATGTGTGTGTGTATGTGTGTGTGTGTGTGTGTGTAACCGCCTAGAACACAATAGCAACCACTGAGAACAACCTAGCAACCGCCTAGCAACCACCCAGAACACCCTAGCAACCATCCAGAATAACTTAGAACACCATATCAACCACTCAGAACACCCTAGCAACTGCTTAACAACCACCCAGAACACCCTAGCAACCACCTATAATACCTTAGAACACCCTAGCAACACCATAGCAACCACTCAGAACACCGTAGCAACTGCCTAACAACCACCCAGAACACCCTAGCAACCACCCAAAATACCTTAGAACACCCTAGCAACCACTCAGAACACCCTAGCAACCACCCAAAAGACCCTAGCAACCACCCAAAATATTCTAGCAACCACCCAAAACACCCTAGCAACCACCTAGAAACCACCCAAAAAACCTTAGCAACGACTCAAAATATCCTAGCAACCGCCTAGCAACCACCCAGAACACCCTAGCAACCACCCAAAACAGCCTAGCAACACCATAGCAACCACCCAAAATACCTTAGCAACCGCCTAGCAACACCCTAGCAACCACCCAAAATACCTTAGAACACCATAGCAACACCACAGCAGACACTCAGAACACCCTAGCAACCACCCAAAATACCTTAGAAAACCCTAGTAACTCCATAGCAACCAGTCAGAACACCCTAGCAACCACCCAAAATACCTCAGAACAAACTAGCAACTGCCTAGCAACCACCCAAAAGACCTTAGCAACCGCCTAGCAACACCCTAGCAACCACCCAAAATACCTTAGAACACCATAGCAACACCATAGCAACCAGTCAGAACACCCTTGCAACCGCCCAAAATACCTCAGAACACCCTAGCAACTGCCTAACAACCACCCAGAACACCCTAGCAACCACCTAGCAACCACCCAAAAGACCCTGGCAACCACCCAAAATAACCTAGCAACCGCCTCAACCACCCAAAAGACCATAGCAACCACTGAAAATATTCTAGCAACCACCCAGAACACCATAGCAACCGCCTAGCAACCACCCAAAATACCTTAGCAACTGCCTAGCAACAACATAGCAACCACCCAGAACACCCAGGCAACCGCCTAGAAACCACCCAGAATACCCTAGCAACCGCCTAGCAACACCATAACGACCACCCATAACATCCTAGCAACTGCCTAGCAACCACCCAGAATACCTTAGCAACCACCTAGCAACCACCCAGAACAGCCTAGCAACCGCATAGAAACACCCTAGCAACCACCCAAAATACCTTAGCCATTGCTTAGCAACACCATAGCAACCGCCTAGCAACCACCCAGAACACCCTAGAAACCACCCAAAAGACCCTAGCAACCGCCTAGCAACAACCCAAAATACCTTAGCAACTGCCTAGCAACAACATAGCAACACCCAGGCAACCACCAAGCAACCACCCAGAACACCCTAGCAACCACCTAGCAACAAACCAAAAGACCCTGGCAACCACCCATAATATCCTAGCAACCACCCAGAACACACTAGCAACCACCCAAAATACCCTAGCAACCGCCTCAACCACCCAGAAGACCATAGCAACCACTGAAAATATTCTAGCAACCACCCAGAACACCATAGCAACCACCTAGCAACCACCCAGAATACCTTAGCAACCACCTAGCAACACATAGCAACCACCGTGAACACCATAGCAACCGCATAGAAACACCCTAGTAACCACCCAAAATACCTTAGCTCTCACTTAGCAACACCATAGCAACCGCCTAGCAACCACCCAGAACACCCTAGCAACCACCCAATAGACCCTAGCAACCACCCAAAAGACATTAGCAACCGCCTTGCAACCACCCAGAGTACCTTAGTAACCGCCTAGCAACACCAAAGCATCCACCCAGAACACCCTAGCAACCTCCAAGCAACACCCTAGCAACCGCCTAGCAACCACCCAAAATACCTTAGCAACTGCCTAGCAACAACATAGCAACCACCCAGAACACCCAGGCAACCGCCTAGAAACACCCTAGCAACCGCCTAGCAACCACCCAAAATACCTTAGCAACTGCCTAGCAACAACATAGCAACCACCCAGAATACCCAGGCAACCGCCTAGAAACAACCCAGAATACCCTAGCAACCGCCTAGCAACACCATAACGACCACCCATAACATCCTAGCAACTGCCTAGCAACCACCCAGAATACCTTAGCAACCACCTAGCAACACCATAGAAACCACCCAGAACAGCCTAGCAACCGCATAGAAACACCCTAGCAACCACCCAAAATACCTTAGCTCTCGCTTAGCAACACCATAGCAACCGCCTAGCAACCACCCAGAACACCCTAGCAACCACCTAGCAACCACCCAAAAGACCCTAGCAACCGCCTTGCAACCACCCAGAGTACCTTAGCAACCGCCTAGCAACACCATAGCATCCACCCAGAACACCCTAGCAACCTCCTAGCAACACCCTAGCAACCACCCAAAAGACCTTAGCAACTGCCTAGCAACAACATAGCAACAACCCAGAATACCCAGGCAACCGCCTAGCAACACCATAACGACCACCCATAACATCCTAGCAACTGCCTACCAACCACCCAGAATACCTTAGCAACCACCTAGCAACACCATAGCAACCATCCAGAACAGCCTAGCAACCGCATAGAAACACCCTAACAACCACCCAAAATACCTTAGCCATCGCTTAGCAACACCATAGCAACTGCCTAGCAACCACCCAGAACACCCTAGCAACCACCTAGCAACCACCCAAAAGACCCTGGCAACCACCCATAACATCCGAGCAACCACCCAGAACACACTAGCAACCACTGAAAATATTCTAGCAACCACCCAGAACAACATAGCGATCTAACCGTTGTGCACTGAAGAACAACATATAGGTTATGCTCTTTTTGCATTGCATTGCACAACAAACTGTCATTCCCATGTTCATTAAAGAGATAACGTGTGTTGTTGCATTGCATTGCACACCAGAACTAACTCATCCCCATGTTGATTAAAGACATAACGTGTGGTTGCATTGCATTGCATTGCATTGCTTTGCATTGCATTGCATTGCATTGCTTTGCATTGCATTGCATTGCATTGCATTGCATTGCATTGCATTGCATTGCATTGCCTTGTTTTGCTTTGCTTTGCACTGCATTGCATTGCATTGCATTGCATTGCATTGCATTGCATTGCATTGCATTGCATTGCATTGCATTGCATTGCATTGCATTGCATTGAATTGCATTGCATTGCATTGCATTGCGTTGCATTGCATTGTATTGCATTAACGATCTAACGTTGTGCACTGAAGAATAACATATGCACTTTTCACATTGCATTCCATTGCACACCAGAACTAACTCATTCCCATGTTGATTAAAGACTTAACGTGTGGTTGCTTTGCATTGCATTGCATTGCATTGCATTGCATTGCATTGCATTGCATTGCATTGCATTGCATTGCATTGCATTGCAATAACATACGTTTTGCACTTTTTGCATTGCATTGCATTGCACACCAGAACTAACTCATCCCCATGTTGATTAAAGACATAACGTGTGGTTGCATTGCATTGCATTGCATTGCATTGCATTGCATTGCATTGCTTTGCATTGCATTGCATTGCATTGCATTGCATTGCATTGCATTGCATTGCATTGCTTTGCATTGCATTGCATTGCATTGCATTGCATTGCATTGCATTGCATTGCATTGCATTGCATTACCTTGTTTTGCTTTGCATTGCATTGCATTGCATTGCATTAAAGATCTAACGTTGTGCACTGAAGAATAACATATGTACTTTTCACATTACATTGCATTGCACACCAGAACTAACTCATTCCCATGTTGATTAAAGACATAACGTGTGGTTGCATTGTAATGCATTGCATTGCATTGCATTGCATTGCTTTGCATCGCATTGCATTGCATTGCATTGCATTGCATTGCATTGATTTGCTTTGCACTGCATTGCATTGCATTGCATTGCATTGCATTGCTTTGCATTGCATTGCATTGTATTGCATTGCATTGCATTGCATTGCATTGCATTGTTTTGCTTTGCTTTGCTTTGCTTTGCTTTGCTTTGCTTTGCTTTGCTTTGCTTTGCATTGGATTGCATTGTATTGCATTGCATTGCATTAACGATCTAACGTTGTGCACTGAAGAATAACATATGCACTTTTCACATTGCACACCAGAACTAAATCCTTCCCATGTTTATTAAAGAGATATATGTGTTGTTGCATTGCATTGCACAAACGATCTAACCGTTTTCACTGAGGAATAACATATAGGTTATGCACTTTTTGCATTGCATTGCACACCAGAACTGTCATTCCCATGTTCATTAAAGAGATAACGTGTGTTGTTGCATTGCATTGCACTAACATACGTTATGCACTTTTTGCATTGCATTGCATTGCACACCAGATCTAACTCATTCCCATGTTGATTAAAGACATAACGTGTGGTTGCATTGCATTGCATTGCATTGCATTGCATTGCATTGCATTGCCTTGTTTTGCTTTGCACTGCATTGCATTGCATTGCATTGCATTGCATTGCATTGCATTGCTTTGCATTGCATTGCATTGCATTGCATTGCATTGCATTGCATTGCATTGCATTGCATTGCATTACCTTGTTTTGCTTTGCATTGCATTGCATTGCATTGCATTGCATTGCATTGCATTAACGATCTAACGTTGTGCACTGAAGAATAACATATGTACTTTTCACATTACATTGCATTGCACACCAGAACTAACTCATTCCCATGTTGATTAAAGACATAACGTGTGGTTGCATTGCAATGCATTGCATTGCATTGCATTGCTTTGCATTGCATTGCATTGCATTGCATTTCATTGCATTGCATTGCATTGCATTGCATTGATTTGCTTTGCACTGCATTGCATTGCATTGCACTGCATTTCTTTGCATTGCATTGCATTGCATTGCATTGCAATGCATTGCATTGCATTGCATTGCATTGCATTGCTTTGCATTGCTTTGCATTGCATTGCATTGTATTGCATTACATTGCATTGCATTGCATTGCATTGTTTTGCTTTGCTTTGCTTTGCTTTGCTTTGCTTTGCTTTGCTTTGCTTTGCTTTGCTTTGCTTTGCTTTGCTTTGCTTTGCTTTGCATTGATTGCATTGTATTGCATTGCATTGCATTGCATTGCATTGCTTTGCACTGAACTGCGTTGCATTGCATTGCATTGCATTAACGATCTAACGTTGTGCACTGAAGAATAACATATGCACTTTTCACATTGCACACCAGAACTAAATCCTTCCCATGTTTATTAAAGAGATATGTGTGTTGTTGCATTGCATTGCACAAACGATCTAACCGTTGTGCACTGAAGAATAACATATAGGTTATGCACTTTTTGCATTGCATTGCACACCAGAACTGTCATTCCCATGTTCATTAAAGACATAACGTGTGGTTGCATTGCATTGCATTGCATTGCATTGCATTGCATTGCATTGCATTGCATTGCATTGCCTTGTTTTGCTTTGCACTGCATTGCATTGCATTGCATTGCATTGCATTGTATTAACGATCTAACGTTGTGCACTGAAGAATAACATATGCACTTTTCACATTGCATTGCATTGCACACCAGAACTAACTCATTCCCATGTTGATTAAAGACATAACGTGTGGGTGCATTGCATTGCATTGCATTGCATTGCATTAACGATCTAACGTTGTGCACTAAAGAATAACATATGCACTTTTCATATTGCAATGCATTGCACACCAGAACTAAATCCTTCCCATGTTCATTAAAGAGATATGTGTGTTGTTAACGTTGTGCAATATTATAGCTTATGCACTTTTCGCATTGCATTGCATTGCACACCAGAAATAACTCATTGCCATGTTCATTAAAGAGAAATCTCTCTATGTCTTTAATTAACATGGGAATGAGTTAGTTCTGGTGTGCAATGCACTGCAAAAAGCACAAAACCTATGGTGTTGCTAGGCGGTTGCTAAGGTATTCTTGGGTGTTTGCTAGGCGGTTGCTATGGTGTTGCTAGGATATTTTCAGTGGTTGCTATGGTCTTTTGGGTGGTTGCTAGGCGGTTGCTAGGGTATTTTGGGTGGTTGTTAGGGTGTTCTGGGTGGTTGCAAGGATGTTATGGTTGATTACTAGGGTGTTCTGGGTGGTTGCTAGGCGGTTGCTAGGGTATTTTGGGTGGTTGCTAGGGTCTTCCGGGTGGTTGGCTATGGTGTTATGGATGGTTACTAGGGTGTTTTGGGTGGTTGCTAGGGTGTTGCTAGATGGTTGATAGGGTGTACTGGGTGGTTGCTATGGTGTTGCTAGGCGTTTGCTATGGTGTTCTTGGTTGTTGCTATGGTGTTGCTAGGCGGAGGCTACGGTATTTTGGGTGGTTGCTAGGCGGTTGCTAGGGTGTTGCTAGGTGGTTGCTAAGGTATTTTGGGTGGTTGCTAGGGTGTTGCTAGGCGGTTGCTAAGGTATTCTGGGTGGTTGCTAGGCGGTTGCTAGAATATTTTGGGTGGTTGCTAGGGTCTTTTGGGTGGTTGCAAGGCTGTTGCTAGGGTATTTTGGGTTGGTTGCTAGGGTGTTCTGGGTGGTTGCTATGGTGTTGCTAGGTGGTTGCTATGGTACTCTGGGTGGTTGCTAGGCGGTTGCTAGGGTCTTTTGGGTGGTTGCTAGGGTCTTTTGGGTAGTTGCTAGGTGGTTGCTAGGGTGTTCTGGGTGATTGCTAGGCGGTTGCTATTGTGTTGCTAAGCGATGGCTAAAGTATTTTGGGTGGTTGCTAGGGTGTTTCTATGCGGTTGCTAGGCTGTTCTGGGTGGTTGCTATGGTGTTGCTAGGTGGTTGCTAAGTTATTCTGGGTGGTTGCTAGGCAGTTGCTAGGATGTTATGGGTGGTCGTTATGGTGTTGCTAGGCGGTTGCTAGGGTATTCTGGGTTGTTTCTAGGTGGTTGCTATGGTGTTGTTAGGCGGTTGTTAGGGTCTTTTGGGTGGTTGCTAAGGTCTTTTGGGTGGTTGCTAGGTGGTTGCTAGGGTGTTCTGGGTGGTTGCTAGGCGGTTGCCTGGGTGTTGCTATGATGTTGCAAGGCAGTTGCTAAGGTATTTTGGGTGTTTGCTAGGCGGTTGCTAGGGTGTTGCTAGGAGGTTGCTAGGGTGTTCTGGGTGGTTGCTATGGTGTTCCTAGGCGGTTGCTAAGGTACTCTGGGTGGTTGCAAGGCGCTTGCTAGGGTCTTTTGGGTGGTTTCTAGGGTGTTCTGGGTGGTTGCTATGGTTGCTATGGTGTTGCTAAGCGATGGATAAGGTATTTTGGGTGGTTGCTAGGGTTTTCTGGGTGGTTGCTATGCTGTTGCTAGTTGGTTGCTAAGGTATTCTGGGTGGTTGCTAGGCAGTTGCTAGGATGTTATGGGTGGTCGTTATGGTGTTGCTAGGCGGTTGCTAGGGTATTCTGGGTGGTTTCTAGGCGGTTGCCTGGGTGTTCTGGGTGGTTGCTATGTTGTTGCTAGGCAGTTGCTAAGGTATTTTGGGTGGTTGCTAGGCGGTTGCTAGGGTGTTGCTAGGAGGTTGCTAGGGTGTTCTGGGTGGTTGCTATGGTGTTGCTAGGCGGAGGCTAAGGTATTTTGGGTGGTTGCTAGGCGGTTGCTAGGCTGTTGCTAGATGGTTGCTAAGATATTTTGGCCGGTTGCTAGGGTTTTGTTAGCGGTTGCTAAGGTATTTTGGGTGGTTGCTAGGGTGTTGCTAGGTGGTTGCTAGGGTATTCTGGGTGGTTGCTATTGTGTTGCTAGGCGGTTGCTAAGGTATTCTGAGTGGTTGCAAGGCGGTTGCTAGGGTATTTTGGGTGGTTGCTAGGGTCTTTTGGGTGGTTTCAAGGCGGTTGCTAGGCGGTTGCTAAGGTATTCTGGGTGGTTGCTAGGCCTTTGCTAATATATTTTGGGTGGTTGCTAGGTTGTTGCTAGGCGGTTGCAAAGGTATTCTGGGTGGTTGCTAGGCGGTTGCTATGTTGTTCTGGGTGGTTGCTAGGTTATTTTCAGTGGTTGCTATGGTCTTTTGAGTGGTTGATAGATCTATCTATCTACTTCAAACTATTTTAAACTTCAAATACTTTAAACTTCAAACTAAATTAAACTTTAAACTAATTTAAACTTTTTAAACGTCAAACTTACATAAACTTTAAGATAATTTAAACTTCAAACTACTAAATTTACTTCATTTTAACTTATAAACTGTAACGCATATAAACTCTGAGTGTGTAAGTTTTATCGAGTTAGTGTATGTGTGTGTGTGTATATGTATGTGAGTTAATGTGTGTGTGTATGTGTGTGTGTGTGTGTGTGTAACCGCCTAGAACACAATAGCAACCACTGAGAACAACCTAGCAACCGCCTAGCAACCACCCAGAACACCCTAGCAACCATCCAGAATAACTTAGAACACCATATCAACCACTCAGAACACCCTAGCAACTGCTTAACAACCACCCAGAACACCCTAGCAACCACCTATAATACCTTAGAACACCCTAGCAACACCATAGCAACCACTCAGAACACCGTAGCAACTGCCTAACAACCACCCAGAACACCCTAGCAACCACCCAAAATACCTTAGAACACCCTAGCAACCACTCAGAACACCCTAGCAACCACCCAAAAGACCCTAGCAACCACCCAAAATATTCTAGCAACCACCCAAAACACCCTAGCAACCACCTAGAAACCACCCAAAAAACCTTAGCAACGACTCAAAATATCCTAGCAACCGCCTAGCAACCACCCAGAACACCCTAGCAACCACCCAAAACAGCCTAGCAACACCATAGCAACCACCCAAAATACCTTAGCAACCGCCTAGCAACACCCTAGCAACCACCCAAAATACCTTAGAACACCATAGCAACACCACAGCAGACACTCAGAACACCCTAGCAACCACCCAAAATACCTTAGAAAACCCTAGTAACTCCATAGCAACCAGTCAGAACACCCTAGCAACCACCCAAAATACCTCAGAACAAACTAGCAACTGCCTAGCAACCACCCAAAAGACCTTAGCAACCGCCTAGCAACACCCTAGCAACCACCCAAAATACCTTAGAACACCATAGCAACACCATAGCAACCAGTCAGAACACCCTTGCAACCGCCCAAAATACCTCAGAACACCCTAGCAACTGCCTAACAACCACCCAGAACACCCTAGCAACCACCTAGCAACCACCCAAAAGACCCTGGCAACCACCCAAAATAACCTAGCAACCGCCTCAACCACCCAAAAGACCATAGCAACCACTGAAAATATTCTAGCAACCACCCAGAACACCATAGCAACCGCCTAGCAACCACCCAAAATACCTTAGCAACTGCCTAGCAACAACATAGCAACCACCCAGAACACCCAGGCAACCGCCTAGAAACCACCCAGAATACCCTAGCAACCGCCTAGCAACACCATAACGACCACCCATAACATCCTAGCAACTGCCTAGCAACCACCCAGAATACCTTAGCAACCACCTAGCAACACCCTAGCAACCACCCAGAACAGCCTAGCAACCGCATAGAAACACCCTAGCAACCACCCAAAATACCTTAGCCATTGCTTAGCAACACCATAGCAACCGCCTAGCAACCACCCAGAACACCCTAGAAACCACCCAAAAGACCCTAGCAACCGCCTAGCAACAACCCAAAATACCTTAGCAACTGCCTAGCAACAACATAGCAACACCCAGGCAACCACCAAGCAACCACCCAGAACACCCTAGCAACCACCTAGCAACAAACCAAAAGACCCTGGCAACCACCCATAATATCCTAGCAACCACCCAGAACACACTAGCAACCACCCAAAATACCCTAGCAACCGCCTCAACCACCCAGAAGACCATAGCAACCACTGAAAATATTCTAGCAACCACCCAGAACACCATAGCAACCACCTAGCAACCACCCAGAATACCTTAGCAACCACCTAGCAACACATAGCAACCACCGTGAACACCATAGCAACCGCATAGAAACACCCTAGTAACCACCCAAAATACCTTAGCTCTCACTTAGCAACACCATAGCAACCGCCTAGCAACCACCCAGAACACCCTAGCAACCACCCAATAGACCATAGCAACCACCCAAAAGACATTAGCAACCGCCTTGCAACCACCCAGAGTACCTTAGTAACCGCCTAGCAACACCAAAGCATCCACCCAGAACACCCTAGCAACCTCCAAGCAACACCCTAGCAACCGCCTAGCAACCACCCAAAATACCTTAGCAACTGCCTAGCAACAACATAGCAACCACCCAGAACACCCAGGCAACCGCCTAGAAACACCCTAGCAACCGCCTAGCAACCACCCAAAATACCTTAGCAACTGCCTAGCAACAACATAGCAACCACCCAGAATACCCAGGCAACCGCCTAGAAACAACCCAGAATACCCTAGCAACCGCCTAGCAACACCATAACGACCACCCATAACATCCTAGCAACTGCCTAGCAACCACCCAGAATACCTTAGCAACCACCTAGCAACACCATAGAAACCACCCAGAACAGCCTAGCAACCGCATAGAAACACCCTAGCAACCACCCAAAATACCTTAGCTCTCGCTTAGCAACACCATAGCAACCGCCTAGCAACCACCCAGAACACCCTAGCAACCACCTAGCAACCACCCAAAAGACCCTAGCAACCGCCTTGCAACCACCCAGAGTACCTTAGCAACCGCCTAGCAACACCATAGCATCCACCCAGAACACCCTAGCAATCTCCTAGCAACACCCTAGCAACCACCCAAAAGACCTTAGCAACTGCCTAGCAACAACATAGCAACAACCCAGAATACCCAGGCAACCGCCTAGCAACACCATAACGACCACCCATAACATCCTAGCAACTGCCTACCAACCACCCAGAATACCTTAGCAACCACCTAGCAACACCATAGCAACCATCCAGAACAGCCTAGCAACCGCATAGAAACACCCTAACAACCACCCAAAATACCTTAGCCATCGCTTAGCAACACCATAGCAACTGCCTAGCAACCACCCAGAACACCCTAGCAACCACCTAGCAACCACCCAAAAGACCCTGGCAACCACCCATAATATCCTAGCAACCACCCAGAACACACTAGCAACCACTGAAAATATTCTAGCAACCACCCAGAACAACATAGCGATCTAACCGTTGTGCACTGAAGAACAACATATAGGTTATGCTCTTTTTGCATTGCATTGCACAACAAACTGTCATTCCCATGTTCATTAAAGAGATAACGTGTGTTGTTGCATTGCATTGCACACCAGAACTAACTCATCCCCATGTTGATTAAAGACATAACGTGTGGTTGCATTGCATTGCATTGCATTGCTTTGCATTGCATTGCATTGCATTGCATTGCATTGCATTGCATTGCATTGCATTGCCTTGTTTTGCTTTGCACTGCATTGCATTGCATTGCATTGCATTGCATTGCATTGCATTGCATTGCATTGCATTGCATTGCATTGCATTGCATTGCGTTGCATTGCATTGTATTGCATTAACGATCTAACGTTGTGCACTGAAGAATAACATATGCACTTTTCACATTGCATTCCATTGCACACCAGAACTAACTCATTCCCATGTTGATTAAAGACTTAACGTGTGGTTGCTTTGCATTGCATTGCATTGCATTGCATTGCATTGCATTGCATTGCATTGCATTGCAATAACATACGTTTTGCACTTTTTGCATTGCATTGCATTGCACACCAGAACTAACTCATCCCCATGTTGATTAAAGACATAACGTGTGGTTGCATTGCATTGCATTGCATTGCATTGCATTGCATTGCTTTGCATTGCATTGCATTGCATTGCATTGCATTGCATTGCATTGCATTGCATTGCATTGCATTGCATTACCTTGTTTTGCTTTGCATTGCATTGCATTGCATTGCATTAAAGATCTAACGTTGTGCACTGAAGAATAACATATATACTTTTCACATTACATTGCATTGCACACCAGAACTAACTCATTCCCATGTTGATTAAAGACATAACGTGTGGTTGCATTGTAATGCATTGCATTGCATTGCATTGCATTGCTTTGCATCGCATTGCATTGCATTGCATTGCATTGCATTGCATTGCATTGATTTGCTTTGCACTGCATTGCATTGCATTGCATTGCATTGCTTTGCATTGCATTGCATTGTATTGCATTGCATTGCATTGCATTGCATTGCATTGCATTGCATTGTTTTGCTTTGCTTTGCTTTGCTTTGCTTTGCTTTGCTTTGCTTTGCATTGGATTGCATTGTATTGCATTGCATTGCATTAACGATCTAACGTTGTGCACTGAAGAATAACATATGCACTTTTCACATTGCACACCAGAACTAAATCCTTCCCATGTTTATTAAAGAGATATATGTGTTGTTGCATTGCATTGCACAAACGATCTAACCGTTTTCACTGAGGAATAACATATAGGTTATGCACTTTTTGCATTGCATTGCACACCAGAACTGTCATTCCCATGTTCATTAAAGAGATAACGTGTGTTGTTGCATTGCATTGCACTAACATACGTTATGCACTTTTTGCATTGCATTGCATTGCACACCAGATCTAACTCATTCCCATGTTGATTAAAGACATAACGTGTGGTTGCATTGCATTGCATTGCATTGCATTGCATTGCATTGCATTGCATTGCATTGCATTGCCTTGTTTTGCTTTGCACTGCATTGCATTGCATTGCATTGCATTGCTTTGCATTGCATTGCATTGCATTGCATTGCATTGCATTGCATTGCATTGCATTGCATTGCATTGCATTGCATTACCTTGTTTTGCTTTGCATTGCATTGCATTGCATTGCATTGCATTGCATTGCATTGCATTGCATTGCATTGCATTGCATTGCATTGCATTGCATTGCATTGCATTAACGATCTAACGTTGTGCACTGAAGAATAACATATGTACTTTTCACATTACATTGCATTGCACACCAGAACTAACTCATTCCCATGTTGATTAAAGACATAACGTGTGGTTGCATTGCAATGCATTGCATTGCATTGCATTGCTTTGCATTGCATTGCATTGCATTGCATTGCATTGCATTGCATTGCATTGCATTGCATTGCATTGCATTGCATTGCATTGCTTTGCACTGAACTGCGTTGCATTGCATTAACGATCTAACGTTGTGCACTGAAGAATAACATATGCACTTTTCACATTGCACACCAGAACTAAATCCTTCCCATGTTTATTAAAGAGATATGTGTGTTGTTGCATTGCATTGCACAAACGATCTAACCGTTGTGCACTGAAGAATAACATATAGGTTATGCACTTTTTGCATTGCATTGCACACCAGAACTGTCATTCCCATGTTCATTAAAGAGATAACGTGTGTTGTTGCATTGCATTGCACTAACATACGTTATGCACTTTTTGCATTGCATTGCATTGCACACCAGATCTAACTCATTCCCATGTTGATTAAAGACATAACGTGTGGTTGCATTGCATTGCATTGCATTGCATTGCATTGCATTGCATTGCCTTGTTTTGCTTTGCACTGCATTGCATTGCATTGCATTGCATTGTATTAACGATCTAACGTTGTGCACTGAAGAATAACATATGCACTTTTCACATTGCATTGCATTGCACACCAGAACTAACTCATTCCCATGTTGATTAAAGACATAACGTGTGGGTGCATTGCATTGCATTGCATTGCATTAACGATCTAACGTTGTGCACTAAAGAATAACATATGCACTTTTCATATTGCAATGCATTGCACACCAGAACTAAATCCTTCCCATGTTCATTAAAGAGATATGTGTGTTGTTAACGTTGTGCAATATTATAGCTTATGCACTTTTCGCATTGCATTGCATTGCACACCAGAAATAACTCATTGCCATGTTCATTAAAGAGAAATCTCTCTATGTCTTTAATTAACATGGGAATGAGTTAGTTCTGGTGTGCAATGCACTGCAAAAAGTACAAAACCTATGGTGTTGCTAGGCGGTTGCTAAGGTATTCTTGGGTGTTTGCTAGGCGGTTGCTATGGTGTTGCTAGGATATTTTCAGTGGTTGCTATGGTCTTTTGGGTGGTTGCTAGGCGGTTGCTAGGGTATTTTGGGTGGTTGTTAGGGTGTTCTGGGTGGTTGCAAGGATGTTATGGTTGATTACTAGGGTGTTCTGGGTGGTTGCTAGGCGGTTGCTAGGGTATTTTGGGTGGTTGCTAGGGTCTTCCGGGTGGTTGGCTATGGTGTTATGGATGGTTACTAGGGTGTTTTGGGTGGTTGCTAGGGTGTTGCTAGATGTTTGATAGGGTGTACTGGGTGGTTGCTATGGTGTTGCTAGGCGTTTGCTATGGTGTTCTTGGTTGTTGCTATGGTGTTGCTAGGCGGAGGCTACGGTATTTTGGGTGGTTGCTAGGCGGTTGCTAGGGTGTTGCTAGGTGGTTGCTAAGGTATTCTGGGTGGTTGCTAGGCGGTTGCTAGAATATTTTGGGTGGTTGCTAGGGTCTTTTGGGTGGTTGCAAGGCTGTTGCTAGGGTATTTTGGGTTGGTTGCTAGGGTGTTCTGGGTGGTTGCTATGGTGTTGCTAGGTGGTTGCTATGGTACTCTGGGTGGTTGCTAGGCGGTTGCTAGGGTCTTTTGGGTGGTTGCTAGGGTCTTTTGGGTAGTTGCTAGGTGGTTGCTAGGGTGTTCTGGGTGATTGCTAGGCGGTTGCTATTGTGTTGCTAAGCGATGGCTAAAGTATTTTGGGTGGTTGCTAGGGTGTTTCTATGCGGTTGCTAGGCTGTTCTGGGTGGTTGCTATGGTGTTGCTAGGTGGTTGCTAAGTTATTCTGGGTGGTTGCTAGGCAGTTGCTAGGATGTTATGGGTGGTCGTTATGGTGTTGCTAGGCGGTTGCTAGGGTATTCTGGGTTGTTTCTAGGTGGTTGCTATGGTGTTGTTAGGCGGTTGTTAGGGTCTTTTGGGTGGTTGCTAAGGTCTTTTGGGTGGTTGCTAGGTGGTTGCTAGGGTGTTCTGGGTGGTTGCTAGGCGGTTGCCTGGGTGTTGCTATGATGTTGCAAGGCAGTTGCTAAGGTATTTTGGGTGTTTGCTAGGCGGTTGCTAGGGTGTTGCTAGGAGGTTGCTAGGGTGTTCTGGGTGGTTGCTATGGTGTTCCTAGGCGGTTGCTAAGGTACTCTGGGTGGTTGCAAGGCGCTTGCTAGGGTCTTTTGGGTGGTTTCTAGGGTGTTCTGGGTGGTTGCTATGGTTGCTATGGTGTTGCTAAGCGATGGATAAGGTATTTTGGGTGGTTGCTAGGGTTTTCTGGGTGGTTGCTATGCTGTTGCTAGTTGGTTGCTAAGGTATTCTGGGTGGTTGCTAGGCAGTTGCTAGGATGTTATGGGTGGTCGTTATGGTGTTGCTAGGCGGTTGCTAGGGTATTCTGGGTGGTTTCTAGGCGGTTGCCTGGGTGTTCTGGGTGGTTGCTATGTTGTTGCTAGGCAGTTGCTAAGGTATTTTGGGTGGTTGCTAGGCGGTTGCTAGGGTGTTGCTAGGAGGTTGCTAGGGTGTTCTGGGTGGTTGCTATGGTGTTGCTAGGCGGAGGCTAAGGTATTTTGGGTGGTTGCTAGGCGGTTGCTAGGCTGTTGCTAGATGGTTGCTAAGATATTTTGGCCGGTTGCTAGGGTTTTGTTAGCGGTTGCTAAGGTATTTTGGGTGGTTGCTAGGGTGTTGCTAGGTGGTTGCTAGGGTATTCTGGGTGGTTGCTATTGTGTTGCTAGGCGGTTGCTAAGGTATTCTGAGTGGTTGCAAGGCGGTTGCTAGGGTATTTTGGGTGGTTGCTAGGGTCTTTTGGGTGGTTTCAAGGCGGTTGCTAGGCGGTTGCTAAGGTATTCTGGGTGGTTGCTAGGCCTTTGCTAATATATTTTGGGTGGTTGCTAGGTTGTTGCTAGGCGGTTGCAAAGGTATTCTGGGTGGTTGCTAGGCGGTTGCTATGTTGTTCTGGGTGGTTGCTAGGTTATTTTCAGTGGTTGCTATGGTCTTTTGAGTGGTTGATAGATCTATCTATCTACTTCAAACTATTTTAAACTTCAAATACTTTAAACTTCAAACTAAATTAAACTTTAAACTAATTTAAACTTTTTAAACGTCAAACTTACATAAACTTTAAGATAATTTAAACTTCAAACTACTAAATTTACTTCATTTTAACTTATAAACTGTAACGCATATAAACTCTGAGTGTGTAAGTTTTATCGAGTTAGTGTATGTGTGTGTGTGTATATGTATGTGAGTTAATGTGTGTGTGTATGTGTGTGTGTGTGTGTGTGTAACCGCCTAGAACACAATAGCAACCACTGAGAACAACCTAGCAACCGCCTAGCAACCACCCAGAACACCCTAGCAACCATCCAGAATAACTTAGAACACCATATCAACCACTCAGAACACCCTAGCAACTGCTTAACAACCACCCAGAACACCCTAGCAACCACCTATAATACCTTAGAACACCCTAGCAACACCATAGCAACCACTCAGAACACCGTAGCAACTGCCTAACAACCACCCAGAACACCCTAGCAACCACCCAAAATACCTTAGAACACCCTAGCAACCACTCAGAACACCCTAGCAACCACCCAAAAGACCCTAGCAACCACCCAAAATATTCTAGCAACCACCCAAAACACCCTAGCAACCACCTAGAAACCACCCAAAAAACCTTAGCAACGACTCAAAATATCCTAGCAACCGCCTAGCAACCACCCAGAACACCCTAGCAACCACCCAAAACAGCCTAGCAACACCATAGCAACCACCCAAAATACCTTAGCAACCGCCTAGCAACACCCTAGCAACCACCCAAAATACCTTAGAACACCATAGCAACACCACAGCAGACACTCAGAACACCCTAGCAACCACCCAAAATACCTTAGAAAACCCTAGTAACTCCATAGCAACCAGTCAGAACACCCTAGCAACCACCCAAAATACCTCAGAACAAACTAGCAACTGCCTAGCAACCACCCAAAAGACCTTAGCAACCGCCTAGCAACACCCTAGCAACCACCCAAAATACCTTAGAACACCATAGCAACACCATAGCAACCAGTCAGAACACCCTTGCAACCGCCCAAAATACCTCAGAACACCCTAGCAACTGCCTAACAACCACCCAGAACACCCTAGCAACCACCTAGCAACCACCCAAAAGACCCTGGCAACCACCCAAAATAACCTAGCAACCGCCTCAACCACCCAAAAGACCATAGCAACCACTGAAAATATTCTAGCAACCACCCAGAACACCATAGCAACCGCCTAGCAACCACCCAAAATACCTTAGCAACTGCCTAGCAACAACATAGCAACCACCCAGAACACCCAGGCAACCGCCTAGAAACCACCCAGAATACCCTAGCAACCGCCTAGCAACACCATAACGACCACCCATAACATCCTAGCAACTGCCTAGCAACCACCCAGAATACCTTAGCAACCACCTAGCAACACCCTAGCAACCACCCAGAACAGCCTAGCAACCGCATAGAAACACCCTAGCAACCACCCAAAATACCTTAGCCATTGCTTAGCAACACCATAGCAACCGCCTAGCAACCACCCAGAACACCCTAGAAACCACCCAAAAGACCCTAGCAACCGCCTTGCAACCACCCAGAGTACCTTAGCAACCGCCTAGCAACACCATAGCAACCACCCAGAACACCCTAGCAACCTCCTAGCAACACCCTAGCAACCGCCTAGCAACAACCCAAAATACCTTAGCAACTGCCTAGCAACAACATAGCAACACCCAGGCAACCACCAAGCAACCACCCAGAACACCCTAGCAACCACCTAGCAACAAACCAAAAGACCCTGGCAACCACCCATAATATCCTAGCAACCACCCAGAACACACTAGCAACCACCCAAAATACCCTAGCAACCGCCTCAACCACCCAGAAGACCATAGCAACCACTGAAAATATTCTAGCAACCACCCAGAACACCATAGCAACCACCTAGCAACCACCCAGAATACCTTAGCAACCACCTAGCAACACATAGCAACCACCGTGAACACCATAGCAACCGCATAGAAACACCCTAGTAACCACCCAAAATACCTTAGCTCTCACTTAGCAACACCATAGCAACCGCCTAGCAACCACCCAGAACACCCTAGCAACCACCCAATAGACCATAGCAACCACCCAAAAGACATTAGCAACCGCCTTGCAACCACCCAGAGTACCTTAGTAACCGCCTAGCAACACCAAAGCATCCACCCAGAACACCCTAGCAACCTCCAAGCAACACCCTAGCAACCGCCTAGCAACCACCCAAAATACCTTAGCAACTGCCTAGCAACAACATAGCAACCACCCAGAACACCCAGGCAACCGCCTAGAAACACCCTAGCAACCGCCTAGCAACCACCCAAAATACCTTAGCAACTGCCTAGCAACAACATAGCAACCACCCAGAATACCCAGGCAACCGCCTAGAAACAACCCAGAATACCCTAGCAACCGCCTAGCAACACCATAACGACCACCCATAACATCCTAGCAACTGCCTAGCAACCACCCAGAATACCTTAGCAACCACCTAGCAACACCATAGAAACCACCCAGAACAGCCTAGCAACCGCATAGAAACACCCTAGCAACCACCCAAAATACCTTAGCTCTCGCTTAGCAACACCATAGCAACCGCCTAGCAACCACCCAGAACACCCTAGCAACCACCTAGCAACCACCCAAAAGACCCTAGCAACCGCCTTGCAACCACCCAGAGTACCTTAGCAACCGCCTAGCAACACCATAGCATCCACCCAGAACACCCTAGCAACCTCCTAGCAACACCCTAGCAACCACCCAAAAGACCTTAGCAACTGCCTAGCAACAACATAGCAACAACCCAGAATACCCAGGCAACCGCCTAGCAACACCATAACGACCACCCATAACATCCTAGCAACTGCCTACCAACCACCCAGAATACCTTAGCAACCACCTAGCAACACCATAGCAACCATCCAGAACAGCCTAGCAACCGCATAGAAACACCCTAACAACCACCCAAAATACCTTAGCCATCGCTTAGCAACACCATAGCAACTGCCTAGCAACCACCCAGAACACCCTAGCAACCACCTAGCAACCACCCAAAAGACCCTGGCAACCACCCATAACATCCTAGCAACCACCCAGAACACACTAGCAACCACTGAAAATATTCTAGCAACCACCCAGAACAACATAGCGATCTAACCGTTGTGCACTGAAGAACAACATATAGGTTATGCTCTTTTTGCATTGCATTGCACAACAAACTGTCATTCCCATGTTCATTAAAGAGATAACGTGTGTTGTTGCATTGCATTGCACACCAGAACTAACTCATCCCCATGTTGATTAAAGACATAACGTGTGGTTGCATTGCATTGCATTGCATTGCTTTGCATTGCATTGCATTGCATTGCATTGCATTGCATTGCATTGCATTGCATTGCATTGCATTGCATTGCATTGCATTGCCTTGTTTTGCTTTGCACTGCATTGCATTGCATTGCATTGCATTGCATTGCATTGCATTGCATTGCATTGCATTGCATTGCGTTGCATTGCATTGTATTGCATTAACGATCTAACGTTGTGCACTGAAGAATAACATATGCACTTTTCACATTGCATTCCATTGCACACCAGAACTAACTCATTCCCATGTTGATTAAAGACTTAACGTGTGGTTGCTTTGCATTGCATTGCATTGCATTGCATTGCATTGCATTGCATTGCATTGCATTGCATTGCAATAACATACGTTTTGCACTTTTTGCATTGCATTGCATTGCACACCAGAACTAACTCATCCCCATGTTGATTAAAGACATAACGTGTGGTTGCATTGCATTGCATTGCATTGCATTGCATTGCATTGCTTTGCATTGCATTGCATTGCATTGCATAGCATTGCATTGCATTGCATTGCATTGCATTGCATTGCATTACCTTGTTTTGCTTTGCATTGCATTGCATTGCATTGCATTAAAGATCTAACGTTGTGCACTGAAGAATAACATATGTACTTTTCACATTACATTGCATTGCACACCAGAACTAACTCATTCCCATGTTGATTAAAGACATAACGTGTGGTTGTATTGTAATGCATTGCATTGCATTGCATTGCATTGCTTTGCATCGCATTGCATTGCATTGCATTGCATTGCATTGCATTGCATTGATTTGCTTTGCACTGCATTGCATTGCATTGCATTGCTTTGCATTGCATTGCATTGTATTGCATTGCATTGCATTGCATTGCATTGCATTGCATTGTTTTGCTTTGCTTTGCTTTGCTTTGCTTTGCATTGGATTGCATTGTATTGCATTGCATTGCATTAACGATCTAACGTTGTGCACTGAAGAATAACATATGCACTTTTCACATTGCACACCAGAACTAAATCCTTCCCATGTTTATTAAAGAGATATATGTGTTGTTGCATTGCATTGCACAAACGATCTAACCGTTTTCACTGAGGAATAACATATAGGTTATGCACTTTTTGCATTGCATTGCACACCAGAACTGTCATTCCCATGTTCATTAAAGAGATAACGTGTGTTGTTGCATTGCATTGCACTAACATACGTTATGCACTTTTTGCATTGCATTGCATTGCACACCAGATCTAACTCATTCCCATGTTGATTAAAGACATAACGTGTGGTTGCATTGCATTGCATTGCATTGCATTGCATTGCATTGCATTGCATTGCATTGCCTTGTTTTGCTTTGCACTGCATTGCATTGCTTTGCATTGCATTGCATTGCATTGCATTGCATTGCATTGCATTGCATTGCATTGCATTGCATTACCTTGTTTTGCTTTGCATTGCATTGCATTGCATTGCATTGCATTGCATTGCATTGCATTGCATTGCATTAACGATCTAACGTTGTGCACTGAAGAATAACATATGTACTTTTCACATTACATTGCATTGCACACCAGAACTAACTCATTCCCATGTTGATTAAAGACATAACGTGTGGTTGCATTGCAATGCATTGCATTGCATTGCATTGCTTTGCATTGCATTGCATTGCATTGCATTGCGTTGCATTGCATTGCATTGCATTGCATTGCATTGCTTTGCACTGAACTGCGTTGCATTGCATTAACGATCTAACGTTGTGCACTGAAGAATAACATATGCACTTTTCACATTGCACACCAGAACTAAATCCTTCCCATGTTTATTAAAGAGATATGTGTGTTGTTGCATTGCATTGCACAAACGATCTAACCGTTGTGCACTGAAGAATAACATATAGGTTATGCACTTTTTGCATTGCATTGCACACCAGAACTGTCATTCCCATGTTCATTAAAGAGATAACGTGTGTTGTTGCATTGCATTGCACTAACATACGTTATGCACTTTTTGCATTGCATTGCATTGCACACCAGATCTAACTCATTCCCATGTTGATTAAAGACATAACGTGTGGTTGCATTGCATTGCATTGCATTGCATTGCATTGCATTGCATTGCATTGCATTGCCTTGTTTTGCTTTGCACTGCATTGCATTGCATTGTATTAACGATCTAACGTTGTGCACTGAAGAATAACATATGCACTTTTCACATTGCATTGCATTGCACACCAGAACTAACTCATTCCCATGTTGATTAAAGACATAACGTGTGGGTGCATTGCATTGCATTGCATTGCATTAACGATCTAACGTTGTGCACTAAAGAATAACATATGCACTTTTCATATTGCAATGCATTGCACACCAGAACTAAATCCTTCCCATGTTCATTAAAGAGATATGTGTGTTGTTAACGTTGTGCAATATTATAGCTTATGCACTTTTCGCATTGCATTGCATTGCACACCAGAAATAACTCATTGCCATGTTCATTAAAGAGAAATCTCTCTATGTCTTTAATTAACATGGGAATGAGTTAGTTCTGGTGTGCAATGCACTGCAAAAAGTACAAAACCTATGGTGTTGCTAGGCGGTTGCTAAGGTATTCTTGGGTGTTTGCTAGGCGGTTGCTATGGTGTTGCTAGGATATTTTCAGTGGTTGCTATGGTCTTTTGGGTGGTTGCTAGGCGGTTGCTAGGGTATTTTGGGTGGTTGTTAGGGTGTTCTGGGTGGTTGCAAGGATGTTATGGTTGATTACTAGGGTGTTCTGGGTGGTTGCTAGGCGGTTGCTAGGGTATTTTGGGTGGTTGCTAGGGTCTTCCGGGTGGTTGGCTATGGTGTTATGGATGGTTACTAGGGTGTTTTGGGTGGTTGCTAGGGTGTTGCTAGATGGTTGATAGGGTGTACTGGGTGGTTGCTATGGTGTTGCTAGGCGTTTGCTATGGTGTTCTTGGTTGTTGCTATGGTGTTGCTAGGCGGAGGCTACGGTATTTTGGGTGGTTGCTAGGCGGTTGCTAGGGTGTTGCTAGGTGGTTGCTAAGGTATTTTGGGTGGTTGCTAGGGTGTTGCTAGGCGGTTGCTAAGGTATTCTGGGTGGTTGCTAGGCGGTTGCTAGAATATTTTGGGTGGTTGCTAGGGTCTTTTGGGTGGTTGCAAGGCTGTTGCTAGGGTATTTTGGGTTGGTTGCTAGGGTGTTCTGGGTGGTTGCTATGGTGTTGCTAGGTGGTTGCTATGGTACTCTGGGTGGTTGCTAGGCGGTTGCTAGGGTCTTTTGGGTGGTTGCTAGGGTCTTTTGGGTAGTTGCTAGGTGGTTGCTAGGGTGTTCTGGGTGATTGCTAGGCGGTTGCTATTGTGTTGCTAAGCGATGGCTAAAGTATTTTGGGTGGTTGCTAGGGTGTTTCTATGCGGTTGCTAGGCTGTTCTGGGTGGTTGCTATGGTGTTGCTAGGTGGTTGCTAAGTTATTCTGGGTGGTTGCTAGGCAGTTGCTAGGATGTTATGGGTGGTCGTTATGGTGTTGCTAGGCGGTTGCTAGGGTATTCTGGGTTGTTTCTAGGCGGTTGCTATGGTGTTGTTAGGCGGTTGTTAGGGTCTTTTGGGTGGTTGCTAGGGTCTTTTGGGTGGTTGCTAGGTGGTTGCTAGGGTGTTCTGGGTGGTTGCTAGGCGGTTGCTATGGTGTTGCTAAGCGAGAGCTAAGGTATTTTGGGTGGTTGCTAGGGTGTTTCTATGCGGTTGCTAGGCTGTTCTGGGTGGTTGCTATGGTGTTGCTAGGCGGTTGCTATGGTGTTCTGGGTGGTTGCTAGAATATTTTCAGTGGTTGCTATGGTCTTTTGGGTGGTTGAGGCGGTTGCTAGGGTATTTTGGGTGGTTGCTAGTGTGTTCTGGGTGGTTGCTAGGATATTATGGGTGGTTGCCAGGGTCTTTTGGTTTGTTGCTAGGTGGTTGCTAGGGTGTTCTGGGTGGTTGCTAGGCGGTTGCCTGGGTGTTGCTATGATGTTGCAAGGCAGTTGCTAAGGTATTTTGGGTGTTTGCTAGGCGGTTGCTAGGGTGTTGCTAGGAGGTTGCTAGGGTGTTCTGGGTGGTTGCTATGGTGTTCCTAGGCGGTTGCTAAGGTACTCTGGGTGGTTGCAAGGCGGTTGCTAGGGTCTTTTGGGTGGTTTCTAGGGTGTTCTGGGTGGTTGCTATGGTTGCTATGGTGTTGCTAAGCGATGGATAAGGTATTTTGGGTGGTTGCTAGGGTTTTCTGGGTGGTTGCTATGCTGTTGCTAGTTGGTTGCTAAGGTATTCTGGGTGGTTGCTAGGCAGTTGATAGGATGTTATGGGTGGTCGTTATGGTGTTGCTAGGCGGTTGCTAGGGTATTCTGGGTGGTTTCTAGGCGGTTGCCTGGGTGTTCTGGGTGGTTGCTATGTTGTTGCTAGGCAGTTGCTAAGGTATTTTGGGTGGTTGCTAGGCGGTTGCTAGGGTGTTGCTAGGAGGTTGCTAGGGTGTTCTGGGTGGTTGCTATGGTGTTGCTAGGCGGAGGCTAAGGTATTTTGGGTGGTTGCTAGGCGGTTGCTAGGCTGTTGCTAGATGGTTGCTAAGATATTTTGGCCGGTTGCTAGGGTTTTGTTAGCGGTTGCTAAGGTATTTTGGGTGGTTGCTAGGGTGTTGCTAGGTGGTTGCTAGGGTATTCTGGGTGGTTGCTATTGTGTTGCTAGGCGGTTGCTAAGGTATTCTGAGTGGTTGCAAGGCGGTTGCTAGGGTATTTTGGGTGGTTGCTAGGGTCTTTTGGGTGGTTTCAAGGCGGTTGCTAGGCGGTTGCTAAGGTATTCTGGGTGGTTGCTAGGCGGTTGCTAATATATTTTGGGTGGTTGCTAGGTTGTTGCTAGGCGGTTGCAAAGGTATTCTGGGTGGTTGCTAGGCGGTTGCTATGTTGTTCTGGGTGGTTGCTAGGTTATTTTCAGTGGTTGCTATGGTCTTTTGAGTGGTTGATAGATCTATCTATCTACTTCAAACTATTTTAAACTTCAAATACTTTAAACTTCAAACTAAATTAAACTTTAAACTAATTTAAACTTTTTAAACGTCAAACTTACATAAACTTTAAGATAATTTAAACTTCAAACTACTAAATTTACTTCATTTTAACTTATAAACTGTAACGCATATAAACTCTGAGTGTGTAAGTTTTATCGAGTTAGTGTATGTGTGTGTGTGTATATGTATGTGAGTTAATGTGTGTGTGTATGTGTGTGTGTGTGTGTGTGTAACCGCCTAGAACACAATAGCAACCACTGAGAACAACCTAGCAACCGCCTAGCAACCACCCAGAACACCCTAGCAACCATCCAGAATAACTTAGAACACCATATCAACCACTCAGAACACCCTAGCAACTGCTTAACAACCACCCAGAACACCCTAGCAACCACCTATAATACCTTAGGGTGTTCTAAGGTATTATAGGTGGTTGCTAGGGTGTTCTGGGTGGTTGTTAAGCAGTTGCTAGGGTGTTCTGAGTGGTAGCACCATACACCATAGCAACCACTCAGAACACCGTAGCAACTGCCTAACAACCACCCAGAACACCCTAGCAACCACCCAAAATACCTTAGAACACCCTAGCAACCACTCAGAACACCCTAGCAACCACCCAAAAGACCCTAGCAACCACCCAAAATATTCTAGCAACCACCCAAAACACCCTAGCAACCACCTAGAAACCACCCAAAAAACCTTAGCAACGACTCAAAATATCCTAGCAACCGCCTAGCAACCACCCAGAACACCCTAGCAACCACCCAAAACAGCCTAGCAACACCATAGCAACCACCCAAAATACCTGAGCAACCGCCTAGCAACACCCTAGCAACCACCCAAAATACCTTAGAACACCATAGCAACACCACAGCAGACACTCAGAACACCCTAGCAACCACCCAAAATACCTTAGAAAACCCTAGTAACTCCATAGCAACCAGTCAGAACACCCTAGCAACCACCCAAAATACCTCAGAACAAACTAGCAACTGCCTAGCAACCACCCAAAAGACCTTAGCAACCGCCTAGCAACACCCTAGCAACCACCCAAAATACCTTAGAACACCATAGCAACACCATAGCAACCAGTCAGAACACCCTTGCAACCACCCAAAATACCTCAGAACACCCTAGCAACTGCCTAACAACCACCCAGAACACCCTAGCAACCACCTAGCAACCACCCAAAAGACCCTGGCAACCACCCAAAATAACCTAGCAACCGCCTCAACCACCCAAAAGACCATAGCAACCACTGAAAATATTCTAGCAACCACCCAGAACACCATAGCAACCGCCTAGCAACCACCCAAAATACCTTAGCAACTGCCTAGCAACAACATAGCAACCACCCAGAACACCCAGGCAACCGCCTAGAAACCACCCAGAATACCCTAGCAACCGCCTAGCAACACCATAACGACCACCCATAACATCCTAGCAACTGCCTAGCAACCACCCAGAATACCTTAGCAACCACCTAGCAACACCCTAGCAACCACCCAGAACAGCCTAGCAACCGCATAGAAACACCCTAGCAACCACCCAAAATACCTTAGCCATCGCTTAGCAACACCATAGCAACCGCCTAGCAACCACCCAGAACACCCTAGAAACCACCCAAAAGACCCTAGCAACCGCCTTGCAACCACCCAGAGTACCTTAGCAACCGCCTAGCAACACCATAGCAACCACCCAGAACACCCTAGCAACCTCCTAGCAACACCCTAGCAACCGCCTAGCAACAACCCAAAATACCTTAGCAACTGCCTAGCAACAACATAGCAACACCCAGGCAACCACCAAGCAACCACCCAGAACACCCTAGCAACCACCTAGCAACAAACCAAAAGACCCTGGCAACCACCCATAATATCCTAGCAACCACCCAGAACACACTAGCAACCACCCAAAATACCCTAGCAACCGCCTCAACCACCCAGAAGACCATAGCAACCACTGAAAATATTCTAGCAACCACCCAGAACACCATAGCAACCACCTAGCAACCACCCAGAATACCTTAGCAACCACCTAGCAACACATAGCAACCACCGTGAACACCATAGCAACCGCATAGAAACACCCTAGCAACCACCCAAAATACCTTAGCTCTCACTTAGCAACACCATAGCAACCGCCTAGCAACCACCCAGAACACCCTAGCAACCACCCAATAGACCATAGCAACCACCCAAAAGACATTAGCAACCGCCTTGCAACCACCCAGAGTACCTTAGTAACCGCCTAGCAACACCAAAGCATCCACCCAGAACACCCTAGCAACCTCCTAGCAACACCCTAGCAACCGCCTAGCAACCACCCAAAATACCTTAGCAACTGCCTAGCAACAACATAGCAACCACCCAGAACACCCAGGCAACCGCCTAGAAACACCCTAGCAACCGCCTAGCAACCACCCAAAATACCTTAGCAACTGCCTAGCAACAACATAGCAACCACCCAGAATACCCAGGCAACCGCCTAGAAACAACCCAGAATACCCTAGCAACCGCCTAGCAACACCATAACGACCACCCATAACATCCTAGCAACTGCCTAGCAACCACCCAGAATACCTTAGCAACCACCTAGCAACACCATAGAAACCACCCAGAACAGCCTAGCAACCGCATAGAAACACCCTAGCAACCACCCAAAATACCTTAGCTCTCGCTTAGCAACACCATAGCAACCGCCTAGCAACCACCCAGAACACCCTAGCAACCACCTAGCAACCACCCAAAAGACCCTAGCAACCGCCTTGCAACCACCCAGAGTACCTTAGCAACCGCCTAGCAACACCATAGCATCCACCCAGAACACCCTAGCAACCTCCTAGCAACACCCTAGCAACCACCCAAAAGACCTTAGCAACTGCCTAGCAACAACATAGCAACAACCCAGAATACCCAGGCAACCGCCTAGCAACACCATAACGACCACCCATAACATCCTAGCAACTGCCTACCAACCACCCAGAATACCTTAGCAACCACCTAGCAACACCATAGCAACCATCCAGAACAGCCTAGCAACCGCATAGAAACACCCTAACAACCACCCAAAATACCTTAGCCATCGCTTAGCAACACCATAGCAACTGCCTAGCAACCACCCAGAACACCCTAGCAACCACCTAGCAACCACCCAAAAGACCCTGGCAACCACCCATAACATCCTAGCAACCACCCAGAACACACTAGCAACCACTGAAAATATTCTAGCAACCACCCAGAACACCATAGCGATCTAACCGTTGTGCACTGAAGAACAACATATAGGTTATGCTCTTTTTGCATTGCATTGCACAACAAACTGTCATTCCCATGTTCATTAAAGAGATAACGTGTGTTGTTGCATTGCATTGCACACCAGAACTAACTCATCCCCATGTTGATTAAAGACATAACGTGTGGTTGCATTGCATTGCATTGCATTGCTTTGCATTGCATTGCATTGCATTGCATTGCATTGCATTGCATTGCATTGCATTGCGTTGCATTGCCTTGTTTTGCTTTGCACTGCATTGCATTGCATTGCATTGCAATAACATACGTTATGCACTTTTTGCATTGCATTGCATTGCACACCAGAACTAACTCATCCCCATGTTGATTAAAGACATAACGTGTGGTTGCATTGCATTGCTTTGCATTGCATTGCATTGCATTGCATTGCATTGCATTGCATTGCATTGCATTGCATTGCATTGCATTGCATTGCATTGCATTACCTTGTTTTGCTTTGCATTGCATTGCATTGCATTGCATTAAAGATCTAACGTTGTGCACTGAAGAATAACATATGTACTTTTCACATTACATTGCATTGCACACCAGAACTAACTCATTCCCATGTTGATTAAAGACATAACGTGTGGTTGCATTGTAATGCATTGCATTGCATTGCATTGCATTGCATTGCTTTGCATCGCATTGCATTGCATTGCATTGCATTGCATTGCATTGATTTGCTTTGCTCTGCATTGCATCGCATTGCATTGCATTGCATCGCATTGCTTTGCATCGCATTGCATTGCATTGCATTGCATTGCATCGCATTGCATTGCATTGCATTGCTTTGCATTGCATTGCATTGCATTGCATTGCTTTGCTTTGCTTTGCTTTGCTTTGCTTTGCTTTGCTTTGCTTTGCTTTCATTGGATTGCATTGTATTGCATTGTATTGCATTGCATTGCATTGCTTTGCACTGAACTGCGTTGCATTGCATTGCATTGCATTAACGATCTAACGTTGTGCACTGAAGAATAACATGCACTTTTCACATTGCACACCAGAACTAAATCCTTCCCATGTTTATTAAAGAGATATGTGTGTTGTTGCATTGCATTGCACAAACGATCTAACCGTTTTGCACTGAAGAATAACATATAGGTTATGCACTTTTTGCATTGCATTGGACACCAGAACTGTCAATCCCATGTTCATTAAAGAGATAACGTGTGTTGTTGCATTGCATTGCACTAACATACGTTATGCACTTTTTGCATTGCATTGCATTGCACACCAGATCTAACTCATTCCCATGTTGATTAAAGACATAACGTGTGGTTGCATTGCATTGCATTGCATTGCATTGCATTGCCTTGTTTTGCTTTGCACTGCATTGCATTGCATTGCATTGCATTGCATTGCATTGCTTTGCATTGCATTGCATTGCATTGCATTGCATTGCATTGCATTGCATTGCATTGCATTGCATTGCATTGCATTGCATTACCTTGTTTTGTTTTGCTTTGCATTGCATTGCATTGCATTGCATTGCATTGCATTGCATTAACGATCTAACGTTGTGCACTGAAGAATAACATATGTACTTTTCACATTACATTGCATTGCACACCAGAACTAACTCATTCCCATGTTGATTAAAGACATAACGTGTGGTTGCATTGCAATGCATTGCATTGCATTGCATTGCATTGCATTGCATTGCTTTGCATTGCATTGCATTGCATTGCATTGCATTGCATTGCATTGCATTGCATTGCATTTGCATTGCATTGCATTGCATTGCATTGCATTGCATTGCATTGCATTGATTTGCTTTGCACTGCAATGCAATGCAATGCATTGCAATGCAACCACACGTTATGTCTTTAATCAACATGGGAATGAGTTAGTTCTGGTGTGCAATGCAATGTAATGTGAAAAGTACATATGTTATTCTTCAGTGCACAACGTTAGATCGTTAATGCAATGCAATGCAATGCAATGCAATGCAATGCAATGCAAAGCAAAACAAAACAAGGTAATGCAATGCAATGCAATGCAATGCAAATTGCTTTTGCTTTGCTTTGCTTTGCTTTGCTTTGCTTTGCTTTGCTTTGCTTTGCTTTGCTTTGCTTTGCTTTGCTTTGCTTTGCTTTGCTTTGCTTTGCTTTGCTTTGCTTTGCTTTGCTTTGTTTTGCTTTGCTTTGCTTTGCTTTGCTTTGCTTTGCTTTGCTTTGCTTTCATTGGATTGCATTGTATTGCATTGCATTGCATTGCTTTGCACTGAACTGCGTTGCATTGCATTGCATTGCATTAACGATCTAACGTTGTGCACTGAAGAATAACATATGCACTTTTCACATTGCACACCAGAACTAAATCCTTCCCATGTTTATTAAAGAGATATGTGTGTTGTTGCATTGCATTGCACAAACGATCTAACCGTTGTGCACTGAAGAATAACATATAGGTTATGCACTTTTTCATTGCATTGCACACCAGAACTGTCATTCCCATGTTCATTAAAGAGATAACGTGTGTTGTTGCATTGCATTGCACTAACATACGTTATGCACTTTTTGCATTGCATTGCATTGCACACCAGATCTAACTCATTCCCATGTTGATTAAAGACATAACGTGTGGTTGCATTGCATTGCATTGCATTGCATTGCATTGCATTGCATTGCCTTGTTTTGCTTTGCTTTGCACTGCATTGCATTGTATTAACGATCTAACGTTGTGCACTGAAGAATAACATATGCACTTTTCACATTGCATTGCATTGCACACCAGAACTAACTCATTCCCATGTTGATTAAAGACATAACGTGTGGGTGCATTGCATTGCATTGCATTGCATTAACGATCTAACGTTGTGCACTAAAGAATAACATATGCACTTTTCATATTGCAATGCATTGCACACCAGAACTAAATCCTTCCCATGTTCATTAAAGAGATATGTGTGTTGTTAACGTTGTGCAATATTATAGCTTATGCACTTTTCGCATTGCATTGCATTGCACACCAGAAATAACTCATTGCCATGTTCATTAAAAAGAAATCTCTCTATGTCTTTAATTAACATGGGAATGAGTTAGTTCTGGTGTGCAATGCACTGCAAAAAGTACAAAACCTATGGTGTTGCTAGGCGGTTGCTAAGGTATTCTTGGGTGTTTGCTAGGCGGTTGCTATGGTGTTGCTAGGATATTTTCAGTGGTTGCTATGGTCTTTTGGGTGGTTGCTAGGCGGTTGCTAGGGTATTTTGGGTGGTTGTTAGGGTGTTCTGGGTGGTTGCAAGGATGTTATGGTTGATTACTAGGGTGTTCTGGGTGGTTGCTAGGCGGTTGCTAGGGTATTTTGGGTGGTTGCTAGGGTCTTCCGGGTGGTTGGCTATGGTGTTATGGATGGTTACTAGGGTGTTTTGGGTGGTTGCTAGGGTGTTGCTAGATTGTTGATAGGGTGTTCTGGGTGGTTGCTATGGTGTTGCTAGGCGGTTGCTAGGGTGTTCTGGGTGGTTGCTAGGCGGTTGCTAGGTGGAGGCTAAGGTATTTTGGGTGGTTGCTAGGGTGTTCTGGGTGGTTGCTATGGTTGCTATGGTGTTGCTAAGCGATGGATAAGGTATTTTGGGTGGTTGCTAGGGTTTTCTGGGTGGTTGCTATGCTGTTGCTAGTTGGTTGCTAAGGTATTCTGGGTGGTTGCTAGGCAGTTGCTAGGGTATTCTGGGTGGTTTCTAGGCGGTTGCCTGGGTGTTCTGGGTGGTTGCTATGTTGTTGCTAGGCAGTTGCTAAGGTATTTTGGGTGGTTGCTAGGCGGTTGCTAGGGTGTTGCTAGGAGGTTGCTAGGGTGTTCTGGGTGGTTGCTATGGTGTTGCTAGGCGGAGGCTAAGGTATTTTGGGTGGTTGCTAGGCGGTTGCTAGGCTGTTGCTAGATGGTTGCTAAGATATTTTGGCCGGTTGCTAGGGTTTTGTTAGCGGTTGCTAAGGTATTTTGGGTGGTTGCTAGGGTGTTGCTAGGTGGTTGCTAGGGTATTCTGGGTGGTTGCTATTGTGTTGCTAGGCGGTTGCTAAGGTATTCTGAGTGGTTGCAAGGCGGTTGCTAGGGTATTTTGGGTGGTTGCTAGGGTCTTTTGGGTGGTTTCAAGGTGGTTGCTAGGCGGTTGCTAAGGTATTCTGGGTGGTTGCTAGGCGGTTGCTAATATATTTTGGGTGGTTGCTAGGTTGTTGCTAGGCGGTTGCAAAGGTATTCTGGGTGGTTGCTAGGCGGTTGCTATGTTGTTCTGGGTGGTTGCTAGGTTATTTTCAGTGGTTGCTATGGTCTTTTGAGTGGTTGATAGATCTATCTATCTACTTCAAACTATTTTAAACTTCAAATACTTTAAACTTCAAACTAAATTAAACTTTAAACTAATTTAAACTTTTTAAACGTCAAACTTACATAAACTTTAAGATAATTTAAACTTCAAACTACTAAATTTACTTCATTTTAACTTATAAACTGTAACGCATATAAACTCTGAGTGTGTAAGTTTTATCGAGTTAGTGTGTGTGTGTGTGTATATGTATGTGAGTTAATTTGTGTGTGTATGTGTTTGTGTGTGTGTGTGTAACCGCCTATAACACAATAGCAACCACTGAGAACAACCTAGCAACCGCCTAGCAACCACCCAGAACACCCTAGCAACCATCCAGAATAACTTAGAACACCATATCAACCACTCAGAACACCCTAGCAACTGCTTAACAACCACCCAGAACACCCTAGCAACCACCTATAATACCTTAGAACACCCTAGCAACACCATAGCAACCACTCAGAACACCGTAGCAACTGCCTAACAACCACCCAGAACACCCTAGCAACCACCCAAAATACCTTAGAACACCCTAGCAACCACTCAGAACACCCTAGCAACCACCCAAAAGACCCTAGCAACCACCCAAAATATTCTAGCAACCACCCAAAACACCCTAGCAACCACCTAGAAACCACCCAAAAAACCTTAGCAACGACTCAAAATATCCTAGCAACCGCCTAGCAACCACCCAGAACACCCTAGCAACCACCCAAAACACCCTAGCAACACCATAGCAACCACCCAAAATACCTTAGCAACCGCCTAGCAACACCCTAGCAACCACCCAAAATACCTTAGAACACCATAGCAACACCACAGCAGACACTCAGAACACCCTAGCAACCACCCAAAATACCTTAGAAAACCCTAGTAACTCCATAGCAACCAGTCAGAACACCCTAGCAACCACCCAAAATACCTCAGAACAAACTAGCAACTGCCTAGCAACCACCCAAAAGACCTTAGCAACCGCCTATCAACACCCTAGCAACCACCCAAAATACCTTAGAACACCATAGCAACACCATAGCAACCAGTCAGAACACCCTTGCAACCGCCCAAAATACCTCAGAACACCCTAGCAACTGCCTAACAACCACCCAGAACACCCTAGCAACCACCTAGCAACCACCCAAAAGACCCTGGCAACCACCCAAAATAACCTAGCAACCGCCTCAACCACCCAAAAGACCATAGCAACCACTGAAAATATTCTAGCAACCACCCAGAACACCATAGCAACCGCCTAGCAACCACCCAAAATACCTTAGCAACTGCCTAGCAACAACATAGCAACCACCCAGAACACCCAGGCAACCGCCTAGAAACCACCCAGAATACCCTAGCAACCGCCTAGCAACACCATAACGACCACCCATAACATCCTAGCAACTGCCTAGCAACCACCCAGAATACCTTAGCAACCACCTAGCAACACCCTAGCAACCACCCAGAACAGCCTAGCAACCGCATAGAAACACCCTAGCAACCACCCAAAATACCTTAGCCATCGCTTAGCAACACCATAGCAACCGCCTAGCAACCACTCAGAACACCCTAGAAACCACCCAAAAGACCCTAGCAACCGCCTTGCAACCACCCAGAGTACCTTAGCAACCGCCTAGCAACACCATAGCAACCACCCAGAACACCCTAGCAACCTCCTAGCAACACCCTAGCAACCGCCTAGCAACAACCCAAAATACCTTAGCAACTGCCTAGCAACAACATAGCAACACCCAGGCAACCACCAAGCAACCACCCAGAACACCCTAGCAACCACCTAGCAACAAACCAAAAGACCCTGGCAACCACCCATAATATCCTAGCAACCACCCAGAACACACTAGCAACCACCCAAAATACCCTAGCAACCGCCTCAACCACCCAGAAGACCATAGCAACCACTGAAAATATTCTAGCAACCACCCAGAACACCATAGCAACCACCTAGCAACCACCCAGAAAACCTTAGCAACCACCTAGCAACACATAGCAACCACCGTGAACACCATAGCAACCGCATAGAAACACCCTAGCAACCACCCAAAATACCTTAGCTCTCGCTTAGCAACACCATAGCAACCGCCTAGCAACCACCCAGAACACCCTAGCAACCACCCAATAGACCATAGCAACCACCCAAAAGACATTAGCAACCGCCTTGCAACCACCCAGAGTACCTTAGTAACCGCCTAGCAACACCAAAGCATCCACCCAGAACACCCTAGCAACCTCCTAGCAACACCCTAGCAACCGCCTAGCAACCACCCAAAATACCTTAGCAACTGCCTAGCAACAACATAGCAACCACCCAGAACACCCAGGCAACCGCCTAGAAACACCCTAGCAACCGCCTAGCAACCACCCAAAATACCTTAGCAACTGCCTAGCAACAACATAGCAACCACCCAGAACACCCAGGCAACCGCCTAGAAACAACCCAGAATACCCTAGCAACCGCCTAGCAACACCATAACGACCACCCATAACATCCTAGCAACTGCCTAGCAACCACCCAGAATACCTTAGCAACCACCTAGCAACACCATAGAAACCACCCAGAACAGCCTAGCAACCGCATAGAAACACCATAGCAACCACCCAAAATACCTTAGCTCTCGCTTAGCAACACCATAGCAACCGCCTAGCAACCACCCAGAACACCCTAGCAACCACCTAGCAACCACCCAAAAGACCCTAGCAACCGCCTTGCAACCACCCAGAGTACCTTAGCAACCGCCTAGCAACACCATAGCATCCACCCAGAACACCCTAGCAACCTCCTAGCAACACCCTAGCAACCACCCAAAAGACCTTAGCAACTGCCTAGCAACAACATAGCAACAACCCAGAATACCCAGGCAACCGCCTAGCAACACCATAACGACCACCCATAACATCCTAGCAACTGCCTACCAACCACCCAGAATACCTTAGCAACCACCTAGCAACACCATAGCAACCATCCAGAACAGCCTAGCAACCGCATAGAAACACCCTAACAACCACCCAAAATACCTTAGCCATCGCTTAGCAACACCATAGCAACTGCCTAGCAACCACCCAGAACACCCTAGCAACCACCTAGCAACCACCCAAAAGACCCTGGCAACCACCCATAACATCCTAGCAACCACCCAGAACACACTAGCAACCACTGAAAATATTCTAGCAACCACCCAGAACACCATAGCGATCTAACCGTTGTGCACTGAAGAACAACATATAGGTTATGCTCTTTTTGCATTGCATTGCACAACAAACTGTCATTCCCATGTTCATTAAAGAGATAACGTGTGTTGTTGCATTGCATTGCACACCAGAACTAACTCATCCCCATGTTGATTAAAGACATAACGTGTGGTTGCATTGCATTGCATTGCATTGCTTTGCATTGCATTGCATTGCATTGCATTGCATTGCATTGCATTGCATTGCATTGCATTGCATTGCATTGCCTTGTTTTGCTTTGCACTGCATTGCATTGCATTGCATTGCAATAACATACGTTATGCACTTTTTGCATTGCATTGCATTGCACACCAGAACTAACTCATCCCCATGTTGATTAAAGACATAACGTGTGGTTGCATTGCATTGCTTTGCATTGCATTGCATTGCATTGCATTGCATTGCATTGCATTGCATTGCATTGCATTGCATTGCATTGCATTGCATTGCATTGCATTGCATTGCATTGCATTGCATTACCTTGTTTTGCTTTGCATTGCATTGCATTGCATTGCATTAAAGATCTAACGTTGTGCACTGAAGAATAACATATGTACTTTTCACATTACATTGCATTGCACACCAGAACTAACTCATTCCCATGTTGATTAAAGACATAACGTGTGGTTGCATTGTAATGCATTGCATTGCATTGCATTGCATTGCATTGCTTTGCATCGCATTGCATTGCATTGCATTGCATTGCATTGCATTGATTTGCTTTGCTCTGCATTGCATCGCATTGCATTGCATTGCATCGCATTGCTTTGCATCGCATTGCATTGCATTGCATCGCATTGCATTGCATTGCATTGCTTTGCATTGCATTGCATTGCATTGCATTGCTTTGCTTTGCTTTGCTTTGCTTTGCTTTGCTTTGCTTTGCTTTCATTGGATTGCATTGTATTGCATTGTATTGCATTGCATTGCATTGCTTTGCACTGAACTGCGTTGCATTGCATTGCATTGCATTAACGATCTAACGTTGTGCACTGAAGAATAACATGCACTTTTCACATTGCACACCAGAACTAAATCCTTCCCATGTTTATTAAAGAGATATGTGTGTTGTTGCATTGCATTGCACAAACGATCTAACCGTTTTGCACTGAAGAATAACATATAGGTTATGCACTTTTTGCATTGCATTGGACACCAGAACTGTCAATCCCATGTTCATTAAAGAGATAACGTGTGTTGTTGCATTGCATTGCACTAACATACGTTATGCACTTTTTGCATTGCATTGCATTGCACACCAGATCTAACTCATTCCCATGTTGATTAAAGACATAACGTGTGGTTGCATTGCATTGCATTGCATTGCATTGCATTGCCTTGTTTTGCTTTGCACTGCATTGCATTGCATTGCATTGCATTGCATTGCATTGCTTTGCATTGCATTGCATTGCATTGCATTGCATTGCATTGCATTGCATTGCATTGCATTGCATTGCATTGCATTACCTTGTTTTGTTTTGCTTTGCATTGCATTGCATTGCATTGCATTGCATTGCATTGCATTAACGATCTAACGTTGTGCACTGAAGAATAACATATGTACTTTTCACATTACATTGCATTGCACACCAGAACTAACTCATTCCCATGTTGATTAAAGACATAACGTGTGGTTGCATTGCAATGCATTGCATTGCATTGCATTGCATTGCATTGCATTGCTTTGCATTGCATTGCATTGCATTGCATTGCATTGCATTGCATTGCATTGCATTGCATTTGCATTGCATTGCATTGCATTGCATTGCATTGCATTGCATTGCATTGATTTGCTTTGCACTGCAATGCAATGCAATGCATTGCAATGCAACCACACGTTATGTCTTTAATCAACATGGGAATGAGTTAGTTCTGGTGTGCAATGCAATGTAATGTGAAAAGTACATATGTTATTCTTCAGTGCACAACGTTAGATCGTTAATGCAATGCAATGCAATGCAATGCAATGCAATGCAATGCAAAGCAAAACAAAACAAGGTAATGCAATGCAATGCAATGCAATGCAAATTGCTTTTGCTTTGCTTTGCTTTGCTTTGCTTTGCTTTGCTTTGCTTTGCTTTGCTTTGCTTTGCTTTGCTTTGCTTTGCTTTGCTTTGCTTTGCTTTGCTTTGCTTTGCTTTGCTTTGCTTTGCTTTGCTTTGTTTTGCTTTGCTTTGCTTTGCTTTGCTTTGCTTTGCTTTGCTTTGCTTTCATTGGATTGCATTGTATTGCATTGCATTGCATTGCTTTGCACTGAACTGCGTTGCATTGCATTGCATTGCATTAACGATCTAACGTTGTGCACTGAAGAATAACATATGCACTTTTCACATTGCACACCAGAACTAAATCCTTCCCATGTTTATTAAAGAGATATGTGTGTTGTTGCATTGCATTGCACAAACGATCTAACCGTTGTGCACTGAAGAATAACATATAGGTTATGCACTTTTTCATTGCATTGCACACCAGAACTGTCATTCCCATGTTCATTAAAGAGATAACGTGTGTTGTTGCATTGCATTGCACTAACATACGTTATGCACTTTTTGCATTGCATTGCATTGCACACCAGATCTAACTCATTCCCATGTTGATTAAAGACATAACGTGTGGTTGCATTGCATTGCATTGCATTGCATTGCATTGCATTGCATTGCCTTGTTTTGCTTTGCTTTGCACTGCATTGCATTGTATTAACGATCTAACGTTGTGCACTGAAGAATAACATATGCACTTTTCACATTGCATTGCATTGCACACCAGAACTAACTCATTCCCATGTTGATTAAAGACATAACGTGTGGGTGCATTGCATTGCATTGCATTGCATTAACGATCTAACGTTGTGCACTAAAGAATAACATATGCACTTTTCATATTGCAATGCATTGCACACCAGAACTAAATCCTTCCCATGTTCATTAAAGAGATATGTGTGTTGTTAACGTTGTGCAATATTATAGCTTATGCACTTTTCGCATTGCATTGCATTGCACACCAGAAATAACTCATTGCCATGTTCATTAAAAAGAAATCTCTCTATGTCTTTAATTAACATGGGAATGAGTTAGTTCTGGTGTGCAATGCACTGCAAAAAGTACAAAACCTATGGTGTTGCTAGGCGGTTGCTAAGGTATTCTTGGGTGTTTGCTAGGCGGTTGCTATGGTGTTGCTAGGATATTTTCAGTGGTTGCTATGGTCTTTTGGGTGGTTGCTAGGCGGTTGCTAGGGTATTTTGGGTGGTTGTTAGGGTGTTCTGGGTGGTTGCAAGGATGTTATGGTTGATTACTAGGGTGTTCTGGGTGGTTGCTAGGCGGTTGCTAGGGTATTTTGGGTGGTTGCTAGGGTCTTCCGGGTGGTTGGCTATGGTGTTATGGATGGTTACTAGGGTGTTTTGGGTGGTTGCTAGGGTGTTGCTAGATTGTTGATAGGGTGTTCTGGGTGGTTGCTATGGTGTTGCTAGGCGGTTGCTAGGGTGTTCTGGGTGGTTGCTAGGCGGTTGCTAGGTGGAGGCTAAGGTATTTTGGGTGGTTGCTAGGGTGTTCTGGGTGGTTGCTATGGTTGCTATGGTGTTGCTAAGCGATGGATAAGGTATTTTGGGTGGTTGCTAGGGTTTTCTGGGTGGTTGCTATGCTGTTGCTAGTTGGTTGCTAAGGTATTCTGGGTGGTTGCTAGGCAGTTGCTAGGGTATTCTGGGTGGTTTCTAGGCGGTTGCCTGGGTGTTCTGGGTGGTTGCTATGTTGTTGCTAGGCAGTTGCTAAGGTATTTTGGGTGGTTGCTAGGCGGTTGCTAGGGTGTTGCTAGGAGGTTGCTAGGGTGTTCTGGGTGGTTGCTATGGTGTTGCTAGGCGGAGGCTAAGGTATTTTGGGTGGTTGCTAGGCGGTTGCTAGGCTGTTGCTAGATGGTTGCTAAGATATTTTGGCCGGTTGCTAGGGTTTTGTTAGCGGTTGCTAAGGTATTTTGGGTGGTTGCTAGGGTGTTGCTAGGTGGTTGCTAGGGTATTCTGGGTGGTTGCTATTGTGTTGCTAGGCGGTTGCTAAGGTATTCTGAGTGGTTGCAAGGCGGTTGCTAGGGTATTTTGGGTGGTTGCTAGGGTCTTTTGGGTGGTTTCAAGGTGGTTGCTAGGCGGTTGCTAAGGTATTCTGGGTGGTTGCTAGGCGGTTGCTAATATATTTTGGGTGGTTGCTAGGTTGTTGCTAGGCGGTTGCAAAGGTATTCTGGGTGGTTGCTAGGCGGTTGCTATGTTGTTCTGGGTGGTTGCTAGGTTATTTTCAGTGGTTGCTATGGTCTTTTGAGTGGTTGATAGATCTATCTATCTACTTCAAACTATTTTAAACTTCAAATACTTTAAACTTCAAACTAAATTAAACTTTAAACTAATTTAAACTTTTTAAACGTCAAACTTACATAAACTTTAAGATAATTTAAACTTCAAACTACTAAATTTACTTCATTTTAACTTATAAACTGTAACGCATATAAACTCTGAGTGTGTAAGTTTTATCGAGTTAGTGTGTGTGTGTGTGTATATGTATGTGAGTTAATTTGTGTGTGTATGTGTGTGTGTGTGTGTGTGTAACCGCCTATAACACAATAGCAACCACTGAGAACAACCTAGCAACCGCCTAGCAACCACCCAGAACACCCTAGCAACCATCCAGAATAACTTAGAACACCATATCAACCACTCAGAACACCCTAGCAACTGCTTAACAACCACCCAGAACACCCTAGCAACCACCTATAATACCTTAGAACACCCTAGCAACACCATAGCAACCACTCAGAACACCGTAGCAACTGCCTAACAACCACCCAGAACACCCTAGCAACCACCCAAAATACCTTAGAACACCCTAGCAACCACTCAGAACACCCTAGCAACCACCCAAAAGACCCTAGCAACCACCCAAAATATTCTAGCAACCACCCAAAACACCCTAGCAACCACCTAGAAACCACCCAAAAAACCTTAGCAACGACTCAAAATATCCTAGCAACCGCCTAGCAACCACCCAGAACACCCTAGCAACCACCCAAAACACCCTAGCAACACCATAGCAACCACCCAAAATACCTTAGCAACCGCCTAGCAACACCCTAGCAACCACCCAAAATACCTTAGAACACCATAGCAACACCACAGCAGACACTCAGAACACCCTAGCAACCACCCAAAATACCTTAGAAAACCCTAGTAACTCCATAGCAACCAGTCAGAACACCCTAGCAACCACCCAAAATACCTCAGAACAAACTAGCAACTGCCTAGCAACCACCCAAAAGACCTTAGCAACCGCCTATCAACACCCTAGCAACCACCCAAAATACCTTAGAACACCATAGCAACACCATAGCAACCAGTCAGAACACCCTTGCAACCGCCCAAAATACCTCAGAACACCCTAGCAACTGCCTAACAACCACCCAGAACACCCTAGCAACCACCTAGCAACCACCCAAAAGACCCTGGCAACCACCCAAAATAACCTAGCAACCGCCTCAACCACCCAAAAGACCATAGCAACCACTGAAAATATTCTAGCAACCACCCAGAACACCATAGCAACCGCCTAGCAACCACCCAAAATACCTTAGCAACTGCCTAGCAACAACATAGCAACCACCCAGAACACCCAGGCAACCGCCTAGAAACCACCCAGAATACCCTAGCAACCGCCTAGCAACACCATAACGACCACCCATAACATCCTAGCAACTGCCTAGCAACCACCCAGAATACCTTAGCAACCACCTAGCAACACCCTAGCAACCACCCAGAACAGCCTAGCAACCGCATAGAAACACCCTAGCAACCACCCAAAATACCTTAGCCATCGCTTAGCAACACCATAGCAACCGCCTAGCAACCACTCAGAACACCCTAGAAACCACCCAAAAGACCCTAGCAACCGCCTTGCAACCACCCAGAGTACCTTAGCAACCGCCTAGCAACACCATAGCAACCACCCAGAACACCCTAGCAACCTCCTAGCAACACCCTAGCAACCGCCTAGCAACAACCCAAAATACCTTAGCAACTGCCTAGCAACAACATAGCAACACCCAGGCAACCACCAAGCAACCACCCAGAACACCCTAGCAACCACCTAGCAACAAACCAAAAGACCCTGGCAACCACCCATAATATCCTAGCAACCACCCAGAACACACTAGCAACCACCCAAAATACCCTAGCAACCGCCTCAACCACCCAGAAGACCATAGCAACCACTGAAAATATTCTAGCAACCACCCAGAACACCATAGCAACCACCTAGCAACCACCCAGAAAACCTTAGCAACCACCTAGCAACACATAGCAACCACCGTGAACACCATAGCAACCGCATAGAAACACCCTAGCAACCACCCAAAATACCTTAGCTCTCGCTTAGCAACACCATAGCAACCGCCTAGCAACCACCCAGAACACCCTAGCAACCACCCAATAGACCATAGCAACCACCCAAAAGACATTAGCAACCGCCTTGCAACCACCCAGAGTACCTTAGTAACCGCCTAGCAACACCAAAGCATCCACCCAGAACACCCTAGCAACCTCCTAGCAACACCCTAGCAACCGCCTAGCAACCACCCAAAATACCTTAGCAACTGCCTAGCAACAACATAGCAACCACCCAGAACACCCAGGCAACCGCCTAGAAACACCCTAGCAACCGCCTAGCAACCACCCAAAATACCTTAGCAACTGCCTAGCAACAACATAGCAACCACCCAGAACACCCAGGCAACCGCCTAGAAACAACCCAGAATACCCTAGCAACCGCCTAGCAACACCATAACGACCACCCATAACATCCTAGCAACTGCCTAGCAACCACCCAGAATACCTTAGCAACCACCTAGCAACACCATAGAAACCACCCAGAACAGCCTAGCAACCGCATAGAAACACCATAGCAACCACCCAAAATACCTTAGCTCTCGCTTAGCAACACCATAGCAACCGCCTAGCAACCACCCAGAACACCCTAGCAACCACCTAGCAACCACCCAAAAGACCCTAGCAACCGCCTTGCAACCACCCAGAGTACCTTAGCAACCGCCTAGCAACACCATAGCATCCACCCAGAACACCCTAGCAACCTCCTAGCAACACCCTAGCAACCACCCAAAAGACCTTAGCAACTGCCTAGCAACAACATAGCAACAACCCAGAATACCCAGGCAACCGCCTAGCAACACCATAACGACCACCCATAACATCCTAGCAACTGCCTACCAACCACCCAGAATACCTTAGCAACCACCTAGCAACACCATAGCAACCATCCAGAACAGCCTAGCAACCGCATAGAAACACCCTAACAACCACCCAAAATACCTTAGCCATCGCTTAGCAACACCATAGCAACTGCCTAGCAACCACCCAGAACACCCTAGCAACCACCTAGCAACCACCCAAAAGACCCTGGCAACCACCCATAACATCCTAGCAACCACCCAGAACACACTAGCAACCACTGAAAATATTCTAGCAACCACCCAGAACACCATAGCGATCTAACCGTTGTGCACTGAAGAACAACATATAGCTTATGCTCTTTTTGCATTGCATTGCACAACAAACTGTCATTCCCATGTTGATTAAAGACATAACGTGTGGTTGCATTGCATTGCATTGCTTTGCATTGCATTGCATTGCATTGCATTGCATTGCATTGCATTGCATTGCATTGCATTGCATTGCATTGCATTGCATTGCATTGCATTGCATTGCCTTGTTTTGCTTTGCACTGCATTGCATTGCATTTCATTGCATTGCATTGCATTGCATTGCATTGCATTGCATTGCATTGCATTGCATTGCATTGCGTTGCATTGCATTGTATTGCATTAACGATCTAACGTTGTGCACTGAAGAATAACATATGCACTTTTCACATTGCATTCCATTGCACACCAGAACTAACTCATTCCCATGTTGATTAAAGACTTAACGTGTGGTTGCTTTGCATTGCATTGCATTGCATTGCATTGCATTGCATTGCATTGCATTGCTTTGCATTGCATTGCATTGCATTGCATTGCATTGCATTGCATTGCAATAACATACGTTATGCACTTTTTGCATTGCATTGCATTGCACACCAGAACTAACTCATCCCCATGTTGATTAAAGACATAACGTGTGGTTGCATTGCATTGCATTGCATTGCATTGCATTGCATTGCTTTGCATTGCATTGCATTGCATTGCATTGCATTGCATTGCATTGCATTGCATTGCATTGCTTTGCATTGCATTGCATTGTATTGCATTGCATTGCATTGCATTGTTTTGCTTTGCTTTGCTTTGCTTTGCATTGGATTGCATTGGATTGCATTGCATTGCATTAACGATCTAACGTTGTGCACTGAAGAATAACATATGCACTTTTCACATTGCACACCAGAACTAAATCCTTCCCATGTTTATTAAAGAGATATGTGTGTTGTTGCATTGCATTGCACAAACGATCTAACCGTTTTGCACTGAAGAATAACATATAGGTTATGCACTTTTTGCATTGCATTGCACACCAGAACTGTCATTCCCATGTTCATTAAAGAGATAACGTGTGTTGTTGCATTGCATTGCACTAACATACGTTATGCACTTTTTGCATTGCATTGCATTGCACACCAGATCTAACTCATTCCCATGTTGATTAAAGACAACGTGTGGTTGCATTGCATTGAATTGCATTGCATTGCATTGCATTGCATTGCCTTGTTTTGCTTTGCACTGCATTGCATTGCATTGCATTGCATTGCATTGCTTTGCATTGCATTGCATTGCATTGCATTGCATTGCATTGCATTGCATTGCATTGCATTGCATTGCATTGCATTGCATTGCATTGCATTACCTTGTTTTGCTTTGCATTGCATTGCATTGCATTGCATTGCATTGCATTGCATTGCATTAACGATCTAACGTTGTGCACTGAAGAATAACATATGTACTTTTCACATTACATTGCATTGCACACCAGAACTAACTCATTCCCATGTTGATTAAAGACATAACGTGTGGTTGCATTGCAATGCATTGCATTGCATTGCATTGCATTGCATTGCATTGCTTTGCATTGCATTGCATTGCATTGCATTGCATTGCATTGCATTGCATTGCATTGCATTGCATTGCATTGCATTGCATTGCATTGCATTGCATTGCATTGATTTGCTTTGCACTGCATTGCATTGCATTGCACTGCATTTCTTTGCATTGCATTGCATTGCATTGCAATGCATTGCATTGCATTGCTTTGCATTGCTTTGCTTTGCATTGCATTGCATTGCATTGTATTGCATTACATTGCATTGCATTGCATTTCATTGCATTGTTTTGCTTTGCTTTGCTTTGCTTTGCTTTGCTTTGCTTTGCTTTGCTTTGCTTTGCTTTGCTTTGCTTTGCTTTGCTTTGCTTTGCTTTGCTTTGCTTTGCTTTGCTTTGCTTTGCTTTGCTTTGCATTGATTGCATTGTATTGCATTGCATTGCATTGCATTGCATTGCATTGCTTTGCACTGAACTGCGTTGCATTGCATTGCATTGCATTAACGATCTAACGTTGTGCACTGAAGAATAACATATGCACTTTTCACATTGCACACCAGAACTAAATCCTTCCCATGTTTATTAAAGAGATATGTGTGTTGTTGCATTGCATTGCACAAACGATCTAACCGTTGTGCACTGAAGAATAACATATAGGTTATGCACTTTTTGCATTGCATTGCACACCAGAACTGTCATTCCCATGTTCATTAAAGAGATAACGTGTGTTGTTGCATTGCATTGCACTAACATACGTTATGCACTTTTTGCATTGCATTGCATTGCACACCAGATCTAACTCATTCCCATGTTGATTAAAGACATAACGTGTGGTTGCATTTGCATTGCATTGCATTGCATTGCATTGCATTGCATTGCATTGCATTGCATTGCATTGCCTTGTTTTGCTTTGCATTGCATTGCATTGCATTGCATTGCATTGCATTGTATTAACGATCTAACGTTGTGCACTGAAGAATAACATATGCACTTTTCACATTGCATTGCATTGCACACCAGAACTAACTCATTCCCATGTTGATTAAAGACATAACGTGTGGTTGCATTGCATTGCATTGCATTGCATTGCATTGCATTGCTTTGCATTGCATTGCATTGCATTGCATTGCATTGCATTGCATTGCTTTGCATTGCATTGCATTGTATTGCATTGCATTGCATTGCATTGCATTGCATTGTTTTGCTTTGCTTTGCTTTGCTTTGCTTTGCATTGGATTGCATTGGATTGCATTGCATTGCATTAACGATCTAACGTTGTGCACTGAAGAATAACATATGCACTTTTCACATTGCACACCAGAACTAAATCCTTCCCATGTTTATTAAAGAGATATGTGTGTTGTTGCATTGCATTGCACAAACGATCTAACCGTTTTGCACTGAAGAATAACATATAGGTTATGCACTTTTTGCAATCTCTCTATGTCTTTAATTAACATGGGAATGAGTTAGTTCTGGTGTGCAATGCAATGCAATGCGAAAAGTGCATAAGCTATAATATTGCACAACGTTAACAACACACATATCTCTTTAATGAACATGGGAAGGATTTAGTTCTGGTGTGCAATGCATTGCAATATGAAAAGTGCATATGTTATTCGGTTGCTATGGTGTTGCTAGGATATTTTCAGTGGTTGCTATGGTCTTTTGGGTGGTTGCTAGGCGGTTGCTAGGGTATTTTGGGTGGTTGTTAGGGTGTTCTGGGTGGTTGCAAGGATGTTATGGTTGATTACTAGGGTGTTCTGGGTGGTTGCTAGGCGGTTGCTAGGGTATTTTGGGTGGTTGCTAGGGTCTTCTGGGTGGTTGCTAGAATATTTTCAGTGGTTGCTATGGTCTTTTGGGTGGTTGAGGCGGTTGCTAGGGTATTTTGGGTGGTTGCTAGTGTGTTCTGGGTGGTTGCTAGGATATTATGGGTGGTTGCCAGGGTCTTTTGGTTTGTTGCTAGGTGGTTGCTAGGGTGTTCTGGGTGGTTGCTAGGCGGTTGCCTGGGTGTTGCTATGATGTTGCAAGGCAGTTGCTAAGGTATTTTGGGTGTTTGCTAGGCGGTTGCTAGGGTGTTGCTAGGAGGTTGCTAGGGTGTTCTGGGTGGTTGCTATGGTGTTCCTAGGCGGTTGCTAAGGTACTCTGGGTGGTTGCAAGGCGGTTGCTAGGGTCTTTTGGGTGGTTTCTAGGGTGTTCTGGGTGGTTGCTATGGTTGCTATGGTGTTGCTAAGCGATGGATAAGGTATTTTGGGTGGTTGCTAGGGTTTTCTGGGTGGTTGCTATGCTGTTGCTAGTTGGTTGCTAAGGTATTCTGGGTGGTTGCTAGGCAGTTGCTAGGATGTTATGGGTGGTTTCTAGGCGGTTGCCTGGGTGTTCTGGGTGGTTGCTATGTTGTTGCTAGGCAGTTGCTAAGGTATTTTGGGTGGTTGCTAGGCGGTTGCTAGGGTGTTGCTAGGAGGTTGCTAGGGTGTTCTGGGTGGTTGCTATGGTGTTGCTAGGCGGAGGCTAAGGTATTTTGGGTGGTTGCTAGGCGGTTGCTAGGCTGTTGCTAGATGGTTGCTAAGATATTTTGGCCGGTTGCTAGGGTTTTGTTAGCGGTTGCTAAGGTATTTTGGGTGGTTGCTAGGGTGTTGCTAGGTGGTTGCTAGGGTATTCTGGGTGGTTGCTATTGTGTTGCTAGGCGGTTGCTAAGGTATTCTGAGTGGTTGCAAGGCGGTTGCTAGGGTATTTTGGGTGGTTGCTAGGGTCTTTTGGGTGGTTTCAAGGCGGTTGCTAGGCGGTTGCTAAGGTATTCTGGGTGGTTGCTAGGCGGTTGCTAATATATTTTGGGTGGTTGCTAGGTTGTTGCTAGGCGGTTGCAAAGGTATTCTGGGTGGTTGCTAGGCGGTTGCTATGTTGTTCTGGGTGGTTGCTAGGTTATTTTCAGTGGTTGCTATGGTCTTTTGAGTGGTTGATAGATCTATCTATCTACTTCAAACTATTTTAAACTTCAAATACTTTAAACTTCAAACTAAATTAAACTTTAAACTAATTTAAACTTTTTAAACGTCAAACTTACATAAACTTTAAGATAATTTAAACTTCAAACTACTAAATTTACTTCATTTTAACTTATAAACTGTAACGCATATAAACTCTGAGTGTGTAAGTTTTATCGAGTTAGTGTATGTGTGTGTGTGTATATGTATGTGAGTTAATGTGTGTGTGTATGTGTGTGTGTGTGTGTGTGTAACCGCCTAGAACACAATAGCAACCACTGAGAACAACCTAGCAACCGCCTAGCAACCACCCAGAACACCCTAGCAACCATCCAGAATAACTTAGAACACCATATCAACCACTCAGAACACCCTAGCAACTGCTTAACAACCACCCAGAACACCCTAGCAACCACCTATAATACCTTAGGGTGTTCTAAGGTATTATAGGTGGTTGCTAGGGTGTTCTGGGTGGTTGTTAAGCAGTTGCTAGGGTGTTCTGAGTGGTAGCACCATACACCATAGCAACCACTCAGAACACCGTAGCAACTGCCTAACAACCACCCAGAACACCCTAGCAACCACCCAAAATACCTTAGAACACCCTAGCAACCACTCAGAACACCCTAGCAACCACCCAAAAGACCCTAGCAACCACCCAAAATATTCTAGCAACCACCCAAAACACCCTAGCAACCACCTAGAAACCACCCAAAAAACCTTAGCAACGACTCAAAATATCCTAGCAACCGCCTAGCAACCACCCAGAACACCCTAGCAACCACCCAAAACAGCCTAGCAACACCATAGCAACCACCCAAAATACCTTAGCAACCGCCTAGCAACACCCTAGCAACCACCCAAAATACCTTAGAACACCATAGCAACACCACAGCAGACACTCAGAACACCCTAGCAACCACCCAAAATACCTTAGAAAACCCTAGTAACTCCATAGCAACCAGTCAGAACACCCTAGCAACCACCCAAAATACCTCAGAACAAACTAGCAACTGCCTAGCAACCACCCAAAAGACCTTAGCAACCGCCTAGCAACACCCTAGCAACCACCCAAAATACCTTAGAACACCATAGCAACACCATAGCAACCAGTCAGAACACCCTTGCAACCGCCCAAAATACCTCAGAACACCCTAGCAACTGCCTAACAACCACCCAGAACACCCTAGCAACCACCTAGCAACCACCCAAAAGACCCTGGCAACCACCCAAAATAACCTAGCAACCGCCTCAACCACCCAAAAGACCATAGCAACCACTGAAAATATTCTAGCAACCACCCAGAACACCATAGCAACCGCCTAGCAACCACCCAAAATACCTTAGCAACTGCCTAGCAACAACATAGCAACCACCCAGAACACCCAGGCAACCGCCTAGAAACCACCCAGAATACCCTAGCAACCGCCTAGCAACACCATAACGACCACCCATAACATCCTAGCAACTGCCTAGCAACCACCCAGAATACCTTAGCAACCACCTAGCAAAACCCTAGCAACCACCCAGAACAGCCTAGCAACCGCATAGAAACACCCTAGCAACCACCCAAAATACCTTAGCCATCGCTTAGCAACACCATAGCAACCGCCTAGCAACCACCCAGAACACCCTAGAAACCACCCAAAAGACCCTAGCAACCGCCTTGCAACCACCCAGAGTACCTTAGCAACCGCCTAGCAACACCATAGCAACCACCCAGAACACCCTAGCAACCTCCTAGCAACACCCTAGCAACCGCCTAGCAACAACCCAAAATACCTTAGCAACTGCCTAGCAACAACATAGCAACACCCAGGCAACCACCAAGCAACCACCCAGAACACCCTAGCAACCACCTAGCAACAAACCAAAAGACCCTGGCAACCACCCATAATATCCTAGCAACCACCCAGAACACACTAGCAACCACCCAAAATACCCTAGCAACCGCCTCAACCACCCAGAAGACCATAGCAACCACTGAAAATATTCTAGCAACCACCCAGAACACCATAGCAACCACCTAGCAACCACCCAGAATACCTTAGCAACCACCTAGCAACACATAGCAACCACCGTGAACACCATAGCAACCGCATAGAAACACCCTAGCAACCACCCAAAATACCTTAGCTCTCGCTTAGCAACACCATAGCAACCGCCTAGCAACCACCCAGAACACCCTAGCAACCACCCAATAGACCATAGCAACCACCCAAAAGACATTAGCAACCGCCTTGCAACCACCCAGAGTACCTTAGTAACCGCCTAGCAACACCAAAGCATCCACCCAGAACACCCTAGCAACCTCCTAGCAACACCCTAGCAACCGCCTAGCAACCACCCAAAATACCTTAGCAACTGCCTAGCAACAACATAGCAACCACCCAGAACACCCAGGCAACCGCCTAGAAACACCCTAGCAACCGCCTAGCAACCACCCAAAATACCTTAGCAACTGCCTAGCAACAACATAGCAACCACCCAGAATACCCAGGCAACCGCCTAGAAACAACCCAGAATACCCTAGCAACCGCCTAGCAACACCATAACGACCACCCATAACATCCTAGCAACTGACTAGCAACCACCCAGAATACCTTAGCAACCACCTAGCAACACCATAGAAACCACCCAGAACAGCCTAGCAACCGCATAGAAACACCCTAGCAACCACCCAAAATACCTTAGCTCTCGCTTAGCAACACCATAGCAACCGCCTAGCAACCACCCAGAACACCCTAGCAACCACCTAGCAACCACCCAAAAGACCCTAGCAACCGCCTTGCAACCACCCAGAGTACCTTAGCAACCGCCTAGCAACACCATAGCATCCACCCAGAACACCCTAGCAACCTCCTAGCAACACCCTAGCAACCACCCAAAAGACCTTAGCAACTGCCTAGCAACAACATAGCAACAACCCAGAATACCCAGGCAACCGCCTAGCAACACCATAACGACCACCCATAACATCCTAGCAACTGCCTACCAACCACCCAGAATACCTTAGCAACCACCTAGCAACACCATAGCAACCATCCAGAACAGCCTAGCAACCGCATAGAAACACCCTAACAACCACCCAAAATACCTTAGCCATCGCTTAGCAACACCATAGCAACTGCCTAGCAACCACCCAGAACACCCTAGCAACCACCTAGCAACCACCCAAAAGACCCTGGCAACCACCCATAACATCCTAGCAACCACCCAGAACACACTAGCAACCACTGAAAATATTCTAGCAACCACCCAGAACACCATAGCGATCTAACCGTTGTGCACTGAAGAACAACATATAGGTTATGCTCTTTTTGCATTGCATTGCACAACAAACTGTCATTCCCATGTTCATTAAAGAGATAACGTGTGTTGTTGCATTGCATTGCACACCAGAACTAACTCATCCCCATGTTGATTAAAGACATAACGTGTGGTTGCATTGCATTGCATTGCATTGCATTGCATTGCATTGCCTTGTTTTGCTTTGCACTGCATTGCATTGCATTGCATTGCATTGCATTGCATTGCGTTGCATTGCATTGTATTGCATTAACGATCTAACGTTGTGCACTGAAGAATAACATATGCACTTTTCACATTGCATTCCATTGCACACCAGAACTAACTCATTCCCATGTTGATTAAAGACTTAACGTGTGGTTGCTTTGCATTGCATTGCATTGCATTGCATTGCATTGCATTGCATTGCATTGCATTGCATTGCATTGCATTGCATTGCATTGCATTGCATTACCTTGTTTTGCTTTGCATTGCATTGCATTGCATTGCATTAAAGATCTAACGTTGTGCACTGAAGAATAACATATGTACTTTTCACATTACATTGCATTGCACACCAGAACTAACTCATTCCCATGTTGATTAAAGACATAACGTGTGGTTGCATTGTAATGCATTGCATTGCATTGCATTGCATTGCATTGCTTTGCATCGCATTGCATTGCATTGCATTGCATTGCATTGCATTGATTTGCTTTGCTCTGCATTGCATTGCATTGCATTGCATTGCTTTGCATCGCATTGCATTGCATTGCATCGCATTGCATTGCATTGCATTGCTTTGCATTGCATTGCATTGCATTGCATTGCATTGCTTTGCTTTGCTTTGCTTTGCTTTGCTTTGCTTTGCTTTCATTGGATTGCATTGTATTGCATTGTATTGCATTGCATTGCATTGCTTTGCACTGAACTGCGTTGCATTGCATTGCATTGCATTAACGATCTAACGTTGTGCACTGAAGAATAACATGCACTTTTCACATTGCACACCAGAACTAAATCCTTCCCATGTTTATTAAAGAGATATGTGTGTTGTTGCATTGCATTGCACAAACGATCTAACCGTTTTGCACTGAAGAATAACATATAGGTTATGCACTTTTTGCATTGCATTGCACACCAGAACTGTCAATCCCATGTTCATTAAAGAGATAACGTGTGTTGTTGCATTGCATTGCACTAACATACGTTATGCACTTTTTGCATTGCATTGCATTGCACACCAGATCTAACTCATTCCCATGTTGATTAAAGACATAACGTGTGGTTGCATTGCATTGCATTGCATTGCATTGCATTGCATTGCATTGCCTTGTTTTGCTTTGCACTGCATTGCATTGCATTGCATTGCATTGCATTGCATTGCATTGCATTGCATTGCTTTGCATTGCATTGCATTGCATTGCATTGCATTGCATTGCATTGCATTGCATTACCTTGTTTTGTTTTGCTTTGCATTGCATTGCATTGCATTGCATTGCATTGCATTAACGATCTAACGTTGTGCACTGAAGAATAACATATGTACTTTTCACATTACATTGCATTGCACACCAGAACTAACTCATTCCCATGTTGATTAAAGACATAACGTGTGGTTGCATTGCATTGCATTGCATTGCATTGCATTGCATTTGCATTGCATTGCATTGCATTGCATTGCATTGCATTGCATTGCATTGATTTGCTTTGCACTGCATTGCATTGCATTGCACTGCATTTCTTTGCATTGCATTGCATTGCATTGCATTGCATTGCATTGCATTGCATTGCATTGCATTGCTTTTGCTTTGCTTTGCTTTGCTTTGCTTTGCTTTGCTTTGCTTTGCTTTGCTTTGCTTTGCTTTGCTTTGCTTTGCTTTGCTTTGCTTTGCTTTGCTTTGCTTTGTTTTGCTTTGCTTTGCTTTGCTTTGCTTTGCTTTCATTGGATTGCATTGTATTGCATTGCATTGCATTGCTTTGCACTGAACTGCGTTGCATTGCATTGCATTGCATTAACGATCTAACGTTGTGCACTGAAGAATAACATATGCACTTTTCACATTGCACACCAGAACTAAATCCTTCCCATGTTTATTAAAGAGATATGTGTGTTGTTGCATTGCATTGCACAAACGATCTAACCGTTGTGCACTGAAGAATAACATATAGGTTATGCACTTTTTCATTGCATTGCACACCAGAACTGTCATTCCCATGTTCATTAAAGAGATAACGTGTGTTGTTGCATTGCATTGCACTAACATACGTTATGCACTTTTTGCATTGCATTGCATTGCACACCAGATCTAACTCATTCCCATGTTGATTAAAGACATAACGTGTGGTTGCATTGCATTGCATTGCATTGCATTGCATTGCATTGCATTGCATTGCCTTGTTTTGCTTTGCTTTGCACTGCATTGCATTGTATTAACGATCTAACGTTGTGCACTGAAGAATAACATATGCACTTTTCACATTGCATTGCATTGCACACCAGAACTAACTCATTCCCATGTTGATTAAAGACATAACGTGTGGGTGCATTGCATTGCATTGCATTGCATTAACGATCTAACGTTGTGCACTAAAGAATAACATATGCACTTTTCATATTGCAATGCATTGCACACCAGAACTAAATCCTTCCCATGTTCATTAAAGAGATATGTGTGTTGTTAACGTTGTGCAATATTATAGCTTATGCACTTTTCGCATTGCATTGCATTGCACACCAGAAATAACTCATTGCCATGTTCATTAAAAAGAAATCTCTCTATGTCTTTAATTAACATGGGAATGAGTTAGTTCTGGTGTGCAATGCACTGCAAAAAGTACAAAACCTATGGTGTTGCTAGGCGGTTGCTAAGGTATTCTTGGGTGTTTGCTAGGCGGTTGCTATGGTGTTGCTAGGATATTTTCAGTGGTTGCTATGGTCTTTTGGGTGGTTGCTAGGCGGTTGCTAGGGTATTTTGGGTGGTTGTTAGGGTGTTCTGGGTGGTTGCAAGGATGTTATGGTTGATTACTAGGGTGTTCTGGGTGGTTGCTAGGCGGTTGCTAGGGTATTTTGGGTGGTTGCTAGGGTCTTCCGGGTGGTTGGCTATGGTGTTATGGATGGTTACTAGGGTGTTTTGGGTGGTTGCTAGGGTTTTCTGGGTGGTTGCTATGCTGTTGCTAGTTGGTTGCTAAGGTATTCTGGGTGGTTGCTAGGCAGTTGCTAGGATGTTATGGGTGGTCGTTATGGTGTTGCTAGGCGGTTGCTAGGGTATTCTGGGTGGTTTCTAGGCGGTTGCCTGGGTGTTCTGGGTGGTTGCTATGTTGTTGCTAGGCAGTTGCTAAGGTATTTTGGGTGGTTGCTAGGCGGTTGCTAGGGTGTTGCTAGGAGGTTGCTAGGGTGTTCTGGGTGGTTGCTATGGTGTTGCTAGGCGGAGGCTAAGGTATTTTGGGTGGTTGCTAGGCGGTTGCTAGGCTGTTGCTAGATGGTTGCTAAGATATTTTGGCCGGTTGCTAGGGTTTTGTTAGCGGTTGCTAAGGTATTTTGGGTGGTTGCTAGGGTGTTGCTAGGTGGTTGCTAGGGTATTCTGGGTGGTTGCTATTGTGTTGCTAGGCGGTTGCTAAGGTATTCTGAGTGGTTGCAAGGCGGTTGCTAGGGTATTTTGGGTGGTTGCTAGGGTCTTTTGGGTGGTTTCAAGGCGGTTGCTAGGCGGTTGCTAAGGTATTCTGGGTGGTTGCTAGGCGGTTGCTAATATATTTTGGGTGGTTGCTAGGTTGTTGCTAGGCGGTTGCAAAGGTATTCTGGGTGGTTGCTAGGCGGTTGCTATGTTGTTCTGGGTGGTTGCTAGGTTATTTTCAGTGGTTGCTATGGTCTTTTGAGTGGTTGATAGATCTATCTATCTACTTCAAACTATTTTAAACTTCAAATACTTTAAACTTCAAACTAAATTAAACTTTAAACTAATTTAAACTTTTTAAACGTCAAACTTACATAAACTTTAAGATAATTTAAACTTCAAACTACTAAATTTACTTCATTTTAACTTATAAACTGTAACGCATATAAACTCTGAGTGTGTAAGTTTTATCGAGTTAGTGTATGTGTGTGTGTGTATATGTATGTGAGTGTGTATGTGTGTGTGTGTGTGTGTGTGTAACCGCCTAGAACACAATAGCAACCACTGAGAACAACCTAGCAACCGCCTAGCAACCACCCAGAACACCCTAGCAACCATCCAGAATAACTTAGAACACCATATCAACCACTCAGAACACCCTAGCAACTGCTTAACAACCACCCAGAACACCCTAGCAACCACCTATAATACCTTAGAACACCCTAGCAACACCATAGCAACCACTCAGAACACCGTAGCAACTGCCTAACAACCACCCAGAACACCCTAGCAACCACCCAAAATACCTTAGAACACCCTAGCAACCACTCAGAACACCCTAGCAACCACCCAAAAGACCCTAGCAACCACCCAAAATATTCTAGCAACCACCCAAAACACCCTAGCAACCACCTAGAAACCACCCAAAAAACCTTAGCAACGACTCAAAATATCCTAGCAACCGCCTAGCAACCACCCAGAACACCCTAGCAACCACCCAAAACAGCCTAGCAACACCATAGCAACCACCCAAAATACCTTAGCAACCGCCTAGCAACACCCTAGCAACCACCCAAAATACCTTAGAACACCATAGCAACACCACAGCAGACACTCAGAACACCCTAGCAACCACCCAAAATACCTTAGAAAACCCTAGTAACTCCATAGCAACCAGTCAGAACACCCTAGCAACCACCCAAAATACCTCAGAACAAACTAGCAACTGCCTAGCAACCACCCAAAAGACCTTAGCAACCGCCTAGCAACACCCTAGCAACCACCCAAAATACCTTAGAACACCATAGCAACACCATAGCAACCAGTCAGAACACCCTTGCAACCGCCCAAAATACCTCAGAACACCCTAGCAACTGCCTAACAACCACCCAGAACACCCTAGCAACCACCTAGCAACCACCCAAAAGACCCTGGCAACCACCCAAAATAACCTAGCAACCGCCTCAACCACCCAAAAGACCATAGCAACCACTGAAAATATTCTAGCAACCACCCAGAACACCATAGCAACCGCCTAGCAACCACCCAAAATACCTTAGCAACTGCCTAGCAACAACATAGCAACCACCCAGAACACCCAGGCAACCGCCTAGAAACCACCCAGAATACCCTAGCAACCGCCTAGCAACACCATAACGACCACCCATAACATCCTAGCAACTGCCTAGCAACCACCCAGAATACCTTAGCAACCACCTAGCAAAACCCTAGCAACCACCCAGAACAGCCTAGCAACCGCATAGAAACACCCTAGCAACCACCCAAAATACCTTAGCCATCGCTTAGCAACACCATAGCAACCGCCTAGCAACCACCCAGAACACCCTAGAAACCACCCAAAAGACCCTAGCAACCGCCTTGCAACCACCCAGAGTACCTTAGCAACCGCCTAGCAACACCATAGCAACCACCCAGAACACCCTAGCAACCTCCTAGCAACACCCTAGCAACCGCCTAGCAACAACCCAAAATACCTTAGCAACTGCCTAGCAACAACATAGCAACACCCAGGCAACCACCAAGCAACCACCCAGAACACCCTAGCAACCACCTAGCAACAAACCAAAAGACCCTGGCAACCACCCATAATATCCTAGCAACCACCCAGAACACACTAGCAACCACCCAAAATACCCTAGCAACCGCCTCAACCACCCAGAAGACCATAGCAACCACTGAAAATATTCTAGCAACCACCCAGAACACCATAGCAACCACCTAGCAACCACCCAGAATACCTTAGCAACCACCTAGCAACACATAGCAACCACCGTGAACACCATAGCAACCGCATAGAAACACCCTAGCAACCACCCAAAATACCTTAGCTCTCGCTTAGCAACACCATAGCAACCGCCTAGCAACCACCCAGAACACCCTAGCAACCACCCAATAGACCATAGCAACCACCCAAAAGACATTAGCAACCGCCTTGCAACCACCCAGAGTACCTTAGTAACCGCCTAGCAACACCAAAGCATCCACCCAGAACACCCTAGCAACCTCCTAGCAACACCCTAGCAACCGCCTAGCAACCACCCAAAATACCTTAGCAACTGCCTAGCAACAACATAGCAACCACCCAGAACACCCAGGCAACCGCCTAGAAACACCCTAGCAACCGCCTAGCAACCACCCAAAATACCTTAGCAACTGCCTAGCAACAACATAGCAACCACCCAGAATACCCAGGCAACCGCCTAGAAACAACCCAGAATACCCTAGCAACCGCCTAGCAACACCATAACGACCACCCATAACATCCTAGCAACTGACTAGCAACCACCCAGAATACCTTAGCAACCACCTAGCAACACCATAGAAACCACCCAGAACAGCCTAGCAACCGCATAGAAACACCCTAGCAACCACCCAAAATACCTTAGCTCTCGCTTAGCAACACCATAGCAACCGCCTAGCAACCACCCAGAACACCCTAGCAACCACCTAGCAACCACCCAAAAGACCCTAGCAACCGCCTTGCAACCACCCAGAGTACCTTAGCAACCGCCTAGCAACACCATAGCATCCACCCAGAACACCCTAGCAACCTCCTAGCAACACCCTAGCAACCACCCAAAAGACCTTAGCAACTGCCTAGCAACAACATAGCAACAACCCAGAATACCCAGGCAACCGCCTAGCAACACCATAACGACCACCCATAACATCCTAGCAACTGCCTACCAACCACCCAGAATACCTTAGCAACCACCTAGCAACACCATAGCAACCATCCAGAACAGCCTAGCAACCGCATAGAAACACCCTAACAACCACCCAAAATACCTTAGCCATCGCTTAGCAACACCATAGCAACTGCCTAGCAACCACCCAGAACACCCTAGCAACCACCTAGCAACCACCCAAAAGACCCTGGCAACCACCCATAACATCCTAGCAACCACCCAGAACACACTAGCAACCACTGAAAATATTCTAGCAACCACCCAGAACACCATAGCGATCTAACCGTTGTGCACTGAAGAACAACATATAGGTTATGCTCTTTTTGCATTGCATTGCACAACAAACTGTCATTCCCATGTTCATTAAAGAGATAACGTGTGTTGTTGCATTGCATTGCACACCAGAACTAACTCATCCCCATGTTGATTAAAGACATAACGTGTGGTTGCATTGCATTGCATTGCATTGCATTGCATTGCATTGCCTTGTTTTGCTTTGCACTGCATTGCATTGCATTGCATTGCATTGCATTGCATTGCGTTGCATTGCATTGTATTGCATTAACGATCTAACGTTGTGCACTGAAGAATAACATATGCACTTTTCACATTGCATTCCATTGCACACCAGAACTAACTCATTCCCATGTTGATTAAAGACTTAACGTGTGGTTGCTTTGCATTGCATTGCATTGCATTGCATTGCATTGCATTGCATTGCATTGCATTGCATTGCATTGCATTGCATTGCATTGCATTACCTTGTTTTGCTTTGCATTGCATTGCATTGCATTGCATTAAAGATCTAACGTTGTGCACTGAAGAATAACATATGTACTTTTCACATTACATTGCATTGCACACCAGAACTAACTCATTCCCATGTTGATTAAAGACATAACGTGTGGTTGCATTGTAATGCATTGCATTGCATTGCATTGCATTGCATTGCTTTGCATCGCATTGCATTGCATTGCATTGCATTGCATTGCATTGCATTGCATTGCATTGATTTGCTTTGCTCTGCATTGCATTGCATTGCATTGCATTGCTTTGCATCGCATTGCATTGCATTGCATCGCATTGCATTGCATTGCATTGCTTTGCATTGCATTGCATTGCATTGCATTGCATTGCTTTGCTTTGCTTTGCTTTGCTTTGCTTTGCTTTGCTTTGCTTTCATTGGATTGCATTGTATTGCATTGTATTGCATTGCATTGCATTGCTTTGCACTGAACTGCGTTGCATTGCATTGCATTGCATTAACGATCTAACGTTGTGCACTGAAGAATAACATGCACTTTTCACATTGCACACCAGAACTAAATCCTTCCCATGTTTATTAAAGAGATATGTGTGTTGTTGCATTGCATTGCACAAACGATCTAACCGTTTTGCACTGAAGAATAACATATAGGTTATGCACTTTTTGCATTGCATTGCACACCAGAACTGTCAATCCCATGTTCATTAAAGAGATAACGTGTGTTGTTGCATTGCATTGCACTAACATACGTTATGCACTTTTTGCATTGCATTGCATTGCACACCAGATCTAACTCATTCCCATGTTGATTAAAGACATAACGTGTGGTTGCATTGCATTGCATTGCATTGCATTGCATTGCATTGCATTGCCTTGTTTTGCTTTGCACTGCATTGCATTGCATTGCATTGCATTGCATTGCATTGCATTGCTTTGCATTGCATTGCATTGCATTGCATTGCATTGCATTGCATTGCATTGCATTACCTTGTTTTGTTTTGCTTTGCATTGCATTGCATTGCATTGCATTGCATTGCATTAACGATCTAACGTTGTGCACTGAAGAATAACATATGTACTTTTCACATTACATTGCATTGCACACCAGAACTAACTCATTCCCATGTTGATTAAAGACATAACGTGTGGTTGCATTGCATTGCATTGCATTGCATTGCATTGCATTTGCATTGCATTGCATTGCATTGCATTGCATTGCATTGCATTGATTTGCTTTGCACTGCATTGCATTGCATTGCACTGCATTTCTTTGCATTGCATTGCATTGCATTGCAATGCATTGCATTGCATTGCTTTGCATTGCATTGCATTGCATTGCATTGCATTGCATTGCATTGCATTGCTTTTGCTTTGCTTTGCTTTGCTTTGCTTTGCTTTGCTTTGCTTTGCTTTGCTTTGCTTTGCTTTGCTTTGCTTTGCTTTGCTTTGCTTTGCTTTGCTTTGCTTTGCTTTGCTTTGTTTTGCTTTGCTTTGCTTTGCTTTGCTTTGCTTTCATTGGATTGCATTGTATTGCATTGCATTGCATTGCTTTGCACTGAACTGCGTTGCATTGCATTGCATTGCATTAACGATCTAACGTTGTGCACTGAAGAATAACATATGCACTTTTCACATTGCACACCAGAACTAAATCCTTCCCATGTTTATTAAAGAGATATGTGTGTTGTTGCATTGCATTGCACAAACGATCTAACCGTTGTGCACTGAAGAATAACATATAGGTTATGCACTTTTTCATTGCATTGCACACCAGAACTGTCATTCCCATGTTCATTAAAGAGATAACGTGTGTTGTTGCATTGCATTGCACTAACATACGTTATGCACTTTTTGCATTGCATTGCATTGCACACCAGATCTAACTCATTCCCATGTTGATTAAAGACATAACGTGTGGTTGCATTGCATTGCATTGCATTGCATTGCATTGCATTGCATTGCATTGCCTTGTTTTGCTTTGCTTTGCACTGCATTGCATTGTATTAACGATCTAACGTTGTGCACTGAAGAATAACATATGCACTTTTCACATTGCATTGCATTGCACACCAGAACTAACTCATTCCCATGTTGATTAAAGACATAACGTGTGGGTGCATTGCATTGCATTGCATTGCATTAACGATCTAACGTTGTGCACTAAAGAATAACATATGCACTTTTCATATTGCAATGCATTGCACACCAGAACTAAATCCTTCCCATGTTCATTAAAGAGATATGTGTGTTGTTAACGTTGTGCAATATTATAGCTTATGCACTTTTCGCATTGCATTGCATTGCACACCAGAAATAACTCATTGCCATGTTCATTAAAAAGAAATCTCTCTATGTCTTTAATTAACATGGGAATGAGTTAGTTCTGGTGTGCAATGCACTGCAAAAAGTACAAAACCTATGGTGTTGCTAGGCGGTTGCTAAGGTATTCTTGGGTGTTTGCTAGGCGGTTGCTATGGTGTTGCTAGGATATTTTCAGTGGTTGCTATGGTCTTTTGGGTGGTTGCTAGGCGGTTGCTAGGGTATTTTGGGTGGTTGTTAGGGTGTTCTGGGTGGTTGCAAGGATGTTATGGTTGATTACTAGGGTGTTCTGGGTGGTTGCTAGGCGGTTGCTAGGGTATTTTGGGTGGTTGCTAGGGTCTTCCGGGTGGTTGGCTATGGTGTTATGGATGGTTACTAGGGTGTTTTGGGTGGTTGCTAGGGTGTTGCTAGATTGTTGATAGGGTGTTCTGGGTGGTTGCTATGGTGTTGCTAGGAGGTTGCTAGGGTGTTCTGGGTGGTTGCTAGGCGGTTGCTAGGTGGAGGCTAAGGTATTTTGGGTGGTTGCTAGGGTGTTCTGGGTGGTTGCTATGGTTGCTATGGTGTTGCTAAGCGATGGATAAGGTATTTTGGGTGGTTGCTAGGGTTTTCTGGGTGGTTGCTATGCTGTTGCTAGTTGGTTGCTAAGGTATTCTGGGTGGTTGCTAGGCAGTTGCTAGGATGTTATGGGTGGTCGTTATGGTGTTGCTAGGCGGTTGCTAGGGTATTCTGGGTGGTTTCTAGGCGGTTGCCTGGGTGTTCTGGGTGGTTGCTATGTTGTTGCTAGGCAGTTGCTAAGGTATTTTGGGTGGTTGCTAGGCGGTTGCTAGGGTGTTGCTAGGAGGTTGCTAGGGTGTTCTGGGTGGTTGCTATGGTGTTGCTAGGCGGAGGCTAAGGTATTTTGGGTGGTTGCTAGGCGGTTGCTAGGCTGTTGCTAGATGGTTGCTAAGATATTTTGGCCGGTTGCTAGGGTTTTGTTAGCGGTTGCTAAGGTATTTTGGGTGGTTGCTAGGGTGTTGCTAGGTGGTTGCTAGGGTATTCTGGGTGGTTGCTATTGTGTTGCTAGGCGGTTGCTAAGGTATTATGAGTGGTTGCAAGGCGGTTGCTAGGGTATTTTGGGTGGTTGCTAGGGTCTTTTGGGTGGTTTCAAGGCGGTTGCTAGGCGGTTGCTAAGGTATTCTGGGTGGTTGCTAGGCGGTTGCTAATATATTTTGGGTGGTTGCTAGGTTGTTGCTAGGCGGTTGCAAAGGTATTCTGGGTGGTTGCTAGGCGGTTGCTATGTTGTTCTGGGTGGTTGCTAGGTTATTTTCAGTGGTTGCTATGGTCTTTTGAGTGGTTGATAGATCTATCTATCTACTTCAAACTATTTTAAACTTCAAATACTTTAAACTTCAAACTAAATTAAACTTTAAACTAATTTAAACTTTTTAAACGTCAAACTTACATAAACTTTAAGATAATTTAAACTTCAAACTACTAAATTTACTTCATTTTAACTTATAAACTGTAACGCATATAAACTCTGAGTGTGTAAGTTTTATCGAGTTAGTGTATGTGTGTGTGTGTATATGTATGTGAGTGTGTATGTGTGTGTGTGTGTGTGTGTGTAACCGCCTAGAACACAATAGCAACCACTGAGAACAACCTAGCAACCGCCTAGCAACCACCCAGAACACCCTAGCAACCATCCAGAATAACTTAGAACACCATATCAACCACTCAGAACACCCTAGCAACTGCTTAACAACCACCCAGAACACCCTAGCAACCACCTATAATACCTTAGAACACCCTAGCAACACCATAGCAACCACTCAGAACACCGTAGCAACTGCCTAACAACCACCCAGAACACCCTAGCAACCACCCAAAATACCTTAGAACACCCTAGCAACCACTCAGAACACCCTAGCAACCACCCAAAAGACCCTAGCAACCACCCAAAATATTCTAGCAACCACCCAAAACACCCTAGCAACCACCTAGAAACCACCCAAAAAACCTTAGCAACGACTCAAAATATCCTAGCAACCGCCTAGCAACCACCCAGAACACCCTAGCAACCACCCAAAACAGCCTAGCAACACCATAGCAACCACCCAAAATACCTTAGCAACCGCCTAGCAACACCCTAGCAACCACCCAAAATACCTTAGAACACCATAGCAACACCACAGCAGACACTCAGAACACCCTAGCAACCACCCAAAATACCTTAGAAAACCCTAGTAACTCCATAGCAACCAGTCAGAACACCCTAGCAACCACCCAAAATACCTCAGAACAAACTAGCAACTGCCTAGCAACCACCCAAAAGACCTTAGCAACCGCCTAGCAACACCCTAGCAACCACCCAAAATACCTTAGAACACCATAGCAACACCATAGCAACCAGTCAGAACACCCTTGCAACCGCCCAAAATACCTCAGAACACCCTAGCAACTGCCTAACAACCACCCAGAACACCCTAGCAACCACCTAGCAACCACCCAAAAGACCCTGGCAACCACCCAAAATAACCTAGCAACCGCCTCAACCACCCAAAAGACCATAGCAACCACTGAAAATATTCTAGCAACCACCCAGAACACCATAGCAACCGCCTAGCAACCACCCAAAATACCTTAGCAACTGCCTAGCAACAACATAGCAACCACCCAGAACACCCAGGCAACCGCCTAGAAACCACCCAGAATACCCTAGCAACCGCCTAGCAACACCATAACGACCACCCATAACATCCTAGCAACTGCCTAGCAACCACCCAGAATACCTTAGCAACCACCTAGCAAAACCCTAGCAACCACCCAGAACAGCCTAGCAACCGCATAGAAACACCCTAGCAACCACCCAAAATACCTTAGCCATCGCTTAGCAACACCATAGCAACCGCCTAGCAACCACCCAGAACACCCTAGAAACCACCCAAAAGACCCTAGCAACCGCCTTGCAACCACCCAGAGTACCTTAGCAACCGCCTAGCAACACCATAGCAACCACCCAGAACACCCTAGCAACCTCCTAGCAACACCCTAGCAACCGCCTAGCAACAACCCAAAATACCTTAGCAACTGCCTAGCAACAACATAGCAACACCCAGGCAACCACCAAGCAACCACCCAGAACACCCTAGCAACCACCTAGCAACAAACCAAAAGACCCTGGCAACCACCCATAATATCCTAGCAACCACCCAGAACACACTAGCAACCACCCAAAATACCCTAGCAACCGCCTCAACCACCCAGAAGACCATAGCAACCACTGAAAATATTCTAGCAACCACCCAGAACACCATAGCAACCACCTAGCAACCACCCAGAATACCTTAGCAACCACCTAGCAACACATAGCAACCACCGTGAACACCATAGCAACCGCATAGAAACACCCTAGCAACCACCCAAAATACCTTAGCTCTCGCTTAGCAACACCATAGCAACCGCCTAGCAACCACCCAGAACACCCTAGCAACCACCCAATAGACCATAGCAACCACCCAAAAGACATTAGCAACCGCCTTGCAACCACCCAGAGTACCTTAGTAACCGCCTAGCAACACCAAAGCATCCACCCAGAACACCCTAGCAACCTCCTAGCAACACCCTAGCAACCGCCTAGCAACCACCCAAAATACCTTAGCAACTGCCTAGCAACAACATAGCAACCACCCAGAACACCCAGGCAACCGCCTAGAAACACCCTAGCAACCGCCTAGCAACCACCCAAAATACCTTAGCAACTGCCTAGCAACAACATAGCAACCACCCAGAATACCCAGGCAACCGCCTAGAAACAACCCAGAATACCCTAGCAACCGCCTAGCAACACCATAACGACCACCCATAACATCCTAGCAACTGACTAGCAACCACCCAGAATACCTTAGCAACCACCTAGCAACACCATAGAAACCACCCAGAACAGCCTAGCAACCGCATAGAAACACCCTAGCAACCACCCAAAATACCTTAGCTCTCGCTTAGCAACACCATAGCAACCGCCTAGCAACCACCCAGAACACCCTAGCAACCACCTAGCAACCACCCAAAAGACCCTAGCAACCGCCTTGCAACCACCCAGAGTACCTTAGCAACCGCCTAGCAACACCATAGCATCCACCCAGAACACCCTAGCAACCTCCTAGCAACACCCTAGCAACCACCCAAAAGACCTTAGCAACTGCCTAGCAACAACATAGCAACAACCCAGAATACCCAGGCAACCGCCTAGCAACACCATAACGACCACCCATAACATCCTAGCAACTGCCTACCAACCACCCAGAATACCTTAGCAACCACCTAGCAACACCATAGCAACCATCCAGAACAGCCTAGCAACCGCATAGAAACACCCTAACAACCACCCAAAATACCTTAGCCATCGCTTAGCAACACCATAGCAACTGCCTAGCAACCACCCAGAACACCCTAGCAACCACCTAGCAACCACCCAAAAGACCCTGGCAACCACCCATAACATCCTAGCAACCACCCAGAACACACTAGCAACCACTGAAAATATTCTAGCAACCACCCAGAACACCATAGCGATCTAACCGTTGTGCACTGAAGAACAACATATAGGTTATGCTCTTTTTGCATTGCATTGCACAACAAACTGTCATTCCCATGTTCATTAAAGAGATAACGTGTGTTGTTGCATTGCATTGCACACCAGAACTAACTCATCCCCATGTTGATTAAAGACATAACGTGTGGTTGCATTGCATTGCATTGCATTGCATTGCATTGCATTGCCTTGTTTTGCTTTGCACTGCATTGCATTGCATTGCATTGCATTGCATTGCATTGCATTGCGTTGCATTGCATTGTATTGCATTAACGATCTAACGTTGTGCACTGAAGAATAACATATGCACTTTTCACATTGCATTCCATTGCACACCAGAACTAACTCATTCCCATGTTGATTAAAGACTTAACGTGTGGTTGCTTTGCATTGCATTGCATTGCATTGCATTGCATTGCATTGCATTGCATTGCATTGCATTGCATTGCATTGCATTGCATTGCATTGCATTGCATTGCATTGCATTACCTTGTTTTGCTTTGCATTGCATTGCATTGCATTGCATTAAAGATCTAACGTTGTGCACTGAAGAATAACATATGTACTTTTCACATTACATTGCATTGCACACCAGAACTAACTCATTCCCATGTTGATTAAAGACATAACGTGTGGTTGCATTGTAATGCATTGCATTGCATTGCATTGCATTGCATTGCTTTGCATCGCATTGCATTGCATTGCATTGCATTGCATTGCATTGATTTGCTTTGCTCTGCATTGCATTGCATTGCATTGCATTGCTTTGCATCGCATTGCATTGCATTGCATCGCATTGCATTGCATTGCATTGCTTTGCATTGCATTGCATTGCATTGCATTGCATTGCATTGCATTGCATTGCTTTGCTTTGCTTTGCTTTGCTTTGCTTTGCTTTGCTTTGCTTTCATTGGATTGCATTGTATTGCATTGTATTGCATTGCATTGCATTGCTTTGCACTGAACTGCGTTGCATTGCATTGCATTGCATTAACGATCTAACGTTGTGCACTGAAGAATAACATGCACTTTTCACATTGCACACCAGAACTAAATCCTTCCCATGTTTATTAAAGAGATATGTGTGTTGTTGCATTGCATTGCACAAACGATCTAACCGTTTTGCACTGAAGAATAACATATAGGTTATGCACTTTTTGCATTGCATTGCACACCAGAACTGTCAATCCCATGTTCATTAAAGAGATAACGTGTGTTGTTGCATTGCATTGCACTAACATACGTTATGCACTTTTTGCATTGCATTGCATTGCACACCAGATCTAACTCATTCCCATGTTGATTAAAGACATAACGTGTGGTTGCATTGCATTGCATTGCATTGCATTGCATTGCATTGCATTGCCTTGTTTTGCTTTGCACTGCATTGCATTGCATTGCATTGCATTGCATTGCATTGCATTGCATTGCTTTGCATTGCATTGCATTGCATTGCATTGCATTGCATTGCATTGCATTGCATTACCTTGTTTTGTTTTGCTTTGCATTGCATTGCATTGCATTGCATTGCATTGCATTGCATTAACGATCTAACGTTGTGCACTGAAGAATAACATATGTACTTTTCACATTACATTGCATTGCACACCAGAACTAACTCATTCCCATGTTGATTAAAGACATAACGTGTGGTTGCATTGCATTGCATTGCATTGCATTGCATTGCATTTGCATTGCATTGCATTGCATTGCATTGCATTGCATTGCATTGCATTGCATTGATTTGCTTTGCACTGCACTGCATTGCATTGCATTGCACTGCATTTCTTTGCATTGCATTGCATTGCATTGCAATGCATTGCATTGCATTGCTTTGCATTGCATTGCATTGCATTGCATTGCATTGCATTGCATTGCTTTTGCTTTGCTTTGCTTTGCTTTGCTTTGCTTTGCTTTGCTTTGCTTTGCTTTGCTTTGCTTTGCTTTGCTTTGCTTTGCTTTGCTTTGCTTTGCTTTGCTTTGCTTTGCTTTGCTTTGCTTTGCTTTGTTTTGCTTTGCTTTGCTTTGCTTTGCTTTGCTTTCATTGGATTGCATTGTATTGCATTGCATTGCATTGCTTTGCACTGAACTGCGTTGCATTGCATTGCATTGCATTAACGATCTAACGTTGTGCACTGAAGAATAACATATGCACTTTTCACATTGCACACCAGAACTAAATCCTTCCCATGTTTATTAAAGAGATATGTGTGTTGTTGCATTGCATTGCACAAACGATCTAACCGTTGTGCACTGAAGAATAACATATAGGTTATGCACTTTTTCATTGCATTGCACACCAGAACTGTCATTCCCATGTTCATTAAAGAGATAACGTGTGTTGTTGCATTGCATTGCACTAACATACGTTATGCACTTTTTGCATTGCATTGCATTGCACACCAGATCTAACTCATTCCCATGTTGATTAAAGACATAACGTGTGGTTGCATTGCATTGCATTGCATTGCATTGCATTGCATTGCATTGCCTTGTTTTGCTTTGCTTTGCACTGCATTGCATTGTATTAACGATCTAACGTTGTGCACTGAAGAATAACATATGCACTTTTCACATTGCATTGCATTGCACACCAGAACTAACTCATTCCCATGTTGATTAAAGACATAACGTGTGGGTGCATTGCATTGCATTGCATTGCATTAACGATCTAACGTTGTGCACTAAAGAATAACATATGCACTTTTCATATTGCAATGCATTGCACACCAGAACTAAATCCTTCCCATGTTCATTAAAGAGATATGTGTGTTGTTAACGTTGTGCAATATTATAGCTTATGCACTTTTCGCATTGCATTGCATTGCACACCAGAAATAACTCATTGCCATGTTCATTAAAAAGAAATCTCTCTATGTCTTTAATTAACATGGGAATGAGTTAGTTCTGGTGTGCAATGCACTGCAAAAAGTACAAAACCTATGGTGTTGCTAGGCGGTTGCTAAGGTATTCTTGGGTGTTTGCTAGGCGGTTGCTATGGTGTTGCTAGGATATTTTCAGTGGTTGCTATGGTCTTTTGGGTGGTTGCTAGGCGGTTGCTAGGGTATTTTGGGTGGTTGTTAGGGTGTTCTGGGTGGTTGCAAGGATGTTATGGTTGATTACTAGGGTGTTCTGGGTGGTTGCTAGGCGGTTGCTAGGGTATTTTGGGTGGTTGCTAGGGTCTTCCGGGTGGTTGGCTATGGTGTTATGGATGGTTACTAGGGTGTTTTGGGTGGTTGCTAGGGTGTTGCTAGATTGTTGCTAGGGTGTTCTGGGTGGTTGCTAGGCGGTTGCTAGGTGGAGGCTAAGGTATTTTGGGTGGTTGCTAGGGTGTTCTGGGTGGTTGCTATGGTTGCTATGGTGTTGCTAAGCGATGGATAAGGTATTTTGGGTGGTTGCTAGGGTTTTCTGGGTGGTTGCTATGCTGTTGCTAGTTGGTTGCTAAGGTATTCTGGGTGGTTGCTAGGCAGTTGCTAGGATGTTATGGGTGGTCGTTATGGTGTTGCTAGGCGGTTGCTAGGGTATTCTGGGTGGTTTCTAGGCGGTTGCCTGGGTGTTCTGGGTGGTTGCTATGTTGTTGCTAGGCAGTTGCTAAGGTATTTTGGGTGGTTGCTAGGCGGTTGCTAGGGTGTTGCTAGGAGGTTGCTAGGGTGTTCTGGGTGGTTGCTATGGTGTTGCTAGGCGGAGGCTAAGGTATTTTGGGTGGTTGCTAGGCGGTTGCTAGGCTGTTGCTAGATGGTTGCTAAGATATTTTGGCCGGTTGCTAGGGTTTTGTTAGCGGTTGCTAAGGTATTTTGGGTGGTTGCTAGGGTGTTGCTAGGTGGTTGCTAGGGTATTCTGGGTGGTTGCTATTGTGTTGCTAGGCGGTTGCTAAGGTATTATGAGTGGTTGCAAGGCGGTTGCTAGGGTATTTTGGGTGGTTGCTAGGGTCTTTTGGGTGGTTTCAAGGCGGTTGCTAGGCGGTTGCTAAGGTATTCTGGGTGGTTGCTAGGCGGTTGCTAATATATTTTGGGTGGTTGCTAGGTTGTTGCTAGGCGGTTGCAAAGGTATTCTGGGTGGTTGCTAGGCGGTTGCTATGTTGTTCTGGGTGGTTGCTAGGTTATTTTCAGTGGTTGCTATGGTCTTTTGAGTGGTTGATAGATCTATCTATCTACTTCAAACTATTTTAAACTTCAAATACTTTAAACTTCAAACTAAATTAAACTTTAAACTAATTTAAACTTTTTAAACGTCAAACTTACATAAACTTTAAGATAATTTAAACTTCAAACTACTAAATTTACTTCATTTTAACTTATAAACTGTAACGCATATAAACTCTGAGTGTGTAAGTTTTATCGAGTTAGTGTATGTGTGTGTGTGTATATGTATGTGAGTTAATGTGTGTGTGTATGTGTGTGTGTGTGTGTGTGTTTGTAACCGCCTAGAACACAATAGCAACCACTGAGAACAACCTAGCAACCGCCTAGCAACCACCCAGAACACCCTAGCAACCATCCAGAATAACTTAGAACACCATATCAACCACTCGGAACACCCTAGCAACTGCTTAACAACCACCCAGAACACCCTAGCAACCACCTATAATACCTTAGAACACCCTAGCAACACCATAGCAACCACTCAGAACACCGTAGCAACTGCCTAACAACCACCCAGAACACCCTAGCAACCACCCAAAATACCTTAGAACACCCTAGCAACCACTCAGAACACCCTAGCAACCACCCAAAAGACCCTAGCAACCACCCAAAATATTCTAGCAACCACCCAAAACACCCTAGCAACCACCTAGAAACCACCCAAAAAACCTTAGCAACGACTCAAAATATCCTAGCAACCGCCTAGCAACCACCCAAAACACCCTAGCAACCACCCAAAACAGCCTAGCAACACCATAGCAACCACCCAAAATACCTTAGCAACCGCCTAGCAACACCCTAGCAACCACCCAAAATACCTTAGAACACCATAGCAACACCACAGCAGACACTCAGAACACCCTAGCAACCACCCAAAATACCTTAGAAAACCCTATTAACTCCATAGCAACCAGTCAGAACACCCTAGCAACCACCCAAAATACCTCAGAACAAACTAGCAACTGCCTAGCAACCACCCAAAAGACCTTAGCAACCGCCTAGCAACACCCTAGCAACCACCCAAAATACCTTAGAACACCATAGCAACACCATAGCAACCAGTCAGAACACCCTTGCAACCGCCCAAAATACCTCAGAACACCCTAGCAACTGCCTAACAACCACCCAGAACACCCTAGCAACCACCTAGCAACCACCCAAAAGACCCTGGCAACCACCCAAAATAACCTAGCAACCGCCTCAACCACCCAAAAGACCATAGCAACCACTGAAAATATTCTAGCAACCACCGAGAACACCATAGCAACCGCCTAGCAACCACCCAAAATACCTTAGCAACTGCCTAGAAACAACATAGCAACCACCCAGAACACCCAGGCAACCGCCTAGAAACCACCCAGAATACCCTAGCAACCGCCTAGCAACACCATAACGACCACCCATAACATCCTAGCAACTGCCTAGCAACCACCCAGAATACCTTAGCAACCACCTAGCAACACCCTAGCAACCACCCAAAACAGCCTAGCAACCGCATAGAAACACCCTAGCAACCACCCAAAATACCTTAGCCATCGCTTAGCAACACCATAGCAACCGCCTAGCAACCACCCAGAACACCCTAGAAACCACCCAAAAGACCCTAGCAACCGCCTTGCAACCACCCAGAGTACCTTAGCAACCGCCTAGCAACACCATAGCAACCACCCAGAACACCCTAGCAACCTCCTAGCAACACCCTAGCAACCGCCTAGCAACAACCCAAAATACCTTAGCAACTGCCTAGCAACAACATAGCAACACCCAGGCAACCACCAAGCAACCACCCAGAACACCCTAGCAACCACCTAGCAACAAACCAAAAGACCCTGGCAACCACCCATAATATCCTAGCAACCACCCAGAACACACTAGCAACCACCCAAAATACCCTAGCAACCGCCTCAACCACCCAGAAGACCATAGCAACCACTGAAAATATTCTAGCAACCACCCAGAACACCATAGCAACCACCTAGCAACCACCCAGAATACCTTAGCAACCACCTAGCAACACATAGCAACCACCGTGAACACCATAGCAACCGCATAGAAACACCCTAGCAACCACCCAAAATACCTTAGCTCTCACTTAGCAACACCATAGCAACCGCCTAGCAACCACCCAGAACACCCTAGCAACCACCCAATAGACCATAGCAACCACCCAAAAGACATTAGCAACCGCCTTGCAACCACCCAGAGTACCTTAGTAACCGCCTAGCAACACCAAAGCATCCACCCAGAACACCCTAGCAACCTCCTAGCAACACCCTAGCAACCGCCTAGCAACCACCCAAAATACCTTAGCAACTGCCTAGCAACAACATAGCAACCACCCAGAACACCCATGCAACCGCCTAGAAACACCCTAGCAACCGCCTAGCAACCACCCAAAATACCTTAGCAACTGCCTAGCAACAACATAGCAACCACCCAGAATACCCAGGCAACCGCCTAGAAACAACCCAGAATACCCTAGCAACCGCCTAGCAACACCATAACGACCACCCATAACATCCTAGCAACTGCTTAGCAACCACCCAGAATACCTTAGCAACCACCTAGCAACACCATAGAAACCACCCAGAACAGCCTAGCAACCGCATAGAAACACCCTAGCAACCACCCAAAATACCTTAGCTCTCGCTTAGCAACCGCCTAGCAACCACCCAGAACACCCTAGCAACCACCTAGCAACCACCCAAAAGACCCTAGCAACCGCCTTGCAACCACCCAGAGTACCTTAGCAACCGCCTAGCAACACCATAGCATCCACCCAGAACACCCTAGCAACCTCCTAGCAACACCCTAGCAACCACCCAAAAGACCTTAGCAACTGCCTAGCAACAACATAGCAACAACCCAGAATACCCAGGCAACCGCCTAGCAACACCATAACGACCACCCATAACATCCTAGCAACTGCCTACCAACCACCCAGAATACCTTAGCAACCACCTAGCAACACCATAGCAACCATCCAGAACAGCCTAGCAACCGCATAGAAACACCCTAACAACCACCCAAAATACCTTAGCCATCGCTTAGCAACACCATAGCAACTGCCTAGCAACCACCCAGAACACCCTAGCAACCACCTAGCAACCACCCAAAAGACCCTGGCAACCACCCATAACATCCTAGCAACCACCCAGAACACACTAGCAACCACTGAAAATATTCTAGCAACCACCCAGAACACCATAGCGATCTAACCGTTGTGCACTGAAGAACAACATATAGGTTATGCTCTTTTTGCATTGCATTGCACAACAAACTGTCATTCCCATGTTCATTAAAGAGATAACGTGTGTTGTTGCATTGCATTGCACACCAGAACTAACTCATCCCCATGGTTGATTAAAGACATAACGTGTGGTTGCATTGCATTGCATTGCATTGCATTGCATTGCATTGCATTGCATTGCATTGCATTGCATTGCATTGCCTTGTTTTGCTTTGCACTGCATTGCATTGCATTGCATTGCATTGCATTGCATTGCATTGCATTGCATTGCATTGCATTGCATTGCATTGCATTGAATTGCATTGCATTGCATTGCATTGCGTTGCATTGCATTGTATTGCATTAACGATCTAACGTTGTGCACTGAAGAATAACATATGCACTTTTCACATTGCATTCCATTGCACACCAGAACTAACTCATTCCCATGTTGATTAAAGACTTAACGTGTGGTTGCTTTGCATTGCATTGCATTGCATTGCATTGCATTGCATTGCATTGCATTGCATTGCATTGCATTGCATTGCATTGCAATAACATACGTTATGCACTTTTTGCATTGCATTGCATTGCACACCAGAACTAACTCATCCCCATGTTGATTAAAGACATAACGTGTGGTTGCATTGCATTGCATTGCATTACCTTGTTTTGCTTTGCATCGCATTGCATTGCATTGCATTGCATTGCATTGCATTGCATTGATTTGCTTTGCACTGCATTGCATTGCATTGCATTGCTTTGCATTGCTTTGCTTTGCATTGGATTGCATTGTATTGCATTGCATTGCATTAACGATCTAACGTTGTGCACTGAAGAATAACATATGCACTTTTCACATTACATTGCATTGCACACCAGAACTAACTCATTCCCATGTTGATTAAAGACATAACGTGTGGTTGCATTGTAATGCATTGCATTGCATTGCATTGCATTGCTTTGCATCGCATTGCATTGCATTGCATTGCATTGCATTGCATTGATTTGCTTTGCACTGCATTGCATTGCATTGCATTGCTTTGCATTGCTTTGCATTGCTTTGCATTGCATTGCATTGTATTGCATTGCATTGCATTGCATTGCTTTGCTTTGCTTTGCTTTGCTTTGCTTTGCTTTGCTTTGCTTTGCTTTGCTTTGCTTTGCTTTGCATTGGATTGCATTGTATTGCATTGCATTGCATTAACGATCTAACGTTGTGCACTGAAGAATAACATATGCACTTTTCACATTGCACACCAGAACTAAATCCTT
>NC_138744.1:25633306-25663306 GCF_965113295.1 Leuciscus leuciscus | reverse complement strand
TAGGTGGTTGCTAGGGTGTTCTGGGTGATTGCTAGGCGGTTGCTATTGTGTTGCTAAGCGATGGCTAAAGTATTTTGGGTGGTTGCTAGGGTGTTTCTATGCGGTTGCTAGGCTGTTCTGGGTGGTTGCTATGGTGTTGCTAGGTGGTTGCTAAGTTATTCTGGGTGGTTGCTAGGCAGTTGCTAGGATGTTATGGGTGGTCGTTATGGTGTTGCTAGGCGGTTGCTAGGGTATTCTGGGTTGTTTCTAGGCGGTTGCTATGGTGTTGTTAGGCGGTTGTTAGGGTCTTTTGGGTGGTTGCTAGGGTCTTTTGGGTGGTTGCTAGGTGGTTGCTAGGGTGTTCTGGGTGGTTGCTAGGCGGTTGCTATGGTGTTGCTAAGCGAGAGCTAAGGTATTTTGGGTGGTTGCTAGGGTGTTTCTATGCGGTTGCTAGGCTGTTCTGGGTGGTTGCTATGGTGTTGCTAGGCGGTTGCTATGGTGTTCTGGGTGGTTGCTAGAATATTTTCAGTGGTTGCTATGGTCTTTTGGGTGGTTGAGGCGGTTGCTAGGGTATTTTGGGTGGTTGCTAGTGTGTTCTGGGTGGTTGCTAGGATATTATGGGTGGTTGCCAGGGTCTTTTGGTTTGTTGCTAGGTGGTTGCTAGGGTGTTCTGGGTGGTTGCTAGGCGGTTGCCTGGGTGTTGCTATGATGTTGCAAGGCAGTTGCTAAGGTATTTTGGGTGTTTGCTAGGCGGTTGCTAGGGTGTTGCTAGGAGGTTGCTAGGGTGTTCTGGGTGGTTGCTATGGTGTTCCTAGGCGGTTGCTAAGGTACTCTGGGTGGTTGCAAGGCGCTTGCTAGGGTCTTTTGGGTGGTTTCTAGGGTGTTCTGGGTGGTTGCTATGGTTGCTATGGTGTTGCTAAGCGATGGATAAGGTATTTTGGGTGGTTGCTAGGGTTTTCTGGGTGGTTGCTATGCTGTTGCTAGTTGGTTGCTAAGGTATTCTGGGTGGTTGCTAGGCAGTTGCTAGGATGTTATGGGTGGTCGTTATGGTGTTGCTAGGCGGTTGCTAGGGTATTCTGGGTGGTTTCTAGGCGGTTGCCTGGGTGTTCTGGGTGGTTGCTATGTTGTTGCTAGGCAGTTGCTAAGGTATTTTGGGTGGTTGCTAGGCGGTTGCTAGGGTGTTGCTAGGAGGTTGCTAGGGTGTTCTGGGTGGTTGCTATGGTGTTGCTAGGCGGAGGCTAAGGTATTTTGGGTGGTTGCTAGGCGGTTGCTAGGCTGTTGCTAGATGGTTGCTAAGATATTTTGGCCGGTTGCTAGGGTTTTGTTAGCGGTTGCTAAGGTATTTTGGGTGGTTGCTAGGGTGTTGCTAGGTGGTTGCTAGGGTATTCTGGGTGGTTGCTATTGTGTTGCTAGGCGGTTGCTAAGGTATTCTGAGTGGTTGCAAGGCGGTTGCTAGGGTATTTTGGGTGGTTGCTAGGGTCTTTTGGGTGGTTTCAAGGCGGTTGCTAGGCGGTTGCTAAGGTATTCTGGGTGGTTGCTAGGCGGTTGCTAATATATTTTGGGTGGTTGCTAGGTTGTTGCTAGGCGGTTGCAAAGGTATTCTGGGTGGTTGCTAGGCGGTTGCTATGTTGTTCTGGGTGGTTGCTAGGTTATTTTCAGTGGTTGCTATGGTCTTTTGAGTGGTTGATAGATCTATCTATCTACTTCAAACTATTTTAAACTTCAAATACTTTAAACTTCAAACTAAATTAAACTTTAAACTAATTTAAACTTTTTAAACGTCAAACTTACATAAACTTTAAGATAATTTAAACTTCAAACTACTAAATTTACTTCATTTTAACTTATAAACTGTAACGCATATAAACTCTGAGTGTGTAAGTTTTATCGAGTTAGTGTATGTGTGTGTGTGTATATGTATGTGAGTGTGTATGTGTGTGTGTGTGTGTGTGTGTAACCGCCTAGAACACAATAGCAACCACTGAGAACAACCTAGCAACCGCCTAGCAACCACCCAGAACACCCTAGCAACCATCCAGAATAACTTAGAACACCATATCAACCACTCAGAACACCCTAGCAACTGCTTAACAACCACCCAGAACACCCTAGCAACCACCTATAATACCTTAGAACACCCTAGCAACACCATAGCAACCACTCAGAACACCGTAGCAACTGCCTAACAACCACCCAGAACACCCTAGCAACCACCCAAAATACCTTAGAACACCCTAGCAACCACTCAGAACACCCTAGCAACCACCCAAAAGACCCTAGCAACCACCCAAAATATTCTAGCAACCACCCAAAACACCCTAGCAACCACCTAGAAACCACCCAAAAAACCTTAGCAACGACTCAAAATATCCTAGCAACCGCCTAGCAACCACCCAGAACACCCTAGCAACCACCCAAAACAGCCTAGCAACACCATAGCAACCACCCAAAATACCTTAGCAACCGCCTAGCAACACCCTAGCAACCACCCAAAATACCTTAGAACACCATAGCAACACCACAGCAGACACTCAGAACACCCTAGCAACCACCCAAAATACCTTAGAAAACCCTAGTAACTCCATAGCAACCAGTCAGAACACCCTAGCAACCACCCAAAATACCTCAGAACAAACTAGCAACTGCCTAGCAACCACCCAAAAGACCTTAGCAACCGCCTAGCAACACCCTAGCAACCACCCAAAATACCTTAGAACACCATAGCAACACCATAGCAACCAGTCAGAACACCCTTGCAACCGCCCAAAATACCTCAGAACACCCTAGCAACTGCCTAACAACCACCCAGAACACCCTAGCAACCACCTAGCAACCACCCAAAAGACCCTGGCAACCACCCAAAATAACCTAGCAACCGCCTCAACCACCCAAAAGACCATAGCAACCACTGAAAATATTCTAGCAACCACCCAGAACACCATAGCAACCGCCTAGCAACCACCCAAAATACCTTAGCAACTGCCTAGCAACAACATAGCAACCACCCAGAACACCCAGGCAACCGCCTAGAAACCACCCAGAATACCCTAGCAACCGCCTAGCAACACCATAACGACCACCCATAACATCCTAGCAACTGCCTAGCAACCACCCAGAATACCTTAGCAACCACCTAGCAAAACCCTAGCAACCACCCAGAACAGCCTAGCAACCGCATAGAAACACCCTAGCAACCACCCAAAATACCTTAGCCATCGCTTAGCAACACCATAGCAAATGCCTAGCAACCACCCAGAACACCCTAGAAACCACCCAAAAGACCCTAGCAACCGCCTTGCAACCACCCAGAGTACCTTAGCAACCGCCTAGCAACACCATAGCAACCACCCAGAACACCCTAGCAACCTCCTAGCAACACCCTAGCAACCGCCTAGCAACAACCCAAAATACCTTAGCAACTGCCTAGCAACAACATAGCAACACCCAGGCAACCACCAAGCAACCACCCAGAACACCCTAGCAACCACCTAGCAACAAACCAAAAGACCCTGGCAACCACCCATAATATCCTAGCAACCACCCAGAACACACTAGCAACCACCCAAAATACCCTAGCAACCGCCTCAACCACCCAGAAGACCATAGCAACCACTGAAAATATTCTAGCAACCACCCAGAACACCATAGCAACCACCTAGCAACCACCCAGAATACCTTAGCAACCACCTAGCAACACATAGCAACCACCGTGAACACCATAGCAACCGCATAGAAACACCCTAGCAACCACCCAAAATACCTTAGCTCTCGCTTAGCAACACCATAGCAACCGCCTAGCAACCACCCAGAACACCCTAGCAACCACCCAATAGACCATAGCAACCACCCAAAAGACATTAGCAACCGCCTTGCAACCACCCAGAGTACCTTAGTAACCGCCTAGCAACACCAAAGCATCCACCCAGAACACCCTAGCAACCTCCTAGCAACACCCTAGCAACCGCCTAGCAACCACCCAAAATACCTTAGCAACTGCCTAGCAACAACATAGCAACCACCCAGAACACCCAGGCAACCGCCTAGAAACACCCTAGCAACCGCCTAGCAACCACAAAAAATACCTTAGCAACTGCCTAGCAACAACATAGCAACCACCCAGAACACCCAGGCAACCGCCTAGAAACAACCCAGAATACCCTAGCAACCGCCTAGCAACACCATAACGACCACCCATAACATCCTAGCAACTGCCTAGCAACCACCCAGAATACCTTAGCAACCACCTAGCAACACCATAGAAACCACCCAGAACAGCCTAGCAACCGCATAGAAACACCCTAGCAACCACCCAAAATACCTTAGCTCTCGCTTAGCAACACCATAGCAACCGCCTAGCAACCACCCAGAACAACCTAGCAACCACCTAGCAACCACCCAAAAGACCCTAGCAACCGCCTTGCAACCACCCAGAGTACCTTAGCAACCGCCTAGCAAAACCATAGCATCCACCCAGAACACCCTAGCAACCTCCTAGCAACACCCTAGCAACCACCCAAAAGACCTTAGCTCTCGCTTAGCAACACCATAGCAACCGCCTAGCAACCACCCAGAACACCCTAGCAACCACCTAGCAACCACCCAAAAGACCCTAGCAACCGCCTTGCAACCACCCAGAGTACCTTAGCAACCGCCTAGCAACACCATAGCATCCACCCAGAACACCCTAGCAACCTCCTAGCAACACCCTAGCAACCACCCAAAAGACCTTAGCAACTGCCTAGCAACAACATAGCAACAACCCAGAATACCCAGGCAACCGCCTAGCAACTCCATAACGACCACCCATAACATCCTAGCAACTGCCTACCAACCACCCAGAATACCTTAGCAACCACCTAGCAACACCATAGCAACCATCCAGAACAGCCTAGCAACCGCATAGAAACACCCTAACAACCACCCAAAATACCTTAGCCATCGCTTAGCAACACCATAGCAACTGCCTAGCAACCACCCAGAACACCCTAGCAACCACCTAGCAACCACCCAAAAGACCCTGGCAACCACCCATAACATCCTAGCAACCACCCAGAACACACTAGCAACCACTGAAAATATTCTAGCAACCACCCAGAACACCATAGCGATCTAACCGTTGTGCACTGAAGAACAACATATAGGTTATGCTCTTTTTGCATTGCATTGCACAACAAACTGTCATTCCCATGTTCATTAAAGAGATAACGTGTGTTGTTGCATTGCATTGCACACCAGAACTAACTCATCCCCATGTTGATTAAAGACATAACGTGTGGTTGCATTGCATTGCATTGCATTGCTTTGCATTGCATTGCATTGCATTGCATTGCCTTGTTTTGCTTTGCACTGCATTGCATTGCATTGCATTGCATTGCATTGCATTGCATTGCGTTGCATTGCATTGTATTGCATTAACGATCTAACGTTGTGCACTGAAGAATAACATATGCACTTTTCACATTGCATTCCATTGCACACCAGAACTAACTCATTCCCATGTTGATTAAAGACTTAACGTGTGGTTGCTTTGCATTGCATTGCATTGCATTGCATTTCATTGCATTGCATTGCATTGCATTGCATTGCATTGCATTGCATTGCATTGCATTGCATTGCATTGCATTGCATTGCATTGCATTGCATTGCATTGCTTTGCATTGCATTGCATTGCATTGCATTGCATTGCATTGCAATAACATACGTTATGCACTTTTTGCATTGCATTGCATTGCACACCAGAACTAACTTATCCCCATGTTGATTAAAGACATAACGTGTGGTTGCATTGCATTGCATTGCATTGCATTGCATTGCATTGCTTTGCATTGCATTGCATTGCATTGCATTGCATTGCATTGCATTGCATTGCATTGCATTGCATTACCTTGTTTTGCTTTGCATTGCATTGCATTGCATTGCATTAAAGATCTAACGTTGTGCACTGAAGAATAACATATGTACTTTTCACATTACATTGCATTGCACACCAGAACTAACTCATTCCCATGTTGATTAAAGACATAACGTGTGGTTGCATTGTAATGCATTGCATTGCATTGCATTGCATTGCTTTGCATCGCATTGCATTGCATTGCATTGCATTGCATTGCATTGCATTGATTTGCTTTGCACTGCATTGCATTGCATTGCATTGCATTGCTTTGCATTGCATTGCATTGCATTGTATTGCATTGCATTGCATTGTTTTGCTTTGCTTTGCTTTGCTTTGCTTTGCTTTGCTTTGCTTTGCTTTGCTTTGCTTTGCATTGGATTGCATTGTATTGCATTGCATTGCATTGCATTAACGATCTAACGTTGTGCACTGAAGAATAACATATGCACTTTTCACATTGCACACCAGAACTAAATCCTTCCCATGTTTATTAAAGAGATATGTGTGTTGTTGCATTGCATTGCACAAACGATCTAACCGTTTTGCACTGAAGAATAACATATAGGTTATGCACTTTTTGCATTGCATTGCACACCAGAACTGTCATTCCCATGTTCATTAAAGAGATAACGTGTGTTGTTGCATTGCATTGCACTAACATACGTTATGCACTTTTTGCATTGCATTGCATTGCACACCAGATCTAACTCATTCCCATGTTGATTAAAGACATAACGTGTGGTTGCATTGCATTGCATTTCATTGCATTGCATTGCATTGCATTGCATTGCATTGCATTGCATTGCATTGCCTTGCCTTGTTTTGCTTTGCACTGCATTGCATTGCATTGCATTGCATTGCATTGCATTGCATTGCATTGCATTGCATTACCTTGTTTTGCTTTGCATTGCATTGCATTGCATTGCATTGCATTGCATTAACGATCTAACGTTGTGCACTGAAGAATAACATATGTACTTTTCACATTACATTGCATTGCACACCAGAACTAACTCATTCCCATGTTGATTAAAGACATAACGTGTGGTTGCATTGCAATGCATTGCATTGCATTGCATTGCATTGCTTTGCATTGCATTGCATTGCATTGCATTGCATTGCATTGCATTGCATTGCATTGCATTGCATTGCATTGCATTGCATTGCATTGCATTGCATTGCATTGATTTGCTTTGCACTGCATTGCATTGCATTGCACTGCATTTCTTTGCATTGCATTGCATTGCATTGCATTGCAATGCTTTGCATTGCTTTGCATTGCATTGCATTGTATTGCATTACATTGCATTGCATTGCATTGCATTGCATTGTTTTGCTTTGCTTTGCTTTGCTTTGCTTTGCTTTGCTTTGCTTTGCTTTGCTTTGCTTTGCATTGATTGCATTGTATTGCATTGCATTGCATTGCATTGCATTGCTTTGCACTGAACTGCGTTGCATTGCATTGCATTGCATTAACGATCTAACGTTGTGCACTGAAGAATAACATATGCACTTTTCACATTGCACACCAGAACTAAATCCTTCCCATGTTTATTAAAGAGATATGTGTGTTGTTGCATTGCATTGCACAAACGATCTAACCGTTGTGCACTGAAGAATAACATATAGGTTATGCACTTTTTGCATTGCATTGCACACCAGAACTGTCATTCCCATGTTCATTAAAGAGATAACGTGTGTTGTTGCATTGCATTGCACTAACATACGTTATGCACTTTTTGCATTGCATTGCATTGCACACCAGATCTAACTCATTCCCATGTTGATTAAAGACATAACGTGTGGTTGCATTGCATTGCATTGCATTGCATTGCATTGCATTGCATTGCATTGCATTGCCTTGTTTTGCTTTGCACTGCATTGCATTGCATTGCATTGTATTAACGATCTAACGTTGTGCACTGAAGAATAACATATGCACTTTTCACATTGCATTGCATTGCACACCAGAACTAACTCATTCCCATGTTGATTAAAGACATAACGTGTGGGTGCATTGCATTGCATTGCATTGCATTGCATTGCATTAACGATCTAACGTTGTGCACTAAAGAATAACATATGCACTTTTCATATTGCAATGCATTGCACACCAGAACTAAATCCTTCCCATGTTCATTAAAGAGATATGTGTGTTGTTAACGTTGTGCAATATTATAGCTTATGCACTTTTCGCATTGCATTGCATTGCACACCAGAAATAACTCATTGCCATGTTCATTAAAGAGAAATCTCTCTATGTCTTTAATTAACATGGGAATGAGTTAGTTCTGGTGTGCAATGCACTGCAAAAAGTACAAAACCTATGGTGTTGCTAGGCGGTTGCTATGGTGTTGCTAGGATATTTTCAGTGGTTGCTATGGTCTTTTGGGTGGTTGCTAGGCGGTTGCTAGGGTATTTTGGGTGGTTGTTAGGGTGTTCTGGGCGGTTGGTAGGATGTTATGGTTGATTACTAGGGTGTTCTGGGTGGTTGCTAGGCGGTTGCTAGGGTATTTTGGGTGGTTGCTAGGGTCTTTTGGGTGGTTGGCTATGGTGTTATGGATGGTTACTAGGGTGTTTTGGGTGGTTGCTAGGGTGTTGCTAGATGGTTGATAGGGTGTACTGGGTGGTTGCTATGGTGTTGCTAGGCGTTTGCTATGGTGTTCTTGGTTGTTGCTATGGTGTTGCTAGGCGGAGGCTACGGTATTTTGGGTGGTTGCTAGGCGGTTGCTAGGGTGTTGCTAGGTGGTTGCTAAGGTATTTTGGGTGGTTGCTAGGGTGTTGCTAGGCGGTTGCTAAGGTATTCTGGGTGGTTGCTAGGCGGTTGCTAGAATATTTTGGGTGGTTGCTAGGGTCTTTTGGGTGGTTGCAAGGCTGTTGCTAGGGTATTTTGGGTTGGTTGCTAGGGTGTTCTGGGTGGTTGCTATGGTGTTGCTAGGTGGTTGCTATGGTACTCTGGGTGGTTGCTAGGCGGTTGCTAGGGTCTTTTGGGTGGTTGCTAGGGTCTTTTGGGTAGTTGCTAGGTGGTTGCTAGGGTGTTCTGGGTGATTGCTAGGCGGTTGCTATTGTGTTGCTAAGCGATGGCTAAAGTATTTTGGGTGGTTGCTAGGGTGTTTCTATGCGGTTGCTAGGCTGTTCTGGGTGGTTGCTATGGTGTTGCTAGGTGGTTGCTAAGTTATTCTGGGTGGTTGCTAGGCAGTTGCTAGGATGTTATGGGTGGTCGTTATGGTGTTGCTAGGCGGTTGCTAGGGTATTCTGGGTTGTTTCTAGGCGGTTGCTATGGTGTTGTTAGGCGGTTGTTAGGGTCTTTTGGGTGGTTGCTAGGGTCTTTTGGGTAGTTGCTAGGTGGTTGCTAGGGTGTTCTGGGTGGTTGCTAGGCGGTTGCTATGGTCTTGCTAAGCCAGAGCTAAGGTATTTTGGGTGGTTGCTAGGGTGTTTCTATGCGGTTGCTAGGCTGTTCTGGGTGGTTGCTATGGTGTTGCTAGGCGGTTGCTATGGTGTTCTGGGTGGTTGCTAGAATATTTTCAGTGGTTGCTATGGTCTTTTGGGTGGTTGAGGCGGTTGCTAGGGTATTTTGGGTGGTTGCTAGTGTGTTCTGGGTGGTTGCTAGGATATTATGGGTGGTTGCCAGGGTCTTTTGGTTTGTTGCTAGGTGGTTGCTAGGGTGTTCTGGGTGGTTGCTAGGCGGTTGCCTGGGTGTTGCTATGATGTTGCAAGGCAGTTGCTAAGGTATTTTGGGTGGTTGCTAGGCGGTTGCTAGGGTGTTGCTAGGAGGTTGCTAGGGTGTTCTGGGTGGTTGCTATGGTGTTCCTAGGCGGTTGCTAAGGTACTCTGGGTGGTTGCAAGGCGGTTGCTAGGGTCTTTTGGGTGGTTGCTAGGGTCTTTTGGGTGGTTTCTAGGGTGTTCTGGGTGGTTGCTATGGTTGCTATGGTGTTGCTAAGCGATGGATAAGGTATTTTGGGTGGTTGCTAGGATGTTATGGGTGGTCGTTATGGTGTTGCTAGGCGGTTGCTAGGGTATTCTGGGTGGTTTCTAGGCGGTTGCCTGGGTGTTCTGGGTGGTTGCTATGTTGTTGCTAGGCAGTTGCTAAGGTATTTTGGGTGGTTGCTAGGCGGTTGCTAGGGTGTTGCTAGGAGGTTGCCTGGGTGTTCTGGGTGGTTGCTATGTTGTTGCTAGGCGGAGGCTAAGGTATTTTGGGTGGTTGCTAGGCGGTTGCTAGGGTGTTGCTAGATGGTTGCTAAGATATTTTGGCCGGTTGCTAGGGTTTTGTTAGCGGTTGCTAAGGTATTTTGGGTGGTTGCTAGGGTGTTGCTAGGTGGTTGCTAGGGTATTCTGGGTGGTTGCTATTGTGTTGCTAGGCGGTTGCTAAGGTATTCTGAGTGGTTGCAAGGCGGTTGCTAGGGTATTTTGGGTGGTTGCTAGGGTCTTTTGGGTGGTTTCAAGGCGGTTGCTAGGCGGTTGCTAAGGTATTCTGGGTGGTTGCTAGGCGGTTGCTAATATATTTTGGGTGGTTGCTAGGTTGTTGCTAGGCGGTTGCAAAGGTATTCTGGGTGGTTGCTAGGCGGTTGCTATGTTGTTCTGGGTGGTTGCTAGGTTATTTTCAGTGGTTGCTATGGTCTTTTGAGTGGTTGATAGATCTATCTATCTACTTCAAACTATTTTAAACTTCAAATACTTTAAACTTCAAACTAAATTAAACTTTAAACTGATTTAAACTTTTTAAACGTCAAACTTACATAAACTTTAAGATAATTTAAACTTCAAACTACTAAATTTACTTCATTTTAACTTATAAACTGTAACGCATATAAACTCTGAGTGTGTAAGTTTTATCGAGTTAGTGTATGTGTGTGTGTGTATATGTATGTGAGTTAATGTGTGTGTGTGTGTGTGTGTGTGTGTGTAACCGCCTAGAACACAATAGCAACCACTGAGAACAACCTAGAAACCGCCTAGCAACCACCCAGAACACCCTAGCAACCATCCAGAATAACTTAGAACACCATATCAACCACTCAGAACACCCTAGCAACTGCTTAACAACCACCCAGAACACCCTAGCAACCACCTATAATACCTTAGAACACCCTAGCAACACCATAGCAACCACTCAGAACACCGTAGCAACTGCCTAACAACCACCCAGAACACCCTAGCAACCACCCAAAATACCTCAGAACACCCTAGCAACCACTCAGAACACCCTAGCAACCACCCAAAAGACCCTAGCAACCACCCAAAATATTCTAGCAACCACCTAGCAACCACCCAAAACACCCTAGCAACCACCTAGAAACCACCCAAAAAACCTTAGCAACGACTCAAAATATCCTAGCAACCGCCTAGCAACCACCCAGAACACCCTAGCAACCACCCAAAACAGCCTAGCAACACCATAGCAACCACCCAAAATACCTTAGCAACCGCCTAGCAACACCCTAGCAACCACCCAAAATACCTTAGAACACCATAGCAACACCACAGCAGACACTCAGAACACCCTAGCAACCACCCAAAATACCTTAGAAAACCCTAGTAACTCCATAGCAACCAGTCAGAACACCCTAGCAACCACCCAAAATACCTCAGAACAAACTAGCAACTGCCTAGCAACCACCCAAAAGACCTTAGCAACACCCTAGCAACCACCCAAAATACCTTAGAACACCATAGCAACACCATAGCAACCAGTCAGAACACCCTTGCAACCGCCCAAAATACCTCAGAACACCCTAGCAACTGCCTAACAACCACCCAGAACACCATAGCAACCACCTAGCAACCACCCAAAAGACCCTGGCAACCACCCAAAATACCCTAGAAACCGCCTCAACCACCCAAAAGACCATAGCAACCACTGAAAATATTCTAGCAACCACCCAGAACACCATAGCAACCGCCTAGCAACCACCCAGAATCAGAATCAGAATCAGAATCAGAATCAGAATCAGAATCAGAATCAGAAAGAGCTTTATTGCCAAGTGTGCTTGCACCCACAAGGAATTTTTCTTGGTACTGAAGCTTCCAGTGCACATATACAAATACAAATACAACAAGAAACATAGTAATACAAATTCTAAGAATAAAATATATTTAAATAAAATAAAATAAAAATAGTATAAAAAGTAAAAAAAAAAGGGGTCACAGTTGGGTTTAGTCTGAATAAACATTTACAGATTATGAACATATTTACAGTATTTTGAGAAGTATGAATAATATAAATATAAATATCACCTGAGTTAAAGAATATTACACTAGACAGTGGGAGTCTAGTGCATGTTACAGATTATGAACATATTTACAGTATTTTGAGTAGTATGAATAATATAAATATAAATATCACCTGAGTTAAGAGAATATTGCACTAGACAGTGGGAGTATTGCACTTACAGGCATATGCCTTGGGGGGCATGTTAAGTGTTCAGAAGGGAAATGGCCTGTGGAAAGAAACTGTTCCTGTGCCTGGATGTTCTTGTGGCCAGTGATCTGTGTCGCCGTCCTGACGGTAACAGTTCAAACAGGGGTGTCCAGGGTGAGTGGAGTCTGTGATGATTTTACCTGCTCTCTTCCTCACTCTGGAAGAGTACAGGTCCTGGGGGGTTGGCAGGGGGGCACCAATAATCCTCTCTGCTGTCCGGACTGTCCGTTGTAGTCTCCTGATGTCCGATTTGGTAGCTGAACCAAACCAGACAGTGATGGAAGTGCTTAAAACAGACTCAATGACGGCTGAGTAGAACTGGATCAGCAGCTCCTGTGGCAGATTGAACTTCTTCAGCTGGCGAAGGAAGTACAGTCTCTGCTGGGCCTTTTTCACAATGGAGTCAATGTGATTTGCCCACTTCAGGTCCTGAGAGATGGTGGTTGCTAAATACCTTAGCAACCACCTAGCAACACCATAGCAACCACCCAGAACACCCTAGCAACCTCCTAGCAACACTGTAGCAACCGCCTAGCAACCACCCAAAATACCTTAGCAACTGCCTAGCAACAACATAGCAACAACCAAGAACACCCAGGCAACCGCCTAGAAACCACCCAGAATACCCTAGCAACCGCCTAGCAACACCATAACGACCACCCATAACATCCTAGCAACTGCCTAGCAACCACCCAGAATACCTTAGCAACCACCTAGCAACACCCTAGCAACCACCCAGAACAGCCTAGCAACCGCATAGAAACACCCTAGCAACCACCCAAAATACCTTAGCCATCGCTTAGCAACACCATAGCAACCGCCTAGCAACCACCCAGAACACCCTAGAAACCACCCAAAAGACCCTAGCAACCGCCTTGCAACCACCCAGAGTACCTTAGCAACCGCCTAGGAACACCATAGCAACCACCCAGAACACCCTAGCAACCTCCTAGCAACACCCTAGCAACCGCCTAGCAACCACCCAGAATACCTTAGCAACCACCTAGCAACACCATAGCAACCTCCTAGCAACACCCTAGCAACCGCTTAGCAACCAACCAAAATACCTTAGCAACTGCCTAGCAACAACATAGCAACCACCCAGAACACCCAGGCAACCGCCTAGAAACCACCCAGAATACCCTAGCAACCGCCTAGCAACACCATAACGACCAACCATAACATCCTAGCAACTGCCTAGCAACCACCCAGAATACCTTAGCAACCACCTAGCACCACCATAGCAACCACCCAGAACAGCCTAGCAACCGCATATAAACACCCTAGCAACCACCTAACATACCTTAGCCATCGCTTAGAAACACCCTAGCAACCACCTAACATACCTTAGCCATCGCTTAGCAACACCCTAGCAACCACCCAAAAGACCCTAGCAACCACACAAAAGACCCTATCAACCACCTTGCAACCACCCAGAGTACCTTAGCAACCGCCTAGCAACCACCCAGAACATTGCATTGCATTGCCTTGTTTTGCTTTGCACTGCATTGCATTGCATTGCATTGCATTGCATTAACGATCTAACGTTGTGCACTGAAGAATAACATATGCACTTTTCACACTGCATTGCATTGCACACCAGAACTAAATCCTTCCCATGTTCATTAAAGAGATATGTGTGTTGTTGCATTGCATTGCAAAAACTATCTAACCGTTGTGCACTGAAGAAAAACATATAGGTTATGCTCTTTTTGCATTGCATTGCACAACAAACTGTCATTCCCATATTCATTAAAGAGATAACGTGTGTTGTTGCATTGCATTGCATTGCACACCAGAACTAACTCATCCCCATGTTGATTAAAGACATAACGTGTGGTTGCATTGTATTGCATTGCATTGCATTGCATTGCTTTGCATTGCATTGCATTGCATTGCATTGCATTGCATTGCATTGCCTTGTTTTGCTTTGCTTTGCACTGCATTGCATTGCATTGCATTGCATTGCATTGCATTGCATTGCATTGCATTGCATTGCATTGCATTGCATTGCGTTGCATTGCATTGCATTAACGATCTAATGTTGTGCACTGAAGAATAACATATGCACTTTTCACATTGCATTCCATTGCACACCAGAACTAACTTATTCCCATGTTGATTAAAGACTTAACGTGTGGTTGCTTTGCATTGAATTGCATTGCATTGCATTGCATTGCATTGCATTGCATTGCATTGCATTGCATTGCATTGCATTGCATTGCTTTGCATTGCATTGCATTGCATTGCATTGCATTGCATTGCATTGCATTGCATTGCATTGCATTGCAATAACATACGTTATGCACTTTTTGCATTGCATTGCATTGCACACCAGAACTAACTCATCCCCATGTTGATTAAAGACATAACGTGTGGTTGCATTGAATTGCATTGCATTGCATTGCATTGCATTGCTTTGCATTGCATTGCATTGCTTTGCATTGCTTTGCATTGCATTGCATTGCATTGCATTGCATTGCATTGCATTACCTTGTTTTGCATTGCATTGCATTGCATTGCATTGCATTGCATTGCATTGCATTGCATTGCATTGCATTACCTTGTTTTGCTTTGCATTGCATTGCATTGCATTGCATTGCATTAAAGATCTAACGTTGTGCACTGAAGAATAACATATGTACTTTTCACATTACATTGCATTGCACACCAGAACTAACTCATTCCCATGTTGATTAAAGACATAACGTGTGGTTGCATTGTAATGCATTGCATTGCATTGCATTGCATTGCTTTGCATCGCATTGCATTGCATTGCATTGCATTGCATTGCATTGCATTGCATTGCATTGCATTGCATTGCATTGATTTGCTTTGCACTGCATTGCATTGCATTGCATTGCATTGCATTGCTTTGCATTGCATTGCATTGTATTGCATTGCATTGCATTGCATTGTTTTGCTTTGCTTTGCTTTGCTTTGCTTTGCTTTGCTTTGCTTTGCTTTGCTTTGCTTTGCTTTGCTTTGCTTTGCTTTGCTTTGCTTTGCTTTGCTTTGCTTTGCTTTGCTTTGCTTTGCATTGGATTGCATTGTATTGCATTGCATTGCATTAACGATGTGCACTGAAGAATAACATATGCACTTTTCACATTGCACACCAGAACTAAATCCTTCCCATGTTTATTAAAGAGATATGTGTGTTGTTGCATTGCATTGCACAAACGATCTAACCGTTGTGCACTGAAGAATAACATATAGGTTATGCACTTTTTGCATTGCATTGCACACCAGAACTGTCATTCCCATGTTCATTAAAGAGATAACGTGTGTTGTTGCATTGCATTGCACTAACATACGTTATGCACTTTTTGCATTGCATTGCATTGCACACCAGATCTAACTCATTCCCATGTTGATTAAAGACATAACGTGTGGTTGCATTGCCTTGTTTTGCTTTGCACTGCATTGCATTGCATTGTATTAACGATCTAACGTTGTGCACTGAAGAATAACATATGCACTTTTCACATTGCATTGCATTGCACACCAGAACTAACTCATTCCCATGTTGATTAAAGACATAACGTGTGGGTGCATTGCATTGCATTGCATTGCATTAACGATCTAACGTTGTGCACTAAAGAATAACATATGCACTTTTCATATTGCAATGCATTGCACACCAGAACTAAATCCTTCCCATGTTCATTAAAGAGATATGTGTGTTGTTAACGTTGTGCAATATTATAGCTTATGCACTTTTCGCATTGCATTGCATTGCACACCAGAAATAACTCATTGCCATGTTCATTAAAGAGAAATCTCTCTATGTCTTTAATTAACATGGGAATGAGTTAGTTCTGGTGTGCAATGCACTGCAAAAAGTACAAAACCTATGGTGTTGCTAGGCGGTTGCTAAGGTATTCTTGGGTGTTTGCTAGGCGGTTGCTATGGTGTTGCTAGGATATTTTCAGTGGTTGCTATGGTCTTTTGGGTGGTTGCTAGGCGGTTGCTAGGGTATTTTGGGTGGTTGTTAGGGTGTTCTGGGTGGTTGCAAGGATGTTATGGTTGATTACTAGGGTGTTCTGGGTGGTTGCTAGGCGGTTGCTAGGGTATTTTGGGTGGTTGCTAGGGTCTTCCGGGTGGTTGGCTATGGTGTTATGGATGGTTACTAGGGTGTTTTGGGTTGTTGCTAGGGTGTTGCTAGATGGTTGATAGGGTGTACTGGGTGGTTGCTATGGTGTTGCTAGGCGTTTGCTATGGTGTTCTTGGTTGTTGCTATGGTGTTGCTAGGCGGAGGCTACGGTATTTTGGGTGGTTGCTAGGCGGTTGCTAGGGTGTTGCTAGGTGGTTGCTATGGTATTTTGGGTGGTTGCTAGGGTGTTGCTAGGCGGTTGCTAAGGTATTCTGGGTGGTTGCTAGGCGGTTGCTAGAATATTTTGGGTGGTTGCTAGGGTCTTTTGGGTGGTTGCAAGGCTGTTGCTAGGGTATTTTGGGTTGGTTGCTAGGGTGTTCTGGGTGGTTGCTATGGTGTTGCTAGGTGGTTGCTATGGTACTCTGGGTGGTTGCTAGGCGGTTGCTAGGGTCTTTTGGGTGGTTGCTAGGGTCTTTTGGGTAGTTGCTAGGTGGTTGCTAGGGTGTTCTGGGTGATTGCTAGGCGGTTGCTATTGTGTTGCTAAGCGATGGCTAAAGTATTTTGGGTGGTTGCTAGGGTGTTTCTATGCGGTTGCTAGGCTGTTCTGGGTGGTTGCTATGGTGTTGCTAGGTGGTTGCTAAGTTATTCTGGGTGGTTGCTAGGCAGTTGCTAGGATGTTATGGGTGGTCGTTATGGTGTTGCTAGGCGGTTGCTAGGGTATTCTGGGTTGTTTCTAGGCGGTTGCTATGGTGTTGTTAGGCGGTTGTTAGGGTCTTTTGGGTGGTTGCTAGGGTCTTTTGGGTGGTTGCTAGGTGGTTGCTAGGGTGTTCTGGGTGGTTGCTAGGCGGTTGCTATGGTGTTGCTAAGCGAGAGCTAAGGTATTTTGGGTGGTTGCTAGGGTGTTTCTATGCGGTTGCTAGGCTGTTCTGGGTGGTTGCTATGGTGTTGCTAGGCGGTTGCTATGGTGTTCTGGGTGGTTGCTAGAATATTTTCAGTGGTTGCTATGGTCTTTTGGGTGGTTGAGGCGGTTGCTAGGGTATTTTGGGTGGTTGCTAGTGTGTTCTGGGTGGTTGCTAGGATATTATGGGTGGTTGCCAGGGTCTTTTGGTTTGTTGCTAGGTGGTTGCTAGGGTGTTCTGGGTGGTTGCTAGGCGGTTGCCTGGGTGTTGCTATGATGTTGCAAGGCAGTTGCTAAGGTATTTTGGGTGTTTGCTAGGCGGTTGCTAGGGTGTTGCTAGGAGGTTGCTAGGGTGTTCTGGGTGGTTGCTATGGTGTTCCTAGGCGGTTGCTAAGGTACTCTGGGTGGTTGCAAGGCGCTTGCTAGGGTCTTTTGGTTGGTTTCTAGGGTGTTCTGGGTGGTTGCTATGGTTGCTATGGTGTTGCTAAGCGATGGATAAGGTATTTTGGGTGGTTGCTAGGGTTTTCTGGGTGGTTGCTATGCTGTTGCTAGTTGGTTGCTAAGGTATTCTGGGTGGTTGCTAGGCAGTTGCTAGGATGTTATGGGTGGTCGTTATGGTGTTGCTAGGCGGTTGCTAGGGTATTCTGGGTGGTTTCTAGGCGGTTGCCTGGGTGTTCTGGGTGGTTGCTATGTTGTTGCTAGGCAGTTGCTAAGGTATTTTGGGTGGTTGCTAGGCGGTTGCTAGGGTGTTGCTAGGAGGTTGCTAGGGTGTTCTGGGTGGTTGCTATGGTGTTGCTAGGCGGAGGCTAAGGTATTTTGGGTGGTTGCTAGGCGGTTGCTAGGCTGTTGCTAGATGGTTGCTAAGATATTTTGGCCGGTTGCTAGGGTTTTGTTAGCGGTTGCTAAGGTATTTTGGGTGGTTGCTAGGGTGTTGCTAGGTGGTTGCTAGGGTATTCTGGGTGGTTGCTATTGTGTTGCTAGGCGGTTGCTAAGGTATTATGAGTGGTTGCAAGGCGGTTGCTAGGGTATTTTGGGTGGTTGCTAGGGTCTTTTGGGTGGTTTCAAGGCGGTTGCTAGGCGGTTGCTAAGGTATTCTGGGTGGTTGCTAGGCGGTTGCTAATATATTTTGGGTGGTTGCTAGGTTGTTGCTAGGCGGTTGCAAAGGTATTCTGGGTGGTTGCTAGGCGGTTGCTATGTTGTTCTGGGTGGTTGCTAGGTTATTTTCAGTGGTTGCTATGGTCTTTTGAGTGGTTGATAGATCTATCTATCTACTTCAAACTATTTTAAACTTCAAATACTTTAAACTTCAAACTAAATTAAACTTTAAACTAATTTAAACTTTTTAAACGTCAAACTTACATAAACTTTAAGATAATTTAAACTTCAAACTACTAAATTTACTTACTCATTTTAACTTATAAACTGTAACGCATATAAACTCTGAGTGTGTAAGTTTTATCGAGTTAGTGTATGTGTGTGTGTGTATATGTATGTGAGTGTGTATGTGTGTGTGTGTGTGTGTGTGTAACCGCCTAGAACACAATAGCAACCACTGAGAACAACCTAGCAACCGCCTAGCAACCACCCAGAACACCCTAGCAACCATCCAGAATAACTTAGAACACCATATCAACCACTCAGAACACCCTAGCAACTGCTTAACAACCACCCAGAACACCCTAGCAACCACCTATAATACCTTAGAACACCCTAGCAACACCATAGCAACCACTCAGAACACCGTAGCAACTGCCTAACAACCACCCAGAACACCCTAGCAACCACCCAAAATACCTTAGAACACCCTAGCAACCACTCAGAACACCCTAGCAACCACCCAAAAGACCCTAGCAACCACCCAAAATATTCTAGCAACCACCCAAAACACCCTAGCAACCACCTAGAAACCACCCAAAAAACCTTAGCAACGACTCAAAATATCCTAGCAACCGCCTAGCAACCACCCAGAACACCCTAGCAACCACCCAAAACAGCCTAGCAACACCATAGCAACCACCCAAAATACCTTAGCAACCGCCTAGCAACACCCTAGCAACCACCCAAAATACCTTAGAACACCATAGCAACACCACAGCAGACACTCAGAACACCCTAGCAACCACCCAAAATACCTTAGAAAACCCTAGTAACTCCATAGCAACCAGTCAGAACACCCTAGCAACCACCCAAAATACCTCAGAACAAACTAGCAACTGCCTAGCAACCACCCAAAAGACCTTAGCAACCGCCTAGCAACACCCTAGCAACCACCCAAAATACCTTAGAACACCATAGCAACACCATAGCAACCAGTCAGAACACCCTTGCAACCGCCCAAAATACCTCAGAACACCCTAGCAACTGCCTAACAACCACCCAGAACACCCTAGCAACCACCTAGCAACCACCCAAAAGACCCTGGCAACCACCCAAAATAACCTAGCAACCGCCTCAACCACCCAAAAGACCATAGCAACCACTGAAAATATTCTAGCAACCACCCAGAACACCATAGCAACCGCCTAGCAACCACCCAAAATACCTTAGCAACTGCCTAGCAACAACATAGCAACCACCCAGAACACCCAGGCAACCGCCTAGAAACCACCCAGAATACCCTAGCAACCGCCTAGCAACACCATAACGACCACCCATAACATCCTAGCAACTGCCTAGCAACCACCCAGAATACCTTAGCAACCACCTAGCAAAACCCTAGCAACCACCCAGAACAGCCTAGCAACCGCATAGAAACACCCTAGCAACCACCCAAAATACCTTAGCCATCGCTTAGCAACACCATAGCAACCGCCTAGCAACCACCCAGAACACCCTAGAAACCACCCAAAAGACCCTAGCAACCGCCTTGCAACCACCCAGAGTACCTTAGCAACCGCCTAGCAACACCATAGCAACCACCCAGAACACCCTAGCAACCTCCTAGCAACACCCTAGCAACCGCCTAGCAACAACCCAAAATACCTTAGCAACTGCCTAGCAACAACATAGCAACACCCAGGCAACCACCAAGCAACCACCCAGAACACCCTAGCAACCACCTAGCAACAAACCAAAAGACCCTGGCAACCACCCATAATATCCTAGCAACCACCCAGAACACACTAGCAACCACCCAAAATACCCTAGCAACCGCCTCAACCACCCAGAAGACCATAGCAACCACTGAAAATATTCTAGCAACCACCCAGAACACCATAGCAACCACCTAGCAACCACCCAGAATACCTTAGCAACCACCTAGCAACACATAGCAACCACCGTGAACACCATAGCAACCGCATAGAAACACCCTAGCAACCACCCAAAATACCTTAGCTCTCGCTTAGCAACACCATAGCAACCGCCTAGCAACCACCCAGAACACCCTAGCAACCACCCAATAGACCATAGCAACCACCCAAAAGACATTAGCAACCGCCTTGCAACCACCCAGAGTACCTTAGTAACCGCCTAGCAACACCAAAGCATCCACCCAGAACACCCTAGCAACCTCCTAGCAACACCCTAGCAACCGCCTAGCAACCACCCAAAATACCTTAGCAACTGCCTAGCAACAACATAGCAACCACCCAGAACACCCAGGCAACCGCCTAGAAACACCCTAGCAACCGCCTAGCAACCACCCAAAATACCTTAGCAACTGCCTAGCAACAACATAGCAACCACCCAGAATACCCAGGCAACCGCCTAGAAACAACCCAGAATACCCTAGCAACCGCCTAGCAACACCATAACGACCACCCATAACATCCTAGCAACTGACTAGCAACCACCCAGAATACCTTAGCAACCACCTAGCAACACCATAGAAACCACCCAGAACAGCCTAGCAACCGCATAGAAACACCCTAGCAACCACCCAAAATACCTTAGCTCTCGCTTAGCAACACCATAGCAACCGCCTAGCAACCACCCAGAACACCCTAGCAACCACCTAGCAACCACCCAAAAGACCCTAGCAACCGCCTTGCAACCACCCAGAGTACCTTAGCAACCGCCTAGCAACACCATAGCATCCACCCAGAACACCCTAGCAACCTCCTAGCAACACCCTAGCAACCACCCAAAAGACCTTAGCAACTGCCTAGCAACAACATAGCAACAACCCAGAATACCCAGGCAACCGCCTAGCAACACCATAACGACCACCCATAACATCCTAGCAACTGCCTACCAACCACCCAGAATACCTTAGCAACCACCTAGCAACACCATAGCAACCATCCAGAACAGCCTAGCAACCGCATAGAAACACCCTAACAACCACCCAAAATACCTTAGCCATCGCTTAGCAACACCATAGCAACTGCCTAGCAACCACCCAGAACACCCTAGCAACCACCTAGCAACCACCCAAAAGACCCTGGCAACCACCCATAACATCCTAGCAACCACCCAGAACACACTAGCAACCACTGAAAATATTCTAGCAACCACCCAGAACACCATAGCGATCTAACCGTTGTGCACTGAAGAACAACATATAGGTTATGCTCTTTTTGCATTGCATTGCACAACAAACTGTCATTCCCATGTTCATTAAAGAGATAACGTGTGTTGTTGCATTGCATTGCACACCAGAACTAACTCATCCCCATGTTGATTAAAGACATAACGTGTGGTTGCATTGCATTGCATTGCATTGCATTGCATTGCCTTGTTTTGCTTTGCACTGCATTGCATTGCATTGCATTGCATTGCATTGCATTGCATTGCGTTGCATTGCATTGTATTGCATTAACGATCTAACGTTGTGCACTGAAGAATAACATATGCACTTTTCACATTGCATTCCATTGCACACCAGAACTAACTCATTCCCATGTTGATTAAAGACTTAACGTGTGGTTGCTTTGCATTGCATTGCATTGCATTGCATTGCATTGCATTGCATTGCATTGCATTGCATTGCATTGCATTGCATTGCATTGCATTACCTTGTTTTGCTTTGCATTGCATTGCATTGCATTGCATTAAAGATCTAACGTTGTGCACTGAAGAATAACATATGTACTTTTCACATTACATTGCATTGCACACCAGAACTAACTCATTCCCATGTTGATTAAAGACATAACGTGTGGTTGCATTGTAATGCATTGCATTGCATTGCATTGCATTGCATTGCTTTGCATCGCATTGCATTGCATTGCATTGCATTGCATTGCATTGATTTGCTTTGCTCTGCATTGCATTGCATTGCATTGCATTGCTTTGCATCGCATTGCATTGCATTGCATCGCATTGCATTGCATTGCATTGCTTTGCATTGCATTGCATTGCATTGCATTGCATTGCATTGCATTGCTTTGCTTTGCTTTGCTTTGCTTTGCTTTGCTTTGCTTTCATTGGATTGCATTGTATTGCATTGTATTGCATTGCATTGCATTGCTTTGCACTGAACTGCGTTGCATTGCATTGCATTGCATTAACGATCTAACGTTGTGCACTGAAGAATAACATGCACTTTTCACATTGCACACCAGAACTAAATCCTTCCCATGTTTATTAAAGAGATATGTGTGTTGTTGCATTGCATTGCACAAACGATCTAACCGTTTTGCACTGAAGAATAACATATAGGTTATGCACTTTTTGCATTGCATTGCACACCAGAACTGTCAATCCCATGTTCATTAAAGAGATAACGTGTGTTGTTGCATTGCATTGCACTAACATACGTTATGCACTTTTTGCATTGCATTGCATTGCACACCAGATCTAACTCATTCCCATGTTGATTAAAGACATAACGTGTGGTTGCATTGCATTGCATTGCATTGCATTGCATTGCATTGCATTGCCTTGTTTTGCTTTGCACTGCATTGCATTGCATTGCATTGCATTGCATTGCATTGCATTGCTTTGCATTGCATTGCATTGCATTGCATTGCATTGCATTGCATTGCATTACCTTGTTTTGTTTTGCTTTGCATTGCATTGCATTGCATTGCATTGCATTGCATTGCATTAACGATCTAACGTTGTGCACTGAAGAATAACATATGTACTTTTCACATTACATTGCATTGCACACCAGAACTAACTCATTCCCATGTTGATTAAAGACATAACGTGTGGTTGCATTGCATTGCATTGCATTGCATTGCATTGCATTTGCATTGCATTGCATTGCATTGCATTGCATTGCATTGCATTGATTTGCTTTGCACTGCATTGCATTGCATTGCACTGCATTTCTTTGCATTGCATTGCATTGCATTGCAATGCATTGCATTGCATTGCTTTGCATTGCATTGCATTGCATTGCATTGCATTGCATTGCTTTTGCTTTGCTTTGCTTTGCTTTGCTTTGCTTTGCTTTGCTTTGCTTTGCTTTGCTTTGCTTTGCTTTGCTTTGCTTTGCTTTGCTTTGCTTTGCTTTGCTTTGCTTTGCTTTGTTTTGCTTTGCTTTGCTTTGCTTTGCTTTGCTTTCATTGGATTGCATTGTATTGCATTGCATTGCATTGCTTTGCACTGAACTGCGTTGCATTGCATTGCATTGCATTAACGATCTAACGTTGTGCACTGAAGAATAACATATGCACTTTTCACATTGCACACCAGAACTAAATCCTTCCCATGTTTATTAAAGAGATATGTGTGTTGTTGCATTGCATTGCACAAACGATCTAACCGTTGTGCACTGAAGAATAACATATAGGTTATGCACTTTTTCATTGCATTGCACACCAGAACTGTCATTCCCATGTTCATTAAAGAGATAACGTGTGTTGTTGCATTGCATTGCACTAACATACGTTATGCACTTTTTGCATTGCATTGCATTGCACACCAGATCTAACTCATTCCCATGTTGATTAAAGACATAACGTGTGGTTGCATTGCATTGCATTGCATTGCATTGCATTGCATTGCATTGCATTGCCTTGTTTTGCTTTGCTTTGCACTGCATTGCATTGTATTAACGATCTAACGTTGTGCACTGAAGAATAACATATGCACTTTTCACATTGCATTGCATTGCACACCAGAACTAACTCATTCCCATGTTGATTAAAGACATAACGTGTGGGTGCATTGCATTGCATTGCATTGCATTAACGATCTAACGTTGTGCACTAAAGAATAACATATGCACTTTTCATATTGCAATGCATTGCACACCAGAACTAAATCCTTCCCATGTTCATTAAAGAGATATGTGTGTTGTTAACGTTGTGCAATATTATAGCTTATGCACTTTTCGCATTGCATTGCATTGCACACCAGAAATAACTCATTGCCATGTTCATTAAAAAGAAATCTCTCTATGTCTTTAATTAACATGGGAATGAGTTAGTTCTGGTGTGCAATGCACTGCAAAAAGTACAAAACCTATGGTGTTGCTAGGCGGTTGCTAAGGTATTCTTGGGTGTTTGCTAGGCGGTTGCTATGGTGTTGCTAGGATATTTTCAGTGGTTGCTATGGTCTTTTGGGTGGTTGCTAGGCGGTTGCTAGGGTATTTTGGGTGGTTGTTAGGGTGTTCTGGGTGGTTGCAAGGATGTTATGGTTGATTACTAGGGTGTTCTGGGTGGTTGCTAGGCGGTTGCTAGGGTATTTTGGGTGGTTGCTAGGGTCTTCCGGGTGGTTGGCTATGGTGTTATGGATGGTTACTAGGGTGTTTTGGGTGGTTGCTAGGGTGTTGCTAGATTGTTGATAGGGTGTTCTGGGTGGTTGCTATGGTGTTGCTAGGCGGTTGCTAGGGTGTTCTGGGTGGTTGCTAGGCGGTTGCTAGGTGGAGGCTAAGGTATTTTGGGTTGTTGCTAGGGTGTTCTGGGTGGTTGCTATGGTTGCTATGGTGTTGCTAAGCGATGGATAAGGTATTTTGGGTGGTTGCTAGGGTTTTCTGGGTGGTTGCTATGCTGTTGCTAGTTGGTTGCTAAGGTATTCTGGGTGGTTGCTAGGCAGTTGCTAGGATGTTATGGGTGGTCGTTATGGTGTTGCTAGGCGGTTGCTAGGGTATTCTGGGTGGTTTCTAGGCGGTTGCCTGGGTGTTCTGGGTGGTTGCTATGTTGTTGCTAGGCAGTTGCTAAGGTATTTTGGGTGGTTGCTAGGCGGTTGCTAGGGTGTTGCTAGGAGGTTGCTAGGGTGTTCTGGGTGGTTGCTATGGTGTTGCTAGGCGGAGGCTAAGGTATTTTGGGTGGTTGCTAGGCGGTTGCTAGGCTGTTGCTAGATGGTTGCTAAGATATTTTGGCCGGTTGCTAGGGTTTTGTTAGCGGTTGCTAAGGTATTTTGGGTGGTTGCTAGGGTGTTGCTAGGTGGTTGCTAGGGTATTCTGGGTGGTTGCTATTGTGTTGCTAGGCGGTTGCTAAGGTATTATGAGTGGTTGCAAGGCGGTTGCTAGGGTATTTTGGGTGGTTGCTAGGGTCTTTTGGGTGGTTTCAAGGCGGTTGCTAGGCGGTTGCTAAGGTATTCTGGGTGGTTGCTAGGCGGTTGCTAATATATTTTGGGTGGTTGCTAGGTTGTTGCTAGGCGGTTGCAAAGGTATTCTGGGTGGTTGCTAGGCGGTTGCTATGTTGTTCTGGGTGGTTGCTAGGTTATTTTCAGTGGTTGCTATGGTCTTTTGAGTGGTTGATAGATCTATCTATCTACTTCAAACTATTTTAAACTTCAAATACTTTAAACTTCAAACTAAATTAAACTTTAAACTAATTTAAACTTTTTAAACGTCAAACTTACATAAACTTTAAGATAATTTAAACTTCAAACTACTAAATTTACTTCATTTTAACTTATAAACTGTAACGCATATAAACTCTGAGTGTGTAAGTTTTATCGAGTTAGTGTATGTGTGTGTGTGTATATGTATGTGAGTTAATGTGTGTGTGTATGTGTGTGTGTGTGTGTGTGTGTGTAACCGCCTAGAACACAATAGCAACCACTGAGAACAACCTAGCAACCGCCTAGCAACCACCCAGAACACCCTAGCAACCATCCAGAATAACTTAGAACACCATATCAACCACTCGGAACACCCTAGCAACTGCTTAACAACCACCCAGAACACCCTAGCAACCACCTATAATACCTTAGAACACCCTAGCAACACCATAGCAACCACTCAGAACACCGTAGCAACTGCCTAACAACCACCCAGAACACCCTAGCAACCACCCAAAATACCTTAGAACACCCTAGCAACCACTCAGAACACCCTAGCAACCACCCAAAAGACCCTAGCAACCACCCAAAATATTCTAGCAACCACCCAAAACACCCTAGCAACCACCTAGAAACCACCCAAAAAACCTTAGCAACGACTCAAAATATCCTAGCAACCGCCTAGCAACCACCCAAAACACCCTAGCAACCACCCAAAACAGCCTAGCAACACCATAGCAACCACCCAAAATACCTTAGCAACCGCCTAGCAACACCCTAGCAACCACCCAAAATACCTTAGAACACCATAGCAACACCACAGCAGACACTCAGAACACCCTAGCAACCACCCAAAATACCTTAGAAAACCCTATTAACTCCATAGCAACCAGTCAGAACACCCTAGCAACCACCCAAAATACCTCAGAACAAACTAGCAACTGCCTAGCAACCACCCAAAAGACCTTAGCAACCGCCTAGCAACACCCTAGCAACCACCCAAAATACCTTAGAACACCATAGCAACACCATAGCAACCAGTCAGAACACCCTTGCAACCGCCCAAAATACCTCAGAACACCCTAGCAACTGCCTAACAACCACCCAGAACACCCTAGCAACCACCTAGCAACCACCCAAAAGACCCTGGCAACCACCCAAAATAACCTAGCAACCGCCTCAACCACCCAAAAGACCATAGCAACCACTGAAAATATTCTAGCAACCACCGAGAACACCATAGCAACCGCCTAGCAACCACCCAAAATACCTTAGCAACTGCCTAGAAACAACATAGCAACCACCCAGAACACCCAGGCAACCGCCTAGAAACCACCCAGAATACCCTAGCAACCGCCTAGCAACACCATAACGACCACCCATAACATCCTAGCAACTGCCTAGCAACCACCCAGAATACCTTAGCAACCACCTAGCAACACCCTAGCAACCACCCAAAACAGCCTAGCAACCGCATAGAAACACCCTAGCAACCACCCAAAATACCTTAGCCATCGCTTAGCAACACCATAGCAACCGCCTAGCAACCACCCAGAACACCCTAGAAACCACCCAAAAGACCCTAGCAACCGCCTTGCAACCACCCAGAGTACCTTAGCAACCGCCTAGCAACACCATAGCAACCACCCAGAACACCCTAGCAACCTCCTAGCAACACCCTAGCAACCGCCTAGCAACAACCCAAAATACCTTAGCAACTGCCTAGCAACAACATAGCAACACCCAGGCAACCACCAAGCAACCACCCAGAACACCCTAGCAACCACCTAGCAACAAACCAAAAGACCCTGGCAACCACCCATAATATCCTAGCAACCACCCAGAACACACTAGCAACCACCCAAAATACCCTAGCAACCGCCTCAACCACCCAGAAGACCATAGCAACCACTGAAAATATTCTAGCAACCACCCAGAACACCATAGCAACCACCTAGCAACCACCCAGAATACCTTAGCAACCACCTAGCAACACATAGCAACCACCGTGAACACCATAGCAACCGCATAGAAACACCCTAGCAACCACCCAAAATACCTTAGCTCTCACTTAGCAACACCATAGCAACCGCCTAGCAACCACCCAGAACACCCTAGCAACCACCCAATAGACCATAGCAACCACCCAAAAGACATTAGCAACCGCCTTGCAACCACCCAGAGTACCTTAGTAACCGCCTAGCAACACCAAAGCATCCACCCAGAACACCCTAGCAACCTCCTAGCAACACCCTAGCAACCGCCTAGCAACCACCCAAAATACCTTAGCAACTGCCTAGCAACAACATAGCAACCACCCAGAACACCCATGCAACCGCCTAGAAACACCCTAGCAACCGCCTAGCAACCACCCAAAATACCTTAGCAACTGCCTAGCAACAACATAGCAACCACCCAGAATACCCAGGCAACCGCCTAGAAACAACCCAGAATACCCTAGCAACCGCCTAGCAACACCATAACGACCACCCATAACATCCTAGCAACTGCTTAGCAACCACCCAGAATACCTTAGCAACCACCTAGCAACACCATAGAAACCACCCAGAACAGCCTAGCAACCGCATAGAAACACCCTAGCAACCACCCAAAATACCTTAGCTCTCGCTTAGCAACCGCCTAGCAACCACCCAGAACACCCTAGCAACCACCTAGCAACCACCCAAAAGACCCTAGCAACCGCCTTGCAACCACCCAGAGTACCTTAGCAACCGCCTAGCAACACCATAGCATCCACCCAGAACACCCTAGCAACCTCCTAGCAACACCCTAGCAACCACCCAAAAGACCTTAGCAACTGCCTAGCAACAACATAGCAACAACCCAGAATACCCAGGCAACCGCCTAGCAACACCATAACGACCACCCATAACATCCTAGCAACTGCCTACCAACCACCCAGAATACCTTAGCAACCACCTAGCAACACCATAGCAACCATCCAGAACAGCCTAGCAACCGCATAGAAACACCCTAACAACCACCCAAAATACCTTAGCCATCGCTTAGCAACACCATAGCAACTGCCTAGCAACCACCCAGAACACCCTAGCAACCACCTAGCAACCACCCAAAAGACCCTGGCAACCACCCATAACATCCTAGCAACCACCCAGAACACACTAGCAACCACTGAAAATATTCTAGCAACCACCCAGAACACCATAGCGATCTAACCGTTGTGCACTGAAGAACAACATATAGGTTATGCTCTTTTTGCATTGCATTGCACAACAAACTGTCATTCCCATGTTCATTAAAGAGATAACGTGTGTTGTTGCATTGCATTGCACACCAGAACTAACTCATCCCCATGTTGATTAAAGACATAACGTGTGGTTGCATTGCATTGCATTGCATTGCTTTGCATTGCATTGCATTGCATTGCATTGCATTGCATTGCATTGCATTGCATTGCATTGCCTTGTTTTGCTTTGCACTGCATTGCATTGCATTGCATTGCATTGCATTGCATTGCATTGCATTGCATTGCATTGCATTGCATTGCATTGCATTGCATTGAATTGCATTGCATTGCATTGCATTGCGTTGCATTGCATTGTATTGCATTAACGATCTAACGTTGTGCACTGAAGAATAACATATGCACTTTTCACATTGCATTCCATTGCACACCAGAACTAACTCATTCCCATGTTGATTAAAGACTTAACGTGTGGTTGCTTTGCATTGCATTGCATTGCATTGCATTGCATTGCATTGCATTGCATTGCATTGCATTGCATTGCATTGCATTGCAATAACATACGTTATGCACTTTTTGCATTGCATTGCATTGCACACCAGAACTAACTCATCCCCATGTTGATTAAAGACATAACGTGTGGTTGCATTGCATTGCATTGCATTACCTTGTTTTGCTTTGCATCGCATTGCATTGCATTGCATTGCATTGCATTGCATTGCATTGCATTGATTTGCTTTGCACTGCATTGCATTGCATTGCATTGCTTTGCATTGCTTTGCTTTGCATTGGATTGCATTGTATTGCATTGCATTGCATTAACGATCTAACGTTGTGCACTGAAGAATAACATATGCACTTTTCA